>NC_048598.1:56906563-57256563 GCF_003668045.3 Cricetulus griseus
GGAAGGAAGGAAGGAAGGAAGGAAGAAGACCATAGGTGGGGAGAGGAAGGGAGCTACCTGTAAGACATTGACCCATCAAGCTGTCTGGGCTGTGCTCAGAGCGCTCCAGGGTTGCAGCTTTCCTGAGGGGGTCTCTCCTGATGGGGTGGGCTTTTCAATGGTGCAGCTCCCCTTGAGTCACCCTGCTCCTGACTCCAATAAACATAATGGCTTATCAAGCTGGATTTTGGTATAATCATTACTTTGATCTATCATGAGTCCCTACCTGAGTAAGTCTCCCACAACACTATCCATGAAACAGAGACTAATCCCAAGTGGTCTTTCCTTGCCTACTTTCAGAAGTGCAGGCCATACTGGATATGAAGAAGCAGCAGAGCATGGTGGCAGGGAGGATGGCAGCAGTGTGACAATGATGGAGGCAGTGTGACATTAAGGAGCACCAGCCACACCCACGCTTGGACAGTGGCTTGAAACTAAAGACTTTGCACCAGCCTGTTCTTTTGGGTTATAAGCACCACCCCATAGCTTAAAGGCTAAAGATCTGCACCTTTCCTAGGCAGCGCAGTGGGAGCAGCCTTGGTTTCACAGTCCAAAATGCCCACTTGATTCTGGAAGAAGGGTTGGGGGAAGCCTTGACAGGACTACTTGGCAGTTATAAAGGTGTTTGCCTGAAGAAGCCTGGGACCCATCTGGTGATGCTGGTACAGCAATGTGGTCTGCTGATCTACCCAGAGAGCCCATCTGCTCATAAGCATCCCACCTCTGGGCTATCCAGGTCTGAGTTGATCCTAGCCACACCAAGGCCCAGCTGCTGTAATACCTCTAGGCATTTGGCTCCCAAATGCTTTCCTAACAAAGACAAGTACTGAGTTATCCATCCTGCTGGCAGCCATGGACAACTGAAGGAGCAGCTGAAAGTTTGAAACGGGGAAGTGGAAGAGAGATGACCAGAAAGTAGAGAGCTGATTAAAGCTGTGAAGGAGCCCGAGAGAACAACCTGCAGGCTCCAACTTCAACAAGAATTCCAGAGAGCTGTGAAGTCTTAGGAGCTAAGGGCCTCACACTGAGCAGTAACACTGGCTGCTGTTGAGGCCAAGGGACCTGATACTCCTGCTGCTTCTACCCGCTGCTGGAAGACACAAGCTTCTAGAGGCCAGCATCTGAACAGCTTTCCTCCCATCTACCCAAGGTTTCTCTCCAGGCAGAGCCAAGTTGCTAGCTAGTGAACGGCAAGAATATTTTCTAGAGTTGATTCATTTGAAAAAGATCCTATTTTCTTGTTTTCAATAATCTTACACATTTTAAACTCCAGACTTCTATGGCAAGAGTTAAACTGTTTGTTTAAGCAAGAATTAGTAGAGTTTTTGTGTTCCTTGCAATATACACAGTATATACAATATGTAACATTTTTGTGACAGGATTAAACGCCTTTAATCCTAGCACTCGGGAGGCAGAGGCAGGTGGATGGACCTCTGTGAGTAGGCCAGCCTGGTCTACGGAGTAAGTTCCAGGACAGGCTCCAAAGCTACACAAAGAAACCCTATCTCAAAAACAAAAACAAAAACAAAAACAAAAACAAAAAGGAAAAGAAAAGAAAAAATTTCAGTGAAGTGCCTTCTATGATAATCTGGGTATTAATGTTTCATATTATCACTTCATTTCTAAGAGGCAGTATTTCTGTTTATTAAACTAGTCCCCATTATTGTTCATTTGTATAGGGTTTGCGTTAGCAGCCATAGCTACAGTGTCTCTTCTTCTCTGACCCTGGCTGGAATCCAGATCTCACACTTACCGGGGTTGCTCCGCCTCTAATCTCCAGTCCAACCACCCTCTCCTTTCCCTGGCTGCCCCGCCCCAATCGTGACTAAAATGTGATCTGTGTCTTATCCTCGTTGTCCATTGCCAGGCACACTTACCTCTGTCCCCCGCCGCGTTCTCACAGATTTTGACGGTCAAATGATTCCCCGTCAATAAACAGCTGTGTAGCTACTCCTGCCTCCAGATGGAAACATTCCTTCATGGAGAGAGGGAGGAAGGCTCATAAAGCTCACAATTTCAGTAACTCACAGGAAACCTACAAGCCTGTGAGGCCCCTCTCTGCACTCATGGAAGCAGTAAACAATCCCTGAAGAGAGGAACCTCTCTGGGGGAGCTGCCTGAAAGCCCTACAGGAACTCCAGAAGCATGGCTTTCCTAAATCCTCACGATGCTCTAGAGGAACCTTCGTTCATGCATCTGTAGTAATCACAATGAACGAGTTGGTTCCCATGATAGACTGAATCCCCAGATTATTCATTCATTCAGTCAGTCAGTCAGTCAGTCTATCTTCTGTGTCTTATCTGGGGCAAACAGACACTTACTTACATCCAGAAAAAGTCACAGAACACCAACAGAAAACGGAAAAATCATCCTCTTCCCCAAAGGACTCTAATGAAAACCAGAGATGAAGTCAGGTGCAGTCAGTCACTGGGGAAGAACCCATCTGACGCTGAGAAGTTGCAGCGGAGGAGGAACAAATTTGTTCTCTATCAAGGTCACTGTCATCGCCGCAACAAACTGGAAATGTCATCACTGTCTGGACAGTTGGACTCGTTTTATTAAGAATTTAATTTTCTTTGTTTCTATCTTCTGTACTAGCAAGTGGTCCGCTATAAGAATGTGAAGCCTCTTTGCTTTGGGGGAGAACCCGGGCAGGAGGGGAACAAGGGAAGGAGCTGGTGAGGGGCCCAGGCAGTTTCCTTTACAGGAGAGCCCTCTGACGTGTTAGTGCATTTAATGATGGCTTACTTGACTTACAGACCATCAAGACCTAGCATGCTGCCTGGTTCTGCCCTTGCTCCTCCACCTAGCTGAACCCGGATGCAGCCCAGGAGAGTCAGTGTAGGGCAGGGAGCCCCTGGGGCAAGGGTTAGGGGGCTGCCTGGCTGTAGCTCTGGCTCTTCTACTTTGCTCCTAAAGGGTTTAAGGCAAGAGCGGCTTCTTTTCTACAGTTATGTAGACAAACACCACAATGATGAAAATGCCAAGGATGGCCAGCTTCAAGCCCCACGGAAAGCTGTTGCCAAGGTTCTGGATCAGGAAGCTGCTCTCCAGGCTCTGGTTCTCTCGGCAGTAGTCCTCTTTGGTGGCACACCCATGACTGACTCGCGGAATCGATCTTGCAGCATACCTGTGGAAACATTTCAGAGGCGCCTAGGAATGTATGTAATCAGCTGCTTCCTCTTAGGGAAATGTGCGCGCAACCAGGTGGCCCATGGGATCAGCCCTAGACTCTGAAAACCTGTGCTAATGGCCATACCTATAAACCACAGGAGGGCTCTCAGCATGGCAGAGCATTTCCTTCCACTATTAACAGTCTTTGGAACAATGCTGGCAAAGTCTGGCTCCAGGAACTTAGGGTCTCTGGGTCCTCCAATGGGAAGCTGTACACGCAACGCAGAGGCATAACAGGCCCTGTCCTCCTCTCTGCACAGACCTAGCACCACCGTTCTGGGTGCACATGGACGTGCTTTTCCATCATCCTTAAAATCGACATTTAAAACAACAGGAAGGTTTAGCCCTAGGTACCTGCTGTACCACCTGTATAACCTTTGACCTTATGCTCTGGCTAATCTAATCCTGCAAAACCAGCTAATGTTTCCTCGGAAGTTAGAGAAGGTTAACCAGAGAAGGCAGAAGGGTCAGAAGTTCAAAGTCATCCTTGGCTAAAGAGCAAATTCAAAGCAGCCCGAGATACATGTGACCATGTCTTAAACACCCCTAGTCTCCCCAAAATAGTTAATGGAATTTTCTAGAACATTAGGGGGGTTGTTGTTTGAATCATTGGTTGGCATTTAGACATTAAACCCAGGACCTCATCCTCTCCCACTGAAACACACCTTAGCCCCCACTTCTGGCTAATAAACTCACCTATAGTCTAGCTTTTATCAGAGCCATGTCCCTTTTAAAATACTAGCTCTTAATCAGTTTCCAAAACACAACCAGTGACAAATCTCTCCAGATGACTACAGATGAGGACTTGGGTTCTGGTCTGAGTTCCTTGAGACTTCTGACATCCTGTCAGCACCCTCCTCCTTCCAACTCCTGTTTTTTTGTTTTTTGTTTTCTCCAAATATGAATGATGAGATACAGATTTTGACTTTGAAATTATGCGGTATCACAAGTCTGTCTTCTTTCTCAGCAGGTTCTCTTCAAGTTCAAACCCTTCACAGACATCTGTATAATGAATTGCACCTCCCAATAATATCTATGTCTTTTTATGCTACCAAAGATTTTACCTGAGGCTGGGCATGCAGTTCAGGGTAGAGCTCTTGGCTAGCATGCCCAAGACCCTAGGACAGAGGTATATCAGGCTTTACCTGCCTCCTTTTGAGGGCTTCTGGCTCAGGTAGTAGATGTCGAAGATTCTTCTTTTACTAGTAGGAGACTCGGGTCTCTGATATAAAAAGAAAATACCAACAATAATTTATTTGCAATGTCTTATAACTTGGTTTTTATGTCGGAAAAAAATCAATCTGAAAACTGGCCCATGTTTTAGGCACACCAGGTAGTTTAACATTTGAGTTTATCTTTCCTCGGTAGTCAGCAAAAGCACCTAGTGTAGACACCTGGATGGCTCGGGTCACATGGTGAAAACACCACTCTATTACTGAGCACTAACTCCATTTTCTCCCTTTTTTCTTTTTCTTTTCTTTTTTTCTAATTTGTGGCTTGGAAATTGTTTTCTTTTTCTTCCACTTAAAAAAAATAAGCATGTGATTTCTATGTAAATAATAAAGTTATTAAAAATATGTTGTCTGTGAACAAATACTAGAAAACAACGTAGGAAATGAACCATTTCCCTTTAAGAGAATAACTTGGAACAACTATGTTTTCTTTTTTCAAAGACTTATTTCTATTTGTGTGTTTGTGTGTATGTGTGTGTTTGTGTGTGTGTGTGTGTGTATGTCTGTATGTCTGTATGTCTGTATGTCTGTCTTATGTGTACAGGTGCCCAGGGAGGCCTGAAGAGGGTGACAGATTCCCTGGAGCTGGAGTTATAGGTTATTGCAAGCTGCCGGACATAGGGTTCTGTGTATCGAACTGAAGTCCTCTGCAAGGGCAAGATGTACTCTTAAATGCTGAGCAATCTTTCCATCCCCTGTCTTCTCTCTCTCTCTCTTTTTTTTTAATTAAAAAAAATCCTTTGGGGACTGGAGAGATGGCTCAGCAGTTAGAAGCACTTAACCTGTCTCCTGTGGCTCTATCCTACAATATGTTATAGTGTATTTAGCTCGTTGTTCTGTGGCTCTAACCTACATAAGTTATAGTGTTCTTAACTTATGTAGGTTATAGTGCACTTAACTTGTGTTCTGTGGCCTTGACCTACATATGTTATAGTGTACTTAACCAGAACTTTTATTTATCTACTCAGAAAACATTTGCTGTGTTTTTCTGGGGGGTGGGGTATTTTTATTTTATTAATTTATTTTTTACATTCCCATTCCAGTTCCCCCTCCCTCCTCTCCTCCCGCTCTCCCCTACCTCCCATCTCCTCCTCCAAGAGAGTAAGGCCTCCTGGGAGGAAGTCTACTAAGTCTGTCTCATCATCTTGTTGAGGCGGGACCAAGGCACCTCTCCACCCCCACACCCTACCCCTGTGTCTAGGCTGAGCAAGGTATCTCTCCATATAGAATGGGCTCCACTAAGTCAGTTTGTGCATTAGAGTTAGATCTTGGACCCACTGCCAGTGGCCTCATATATTATCACAGTCGCACCATTGTCACCTATATTCAGGGAATCTAGTTTGGTCTTAGGCAGGTTCCCCCTTTGTCAGACCTGAGCCAGTGATCTCTCACTAGCTCAGGTCAGCTGATTCTGTGGGTTTCCCCTTATTGTCTTGACTCCTTTGTTCATATTATCGCTCCTCCCTCACTTCAATTGTACTCCAGGATCTTGGCCCATTGGTTAGTTGTGGCTTTCTGCAGCTGCTTCCATCTGTTTCTGGAAGAGGGTTCTAGCTGCTCTGGGGTTGTAGATGTAGGCTGGGTATCTTTTGCTTTATGTCTGGTATCCACTTATGAGTGAATACATATTATATTTGTCTTTCTGGTTTTGGGTTATCTCACTCAGGATTTTTTTTTCTAGTTCTGTCCATTTGCCTGCAAATTTTAGGATGCCATTGTTTCTTACCGATGGGTAATCCTCCACTGTGTAAATATACCAAAAGTTTTTTTTTTGGGGGGGGGGTTCGAGACAAGGTTTCTCTGTGGTTTGGAGACTGTCCTGGAACTAGCTTTTGTAGACCAGGCTGGTCTACAAAATCTGCCTGTCTCTGCCTCCCAAGTGCTGGGATTAAAGGTGTGTACTACCACAGCCCCGTTACCACATTTTCTTTATCCATTCTTCCGTTGAGGGGCATCTAGGTTGTTTCCAAGATCTGGCTATTATGAATAATGTTGTTATGAACATAGTTGAGCAAATGTCCTTGTGGTGTGAGTGTTCCTCCTTTGGGTATATGCCCAACAGTGGTACTGCAGGGTCTTGAGGTAGGTTGATCCCCAATTTTCTGAGAAATCACCATACTGATTTCACAGAGGCTGTACAAGTTTGCACTCCCACCAACCATGGAGGAGTGTTCCCCTTTCTCCACATCCTCTCCAGCATAAGATGTCATTGGTGTTTTTTATCTTAACCATTCTGATTGGTATAAGATGGAATCTCAGAGTGGTTTTGATTTGCATTTCCCTAATGACTTAAGGATGTTGAGCATTTCCCTAAGTGTCTTTCTGCCATTTGAGATTGTTCTGTTGAGAATTCTCTAATTAGATCTGTACCCCATTTTTTAAATTTTTTATGTACCCCATTTTTAATTGGATTATCTGATTGTTTGATTTCTAGTTTCTTGAGTTCTTTGTATATTTTGGAGATCAGTCCTCTGTCAGATATGGGGTTGGTAAAGTTCTTTTCCCATTCTGTGAGGAGCCATTTTGTCTTGGTGACCATGTTCTTTGCCTTACAGAAGCGTCTTAGTTCCAGGAAGTCCCATTTATTCATTTTTGCTCTCAGTGTCTATACTACTGGTGTTTTATTTAGGAAGTGGTCTCCTGTGCCTATGCATTCAAATGTATTTCCCACTTTCTCTTCTATGAGGTTCAGTGTGTATGAATTTATATTGAGGTCTTTGGTCCATTTGTGCTTGAGTTTTGTGCATGGAGATAGATATGGATCTGTTTGCATTGCTGTGTTTTTAAAAAGATTTATTTCCTTATCTTCTTATTCATTAGCATGTGTATGTACATTTCTAAGTGTGTGAATACACACCATGTTTGTATCTTGACCAAGGAGACTAGAAAAAGGTGCTGGATCCTCTGGAACTAGAGATAGTTGTGAGCCACCTCTTGGAACTGAACCCAGGTTCCCTGGAAGGGAAACAAGTGTTCTTAACCACTGAGCTAGCTCTATTGATTTGTTGTGTTTTTCTGACATGTCAGGAGGTCTTTGGATACTGAGACCACACACTATCCAAGCCACAGACAGCTAAGCATGAAAAGATACTGTGTAAGCACTCCATTATTTGGATATTGATCAGTTGGCTCTCATGGCACTATATCCTGTTTCTCTTGTCCCCCTGGAATCCTAAGACTTGAGCAAGAATAGGCTTTCCACCACCATTGGGGTGTCTGATGCACAGGGTAAACAGAAAATCACTGACTGAAGAGGAAGACTGGCTACCTCAACAGAACAATAACCCAAGGCAAACCAAACGGATTTCTGACCATAAGACCAGAGAGGCTGGACCTGGTTGTGTGGCACATGGGACAACAAAGGTGACAGTAACATCTTGAGGTTTCCCGGACAAAGCACCTTGGTCTCTGAATACTGTCAGGATGCTCACTGGAACACATAACCTGGTGACTGGACTGTCATAGACCCAAAAGCAGTTCCAAGGGCTCTGGCCTGGTAGGGCAAGAAGGTATGGACACCCCACCTAGTTGTGACCACAGCCATGGGAAGGCTGCAGTCTGTCTGCCCCTTCCTCTTCTGTCCTTCAAAGAGGATCTCTCACCAGGGGCCCAGATGTCCAAACAGGGTCTGCAGCTGTGCTCATCTCTGCTCATGAGCTTACTGGTCCCAGCCACCTCCTAAACACTGGTTCTCAGGCACATTTCTCCTCCAAGGTCCCCACAGCCATGTATGCTCAGCAAGAGATATTTTGTGCTGTTCCCAAGGGTACTGAAAATCTTTTGTTGAGAAAATTCCATTTTTAAAATCCTTTGACTTAGGAAAGAATTTAAACATACACAAAGGTAGACAATGATGTAGCAAGCCTCCACATGCCTGTCGCACACCACTTTTTCTTGAAGATAGAAATAGGAAGTTTAAATAAAGCACTTTAGATAAAAGTCTGTTGCAAAATAAAATTACAGGATTTCACAGCTCTTAGGCAATCAAATACTCCCTCCTTTTTCTTCCTGTCCTAAGTAGTTTTAGCTTGTTTATTCCTTTCCTTCCCTTTTAGTTGAGACATCTTGCAATGTTGCCCAGAATGGCTGAATTCCTGGACTCAAGCCATCCTTGTGCCTTAACATCTGACAAGCTGGGGCTGTCGGTGTGTAAGACACTTGTCTATCCTAGTTTTAGTTTGTTTTGAGATAGGGTCTCTCTATGTAGCCCTGGCTGTCCTGGAACTCACCCTGACCTCAAACTCATAGAGATCATCCTGCCTCTGCCTCCTGAGTGCTGGTCTGCCCTATTTTTAAATAAATTGATTTTATGTATAGTGCATATACACATGTATATGTGTGCATGAATGTTTTCCATTCACATAGAGTTCTGGTGCAGTATGTAAAGGGCAGACTGTTTTTTTTTTTTCAATATAATTACGGCCTGTCCACTTGAATGTGTAGCATCAGAACCAGGACTGAACTAGCAATAATGTTAAAAAGACTGCATCTCAAGAAAAGGGTCATCAGTATGTCCACTGGCAAACAATAGAAAATCTTATACACACAGCAACATTAGCTGTCCACACACTAGATCTTCATACAAATAAGACTAACAAAACAAAATGACAAAACAACAAATAACAGGAAATAACAAAAACAAAACAAAACCGAGTTTTGCAACAATGGTGTCTGTAGCTGATGTATATTTCATCTTTTTTTTTTTTTTGCCTGAGATTGGGCTTCTCTGCGTAGCCCTAGCCATTCTGGAACTTACTCTGTAGATCAGACTGTCGGGCAACTCAGAGATCCACCTGCTTCTGCCTACTGAGTGCTGGGATTAAAGGTGTGAGCCACCACCACTCAGTGGATCCCAATAAGCAGAGATGAGGTCCCATATTTGAGACATATCCTTGGCTTGGAATGGTAGTACACCGGAGACTGAGGCAAGAGGATCCCTTCAAGTTGAAGACCAGATTGGACGACAGACAGAACTTTTTTTAATTTATTTTTTCACATAGGGCCTCTTTATATAGCCCTGGCTGTCCTGACACCACTTGCTCTGTGAGTTCCACCTGCTTCTGTCTCTGAAGTGCTTCAGTTAAAGATGTGGGCCACCTATGATGGAGACTTAGCAAAAAAAAAAAAAAAAGCATAAAAGAGGTGCAGAGCAGGGGGAATGATGTGTAGTCTCCTTTGCTTCTTGACTCTCTTCACTATACCCCTGAATTAAAGTCAGAGAATCCTACTTATCAGGAGCCCAGTGCTGGTCATGGCTGTCCTGATAAATACAAGGCATCAGAGATGTGCCAATACAACAATCCATTCATTCTCTCTGTAATACTAGCTACATAAATAAACTCAATCTCTAAGCTAGCCTATGAGGAAGGGGCTTCTATTAAGCTTATCCACAATGAGGAAATGGAAGCATGTCAGCAGCTTGCTCTGGCTATATAGCTGGTGAGGGACCGGTGCCAGGAGGCAGCCCCAGCTGTACAGCCGAGCCCTTGCTCAGAATCACGGTACCAGACAGTAAGACAGTTCGGCTCCATTAGGCAGTTAGAAACAGTATGTTCTGAACATCTATTATCTTGGGGATTTGGTGTTCCTCAATTCTCTTACTCCTTCTAAGAAGTAATTATGGCCACTATTTTGTAGATGAAGAAATAGAAACCCAAGATGTTAAATGATTTGCCCTAACACAATCAATAAAGGGCTAGTTAGATTTTAAAGCATGGTTTTGTTCTTTCTTTGTTTCCTGTTTTTGATTCTGTGGCACTAAGGACAGACGCCATAGCCTCCAGAATGCTGGGAACTCAGCCGCTCTGATATTCACATCTTAAACCCAGATATTTTATGGCTTCAAACCTTTGAAGGCTTTTTTTTTCCTATTAGAAAATTTGTCATTGAAAACACATCAAAACATTTCTTTAAACTTTCCATTAATTAATAAATTATCACATCATTATTTTCCACTGGAAGCGATATTTACAGGTGTTAGTTCTGTTCCTAGGCATTTCCGAAATTTCTGAGAAATAGTCTTTTTCTCAAGACTTTTCCTGGTGAATTATTTCACACTAATTCTGGTCTACTTAAGTATGTCATATTGACTCTGAAAGTGGACTGTATATAAGATACTGAATCACCCTGTGTTATATTCTAATTAACTACAAAACACTGGGTTGCCAGCATGAGCAATAATCAGCCTGTATTCTTATTAAGTCATTTTGCCCTGAGTCACACTTGGGGCTGGAGAGATGACTCAGTGATTATGACTAGGAACTGCTCTATCAGAGGGCCTGAGTTTGACTGCCAGCACCCATGTCCCAACTATCAGTAACTCCAGAGCCAAATTCTCTGGCTTCCATGGGCCACACATGCATGACCCCCTCACCCCATGCACACAATTAAAAATAAAAATAACTCTTAAAAATGACACTTGTTTTTTGTTTTTGTTTTTGTTTTCTTGAGACAGTGTTTCTCTTATAGCCCTGGCCATCTTGGAACTTGTGCTGTAGACTAGGCTGGCCTCAAAACTCACAGATCTCCCTGCCTCTGCCTCCTGAGTGCTGGCATTAAAGGTGTGTGACACCATACCCAGATTATACTTGACTTTTGAAAAATGGTCTAACTTGACTAAAGCCACCACTAATTGTCCACAGAAAAGCACAAGGTTGCATTTTCAAATGCTTTTTATACCTTGGATGCAAAGCTATTCAAAATTTCATGGGCTGACACCTCCAGTTACAGAAGTGAAGAAAGGAGCTGGACAAATTTCTGCCCTTCCTTGTTCCTGTTTTTCCAGGGACTTCTTGCCCTTGTTCTTGGTAGAGCCAGGATGCTTTAGGGCTTGGACATGACAGTCTCTCCAACTGAAACATGACACAGTTCCTAGCCACTCTAGTTCATTAGTGCTACATATGTACATGGTTTATATGTAGAATAGGACATTTACATAGATGATATAGCAAACCTGAAGTTATCACCAGTTCTCAGGAAGGACAACAAGAAAAATGTCCTTCCAATTTACAGCACTTTAAAGTTCGGTTAATCCCAAACTAGGCGGTGATGGCGCAAGCCTTTAATCCCAGCACTCAGGAGGCAGAAGCAGGAGGATTTCTGTGAGTCTGAGGCCAGCCTGGTCTCCAGAGCGAGTGCCAGGATAGTCAAAGCTACATCGTGAGACCCTGTCTCAAAAAAAAATTAATTTCAAATTCCTCATTCACTAAAATGATTAATGATTAATCTCAAATCCCTTACTCACTAAAATGATTATAGCCAAAGTTCTCATATTAACACCCCACTTCTACCTTACCATTTTTACCTGAATCTTTTTAAAAACAAGTTTCATTTAGAAGCTAAAACCATGTTTACAATGGCAGCATTTGGGAGGTGGAGACAAGAGGATTGGAAAGTTCAAAGCCAAGGTGGCCTACATAGCAAGGCTGACACCACCCAATGATTTCTGAATTAATTTAAAAGCTTTAAAAATAACAAAGTGCCTCAGCATGAAACCCTGATGGCATCACATTCAAAGTGATTCTGATGAGGACTGCCTTAGTTTGGCCAAAGCTGTCTCCTAAAACATGAAAACTCATGCTCTGAGATGAAACAGGATTATCAGGACCAAGGAGAAATGGCTTACCACTCTCATTCCTGCCCAATATTGTAACCAAGAGATCTTAGCTAGTGCAGTGCAACAAAGAGAAACAGAAATTCAAGGTGCAGAATTAGATTACAGTCTAATTCTACAGAATCTGCAGAAAAAAATTTACAATTTCGGGGGCTGGAGAGACGCCTTAGCACTTGAGAGCACTGGCTGCTCTTCCAGAAGACCCAAATTCAATTCCCAGCACCTACACAGAGGTTCACAATTGCCTGTAAATTCAGTTTCAGGGAATCCAATGCTTTCTTCTGGCTTGTGCAGGCATCAAGAATGCACATGGTGCAAATACACACATGCAGGCTACCTTAGTTAGGTTTCTGTTGCCTTGATAAAACATTAGGACCAAAGCAACTTGAGGAGGAAAGGGTTTATTTCAGTTTGCACTTCCAGATAACAGTCCATCACTGTGCTCGCTTTGGCAGCACATATACTAAAATTGGAATGATACAGAGATTAGCATGGCCCCTGTGCAAGGATGACACACAAATTCGTGAAGCATTCCATATTTTAGCCGGGAGGCACTCAGGAGGCAGAGGCAGGCAAATCTCTGTGAGTTCGAGGCCAGTCTGGTCTACAGAGCAAGTGCCAGGATAGGTTCCAAAGCTACACAGAGAAACCCTGACTCAAAAAAAAAAAAAAACCAAAAATAAAAACAAACAAACAAACAAAAAAACCCCAGTCCATCGCTGAGGGAAGTCAGGGCAGGAACTCAAACAGGGCAGAAATGTAAGAGTTGGGAGCTGATGCAGAAGTCATGGAGAGGTACTGCTTACTGGCTTGTGGTTTGTTCAGCCTGCTTTCTTATCAGTCCCAGGTCCACCAGCCCAGGGATGATACCACCTACAATGGGCTGGGTCCTCCCACATGAGTCACTAACTAAGAAAATGCTCTACAGGCCTGCCTATAGCCCAATCTTATGGAGACATTTTCTCAGTTGAGGTTCTCTCCTCTCAGACGACTCTAGCTTGTGTCAGGTTGACATAAAACTTGTCAGCATGCAGCCCAACATTCACACACATAAAACAATGTTTAAAAAATTTAAATTACCACTCTGTTTCACAAGAGCAGGAAGCTTCACCTCTGTGCATCAGAAAGGAACAATTCAAAACTCTTTTTTCAAAACCATTATTCCCAGCAAGGCCTAGTGACACAGGCTGTCACTTTATTTGTGTTGAAGTCAGGATGGAGTCAGGAGCATAGGAAGGCCAAAGCCTAAGTTGGCAAGATGGCTTGCTGAGCAAAGAGGCTTGCGGCCAAGCCTGAGGACACATGTTCAGTCTTCAGGACTCATATGATAGGGGACAACTGACTCCCACATGTTGTCCTCTGACCTTCACACCCACATCCAAACATGCACACACATAAATAAATTAATTAAAACTATGTACAAAACTAAACAAAGTTCAAAACCTCCCTGGACTACAGAGCAAGTTCAGTGCCAGCCTGGGCAACTTGATGAGACTCAGTCTCAAAACAAAAATGAACTGAGTAGGCCAATGTAGCTCAGTTGGAAGAATTTTTGCCTAGAATGCATGGAGCCCTGGGTTCAAATGCCTGTAATCCTAGCAATTTAGGAGATAGAAGCAGGTAGGTCAGAAGTTGACAGCCATCCTTGGCTACACACTGGGTTCAAGTCCAGCCTGGATTAAATAAGACCCTGCTCCCCTACAACAACAATAGCACCATAAAATAAATAAATATAAGAAGCTGTTTTCAATAGCAACAAAAAATTAAAAGTTAACCTAACAAAAAAACTAGCCAAAGAGAAGCTATTGAAAAAAAAATTATAAAATCTTACTGAAGGACATTAATGAAAATTATACTTAATGTAAAAATGTTTAAAATACCTGCTAAAAATAACCATATAAGGCTGGAGAGGAGGCTCAGTGGTTAAGCATTTGCTGTGTAAGCATAAGGAAAATAGTTCAGATCCCAGAATCCACATAACAAGCCAGGAACAGTCCTGAGAGTGTCTTGCATCCCTTGCATCCCTAGCAGTCTAAAGAGAGGACAATCAGGAGAGTTGCTGGCCTCCAGTATAGACAAAACAACTCGAGCTCCAGGTTCAAGGAGAGACCTTGCCTCAAAGAAACATGGCAGAAAGTGATAGAGAGGGACTTTCTGATACCCTCCTCTGTGTGTGTGTGTGTGTGTGTGTGTGTGTGTGTGTGTGTGTGTGTGTACAATACACTGCACTCTCATATATGCACAATATAAATGCATTAATAAACAAGAATAATCTAACAACAACCATGTAGTAACCAACCAGGTGTTGAGGCACGTGCTTGTAATCCTAGCACTTGGGAGGTGGAGAAGGAGGGTCAGCAGTTCAAGGCCAGCCTTGTCTGTATAGCAAGTTCAAAGCCAGCCTGGGCTAGTAAGACTCTGTGTAACAAACAAAACAAAAATCCATGTAGCTGGGCTTGATGGTGCATGCCTGTAATTCCAGAATTCTGGAAGTGGAAGCAGAATTGCAATAAGGCCAGCTTAGTCTGCATGTTTAGATCCCATCTCAAAAAAACCAAAAACACCTTTCTAACTTGGACTTCACACAATGGCTCACGAAAAGAAGGACCAGAAAAAGAAGGGCCATTCTGCCATCAATGAGATGGTGACCCGAGAATACCCATAGAATGAGCTTCATGAAGTGTGACCCTCAGGCACAAAGAAAACCAGTAATTTTCCATGAAAGATTCAGGGTTTCCAAATGTGTGCATTTCTACCAGGCTCAAAGCTGTCTTCGACAAAGAAATAAAGAATGTCCCAAATCATATCTGTGTTCATTTGTCCAAAGAACATCATGAGGATGAGGTTTTAACAAACAAGCTCCACACCGTGGTAACATGCTACAATGGGAAGAAAAAAAAATTTGTAATCAGTGTGGCCGAGAACTAACGCAGGGTGTCAGTATAAACCTATCAAAGCAATCAAACAGGGCTGAAGAGATGGCTCAAAGGTAAAAGCACTGGCTGCTCTTCCAGAGGACCCAGATTCAATTCCCAGCATCCACATGGTTACTCATAACTATCTATAATGAGATCCGGTGCCCTCTTCTGGTGTGCAGGCATACATGCAGGCAGAACACTGTATACATAACAAATAACTCTTTTTTAAAAAGCAATCAAACAAACAACTGTATCTATGGAAAATTGACAGGTGACAGGCACAACACTACAGACAGAATGGGATGGAATGTTCCATGGTAGAGTATATGGATGTCTTGATCAGGCCACACCCTCAGATATTATACACGAACCAGTTATACAAATGTCTCTGTGGAGAAAGCCGTTGGAAGGCAGACCACAGAAGCAGATCGCTGATGGGTCTGTGGATGACTTCTTTGCCTCACATATTCAGAATAGAATGCTAGAGAAGTAACCTTAGAAATGGTAATTGATACAGCCCTCCCAAAGATTCCTCAGAAAAGCTTTGAAGAGACAGCCTGGTAAGATACAAAATGTTCTGATGGTAATTGCCCACCACAGCCAAACAGTCCACCAGTCATGTGAACAGAGCCTGGAACATCACACCTGTGCATGAGACCACACACACACACACACACACACACACCAGGTATCCCCAGTGGTTAATCTGGCAGCCCAGACACCTCAGAGTCAGAGGGGTCTGACAAGCAGAAGGTTTATTTGAGATTCAGAGTCAGCCAGGTAGGTGGCTCAGCGGGAGAACTCCCAATTTCCTAGCCTGGGCTCCAGAGCCCCGTAAACTCGGACTAAATAGCCACCAGCACCGAGAAGGTACAGACACTGCAATTATCTCACCAGGGCTTTAAAGCAACCATCATAACGTGCTTCACTGAACATGTCTGAGACAAATAGAAAAAGATTCTTTACAGAGAAACAGTATGGGAAACAGCCAAGTGTGAATTTTAGAAATGAATTAAAAGAAAAGAAAGCCTCACTACATGAATCAGTGAATTCCAAGACAGAGGAATAGAAATCGCCAAACAACAGAGAGAACAAACCAAGAAACATTAGCTGGATCTCGGAGTCTTGGGGAGCCTTAAGAAAATACCTAACACTTGCCTCATCAGAATCTCTGAAAGGGAAGGATGGAGTGAGCCTGAAAGGAGGCTCAAATAAATAATGTCTGAAAATGACCCAGACTTGATAAAAGACGTCTAGATTTAAGAGGCCAAGGGAATCAGAGCGGAAACGCCTGGAGAAATCCAGTCAAGAATCACCACATGACTTCCGAAGACTTCTGCACCACAGGACATCATGGAGAAGGTGAGGAGGTAGACCACAGGGTGAGAAAGAATACTTAAAGTCATATTCTGACAAAAAAAAATCACAATATGTAAAGAGTTTTGACATCCCAACAAACACAAGAATAAAATCCCCTTTTAAGGAAGCTGGATGGTGGTGGCATATGCCTTTAATCCCAGCACTTGGGAGGCAGTGGCTGGTAGATCTCGAGTTCAAGGCCAGCCTGGTGTACACAGAAAGTTGTAGAACAGCCGGGGCTGCACAGAGAATCCCTGTCTCAAAAAACCAAAGCCAATCAACCAAAACAAAACAAAACAAAAAGATGAGTAAAGGATTTGGAAAGACTTTCTTTCTTCCGAAGAAGATACTGAAACAAGCAATAAACCTATGAAAATACACTCAATGTTGTTGGGAATCTCCGTTCTGGTTCTCACTCCCCCATTCCAAACCCTGCCCAGATGTTTAACTGGGAACTCTACCTCTCTCCAGACTTGCCTTCAAAAAGCAGCAGCTCCTCCCCCGGAGATGCTGGAGACCATACCTGCAGGGTATTAAAGACCCAGTCCCTGGACTTGCCATGTGATTTCCCTCCTGCTTCACCTGAGATCACCCAGGTGAGAGCTGTTTGCTCTGCTTATTAAAACTGGTCTTACTAGTTCCACTGGATTTGGCTTACTGCATCGGTGGAGAAACCCACTACCAGGAATTTTCAAATTATCACTAGTCATAAGAGAAATTCAAACCAAATGACCTCATCACTATGGTGTGTGTGTGTGTGTGTGTGTGTGTGTGTGTGTGTGTGTGTGTGTAAATGAGGGGGATGTAGAGTGCTTACCTAGAATACACAAAGGCAAATTCAATCCAAAACCAGGCAGATGGCACACATCTGTAATCCCAGCACTCAGTGGTAGAGATAGGAGGATCAGAAGTTCAAGGCCATCCTCAGCTATACAGACAGTAAAAGGCCAGACTTAGCTACTTGAGACTGTGTCGTTAAAAGCAAACAAACAAAAACAGAAAACAAGACAAGAAGAGAAGAGGGGGCTGGAGAGACGGCTCAGCATTAAGAGCACTGACTGCTCTTCCAGAGGTCCTGAGTTCAGTTCACCATATGGTGGCTCATAACCATCTGTAATGAGATCTGGTGCCCTCTTCTGACATGCAGGCAGACATGCAGGCAGAACACTCATACCAAAAAGAAGTCACACACCAAAGGGTTCAATTTCTATGAACTATCCAGAAGAGGTAAAGTCACTGAAACAGAAGTCAGCTACAGCATGGTCAGGGAGGAGACTGATGTGCAGGCTTGGCTACACAAGGAAGTTTTACTTTAGACCAAGGTGCTGGTTCCACATTCTGAATGCGCTAAACCTCCTGTGAACTGTGCAGAGTAAGGCATCTGATCTGGCAATGTTTGGGTCCCACCACAATCAAACATTACCATTTGGGACTTGGGGGATGCTCAGTGGGTGTCTTAAGTGGCTTCTCTATCGCTGTGATAAGACACCATGACCAAGGCAGCTCATGGAAGCATTTATTTGAGGCTCACAGTTTCAGAGGATTAGCATTAATGACCATCAGGGTAGGAAGCAGGCAGGTAGGCATGACCCTGGAGCGGTAGCTGAGAGCTACATCCTTATCTACAAGCACAAGGCAGAGGGAAAGACTAGACATGAGCTTTTGAAATATCAAAACCTGTCCCCAATGGCACACTCCGCTACCCCCCAACAAGGCCACGCCTCCTGATCCTTTCCAAACAGTTTTGCTAAGGGGGAACAAGTATTCAAATATATGACCCTCATTCACAACGCCACATTGGGGCAAAGTGCTTGTCATGCAAGCATGAGGACTGAGTTCAGATCCCCAGCACCTGTGTGGGAAGCCATGGCCCATCTGTAACCCCAGCACTGTAGGGCCAGAGAGACAAGCAGATCTCTGGAGCTCCATGGCAGCTACTGTAGCCAAATGGCGAGCTTCGGGTTCAGTGAGACTCTGTCTCAAAAAATTAAGACCCAGAACAACTGAGAAAGACATTCAACATCAACCTCTGGCTGCCCCATGCTGGTCTATCTGTGTGTCGTCCCCTTCCTGTTCCCCATACTCCTGCCATCTCAACCCACATACACCACAAATAAACAAACAATGGGTAAATCCAGACAAATGGCACATAGTTGTTCTTTTGGGGAACTTTCTATAAATTTGAAGTAGTTTCAAAACAAAACTTTTTTGTTGTTGTTGTTTTTGTTTTTGAAGACAGGTAGCTCTGGCTGTCCTGGAACTGACTTTGTAGACCAGGCTGGCCTCAAACCCACATAGATACAACTGCCTCTGCCTCTGGGTACTGGGATTAAAAGCTTTCACCACCATCTCTTGTCATAAAAACATGTTTAAAAGAGTGAAAAGACAAACCAAAATGAGTAAAAGGTACGTGTTACATCCATCACTGACAAACAACTGGTATCCACAATATCTAAATCATGCCTATAAACCACTAAGCTACACAAGCTAATAAAAACGGGCAAAAGACTCGAACAGCCATTTCCTAAGTGGGGAAATACAAATGACCAATTAACATGAGTAAAGAAGCCCAATCTTATTAGTAATAAGAGAAATGCCAGTTACAATCATGGATAACCCATCCCACCATCACCCTTACAAAAGTTATATCTAGCAGCCAAGAGGCGGTGGTGGTGGCGCATACCTTAAATCCCAGCACCCAGGAAGCAGAGGCAGGTTGATCTCTGTGAGTTCTCTCGAGGCCAGCCTGGACTACAGACTGAGTTCCAGGACAGCCAAGGGTACACAGAGAAACCCTGTGTTGAAACCTAAAAGTAAAATCAAATTAAATCTAGCAATGCTAAATTTTGACGATTTAGAATCGTGTTGATTTGTTTTGAGACAAGGCCTCACTATGTAGCCGTGGCTGTCCCCAAACAACCTACATGGACCAGGCCTTTTCTGCCTTCCAAAAGCTGGGACTGAAGTGTGTGCCACCACACCCAGCTTAGCAGAATATGTGGCTACTAGGAGTACGGATGGAGGGTTCCTTTTCAAATCATAATATATTTTATAATCAAGTATCAAAAGGTGCTAGATTAGGCTTTTTTTTTTACTTTCCACTTAGGAAAATTCCAGAAATTCATTCGAATAGATTAGCTGTGTCGACTTCTATACCAGAGCCTTGGTGTGTGAAGATTGGAAGGGATCAATCAGTTGGAAAGAGGCCTTTGCTACCCGGCCCAAGTCTTCTTTCAATACCTAACAACAGACACCAGGGGGAGCGATTTCATCACTAAGGCCACCTTTCCTCCCTCTTGTTCACTTAATAGAACTGAATAGAAATTGAGGACAGAAATTCTATTTCCAGTTTTTCTTCTAGCTCTCTCTGTGTTCTTGGGCGTGTCATCTCCTTCCTGTACATTTTCTCATCTATAACGGGAGCCAAGAAGCTTTTCATGAAGGAAATTCCACAATCAATAATTATCTTCAATAAATCACATCGGGGCTCAGGAGTTAGGATAAACGGTGTCTCCAGCCCATGAAGCTGTCCTCGTGAGTGCCCTATGGGACGAGCAAGGAAATCCCTTCTGATAAAATGAAGATAGATGTATGCTCTTGGAAAGGAAAATATAGTAAAGTCAATATAGCTATATTCTTAGAAGGAAGGGACAGGAAAGACACGCTAAGTCATGTGTTCCTAATAGTAGAAGACACTACTATTCAGTTTTAGGAACATGGGTAGGCTTACCTTAATTACCATCTTCCAGCTTTTACTATCAGAGTTTGGCTTCCCCATGTCTGCCTGCAGGCATTTCATTTCATTGTCTGGTTTCTTTTACATTAAAAAAAATCAACAGGTTAGTGGGGAACTCACAGCACACCACGGGTCACACAAAATCCCCTTTCCTGGGAGGCCAGTGTTTTTAAGGTAGGATGTTGAGGTTAAATCACATTCCTTGCCAAGATGGCAGTTAGCTCCCATTAGCGTATGTCAAAGGTGAGAAGAGAAGGCTTATTAAGTAGTTATAGAATATGCAATTTACACTTCACTTGAACCCAGCTAGAGTATACAGCTCCTATTGGGAATAAGAATGTTTTAAAGTTAATTAACAAACTATTATAGTGATGTTTAACATCAGGTCTTCTAGAACATGCTACTTGATCCATACACTTAATTGAAGCCATTTACCACACATTCCCTTGTCTCACTGGGCCTTCTGACAGCAGCATTTAACCCTGCACATGCTAAATGTAGACCCACAAGTATCTTACAAGGCAAAATAGACATTAGGGCACAGAGAATTAAAATCCTATTAGAGTGTTAACACTTCAATATTGGCATAACTTAAGAATTGGAAGGTTTTTCTCCCCTGGTTATCCATGTACCCTCTACACTAAGGAAGTAGACAGAGGGAACAGAGGCACAGGTGTGTGAGCAAAAGATTGGAACAGCAGGGATGGAGGAGGGGTCTGAGTTCCTGGGGGTTGAGAGATTAGAGCAGGGGACCTAGGGGTGGCATATGCTCTGGAACCAAGAGAGGGCAGTGAGGGGAGGACCTCAGACAGTGCTAGTATGTGCAGAGGTCAAGAAGGCAGCAAGGGGGTGCTGGAGAGATGGCTCAGAGGTTAAGAGCACTGGCTGCTCTTCCAGAGGTCCTGAGTTCAATTCCCAGCGACCACACGGTGGCTCACAACCATCCGTTATGAGATCTGGTGCCCTCTTCTGGAGTGCAGATATACATGGAAGCAGAG
Source organism: Cricetulus griseus (assembly GCF_003668045.3). Lineage (NCBI taxonomy): Eukaryota > Metazoa > Chordata > Mammalia > Rodentia > Cricetidae > Cricetulus > Cricetulus griseus. Next base: position 56,927,632 of record NC_048598.1, read on the forward strand.
TGTTATATACATAATAAATAAATAAAATCTTAAAAAAAAAAAAAGAAGGCAGCAAGGGAGTTCTGACTAGGAAGACAATTTACATAGGAAAAAATAGAAAATTGAGCAAAAATATAAATATATCTAAATAATGGAATCCACAATCAGAGGCTAATGGAATCCAGGTTAGAGGAGTGACCCACTGAGGGGAATTGCTAGAAAGAACAGACCACTGAAGTGTTGATTGCTGTTGGAGACTAATTTTAATTTCAGACATACCTATATAAATAGCGACAAACACATGTGTACATAAATGCATGCATTATATACCAAATAACACATTTGTGCATGATAAACAGGCCAGCAAGTGAAGCGACCTCAGTCTTGGTTTCTAAGCACCACCCTGCCGGCCTACCATGCCTAAAGTAGAGGGACTTCCGGGACAGGGAAAGAGCAAGGTAAGTCTGAAGTGTCTTCCAGGCTGGAAACTAAGAAATGATACAGACTTGTCAAAAATGTACCACATCCATCTTCACAAGGCTGCCTCTGACCAAATCCGGGACAAGTCAATGATTAAAACGATACTAAGATGGCAGAGGCAGGCGTATCTCCGTGAGTTCAAGGCTAGCCTGGTCTATAGAGTGAGTTCTAGGACAGCCAGGGCAACACGGAAAGACCTATTTTGACAAAACAAGATACTAAGAAAGCTTCAGATGCACTCAGTGGTGAAGTGTGTGAGAGGGCAATCCCTAGCAGGGTCTTGTGTGTATTTGTATATATATACACACATTAAGTAAACTATCTGTCATAGGGTTTCTATTGCGTCCATGAAACACCACTGTCAAAAGCAAGTTGGGAAGGAAAGGGTTTATTTGGCTTGCATGTCTAGGGAAGTCAGGACAGGAACTCAAACAGGGCAGTAACCTGGAGCTGATGCAGAGGCCATGAAGGAGTGTAGCCAACTGGCTTGCCCTCAAGCCTGCTTTCTTAGAGAACCCAGGACCACCAGCTAGGGTCAGCACCACCCACAGTGGGCCTCCCCCATCAATCACTAATTAAGAAAATGCCCCATAGGCTTGCCGACAGCCTGATCTTATAGAAGCATTTTCCACTTTGAGGTCCCCTGCCCTCCGATGACTTTATCTTGTGTCAAGTTGACGTAAAACTACCCAGCACACTATCCTTGAGATATGTGAGACATTCTCACAAATTATCAGGCCCAAGAAAGGAATCATAGAAACCCAGACTTAGAATTGGTCCATCCAAAGCATGGGAGAGCCAAGGATTGGGATTGGCGCCTTCAATAAAAGCAGTTTGGGAGACTGTGTTCTCAATCTGTGGGACCTGATGCTAACTCCAGGTAGCGGTCAAATTGAATAGTCCATTTCTGTCTGAAGAACTGAATTGTGGGCTTGTATCACACAGGTGCACACACACACACACACACTTGGGGTCAGAAATAGTCTGCCATCAAAGGGGAGCATACTAACCCAACAGAATGAAAGCATTGATCTCTAAAACTGGCCAGGGCATGAGTTATAGGGAGAGACTAAGGCATTTCTGTGCCAGGATGAAGGACACTGAAGCAACCAGACTAGATGTGAGAGGTGTTTCTGGAATGACAGTAGACCAGAAAGCAAAAGGATGCTGTTGAGATAATAGTAGAAGCCTGGCAGAGTCTGTCCTGGAGGTGGGTTTGGCCCTAGGTGTGTCTCTGGAGTGTGATAGGGGGGTTCCTTTGAGGTCACCAGATTGTCTGCCCAAGGGCTGGAGGCTTCATGTCTACAGTTTGTTTAAGAGAGTTCAGAGACACAACCCAACACATAGCAAAAATGATACATGGTAACAACTGGTAAAAAGAATACAGTTCTTTATCCTGCTCTTGCCACTCTGTAGCTGTAAAATTATTGCAAAGTAACTTCATTTTAAACTGTTCAAAGAAACGGAAAAGGATGTAGATGTAAGATTAAGGAGAATGAGTCCTCAACACCAGGGGGCACATAGCCTTTTTGGTTGTTATTTTTTTGAGTCAATGTCTCATTATGTAACTTAGGCTAGCCTTGAATTTGAAGTGCTTCTGACTCAAGTCTCCTGAGTGGTAGGTTGTGGGACAGAAGAAAACCAAAAATCTAGGGACTATTGTCAAAACTCTGTTATCTCCCCAAACTTCTACTTCTCCCCATACTTTTTTCATCTCTATGGTACCTTTCTTGAAATGAATGTCTATCAAAACTTTAAACTTTCCTGCCAGGTGTTGGTGGCACATGCCTTTAATCCCAGCACTCGGGAGGCAGAGGCAGGCGGCTCTCTGTGAGTTCGAGGCCAGCCTGGTCTCCAGAGCGAGTGCCAGGATAGACTCCAAAGCTACACAGAGAAACCCTGTCTCGAAAAAAAAAAAAAAAAGAAAAAAAGAAAAGAAAGAAAGAAAAAGAAAAACATTAAACTTTCCACTTTGATATTAGTAATGTTTAAGTTTTCCACAGTGAACAAGAAATTTTCCTAACAGCAATCTCTAAAGTCTCCAGAAAGAAGATGGGGCCCCACAACAACAATTCCACTTGGTTCATAATGATGTCATTGAGCCGATAAACACCACTCAAGGATCAGCTTTGGACTAAACACTGCTCAAGACAATTCCAATTTGACTAGCTGAGATGGTTCACCTTCTTACAACACTCTAGCCAGAACTTCAGGTAAGCCTTACCAGCTAAGCAGAGACTGACTACAAATGTTACAGCTTTTTTTTTTTTTGGGGGGGGGGTCGAGACAGGGTTTCTTTGTGTAGCTTTGGAGCCTATACTGGCATTCATTTTGTAGACCAGGCTGGCCTTGAATTCACAGAGATCCGCCTGCCTCTGCCTCCCAAGTGCTGGGATTAAAGGTGTGTGACAATACTGCCTGGCTCCTCTTGAGTCTTAACCATTGTTTTAGTTTCTTGTTTGTTTTGTTTTGTTTACAGGATCCCATAGAGATATTGTTGCCCCCAAGACAACTAGAAATAATTCTAAGAAAACCACACCTCCCTGTCTCCCAACAGTTGAGATGGATAGTTTTGGTTTTTCTCAGGGTTGGGGCCATAATAATATCGTTTGGTATATAAAAAAAGGGGGAATAGATAGAATAGGATAATAAGGTAGATTAGTGTATCTACTTGTAAACTATTTTAGCAACTATTAATTATAGACAATTGACATTGTTATAGAATCTTGCATATTGATATATATGTAAAATTATTTTTGTATTCCTGTCTAAGATAATTTGTATATTGATACAAATTCAAAATTATATTTGTCATATTCTGTATGTTCCTATTTCTGTTTACAATGTTTTTGTACAGAAATGCAAAATTATTTTGTCATACTGTATATATGTATGTCTCTATATCTGCTTTAGATACTTCATATATTGATACAGCTTAAGGATATTTTTGTCATATTGCACTGTACATTTTGTACCTCTGATCAAGATATTTTATATATATATTGTCACAATTTCGAGGTCATTGTCCTCATGCTGCATATCTGTTTAGAGACTGTTTATTTTTATAATGGGAAGCTTTAGTCTGTAAATTGAGAATTACAGGTTATAGTCACCCATGTTTGTCATACTCATAGTTATGTTAGTTATGTTCTCTAGATGCACAGAGTTGTACTCCGAATAGATAGGTAACCTTCAAATACTTCAGAGACAGAGACCTACAGAATAAAGCATTTAAATGCTTCAATAATTTAGAATTCTGTTGACGTGAGACACATCTGCTCCTGGCAGCACCAATCCACTCCTGAGAGGATGTTGGGCAATGAAGACACTCCATATGAAGCTTGTTTTCCTCTTGGCATAACTGGTCTTTTGGGCAAAGAACTGCCCTTGCCTCGACTGCTGACAGTATGAACGCTGCCCAAACTGGACAAGCAGGATACAAGGAAAAGCTACTGCTGAATCTTGCCAAGACAGGGCAGGACAGTCTTTCAAATCTTCCTGCTTCTGAAAATGATCTGTCAGATATTCTAAGCCTAAAACCAAAGTTGGATGCCCCCGCATTGCTAAGAGACTTTGGGTGACTGTCCAGGTAGCCAGCTGTTTCTGTAACTTTTTTTACACCTTTTGGAAGTGGCTTGCTTACACTTCCTGCTTACTCTGGTAATATTATTTTCCTTCTCAGGTCTTTAATGGGGTTGAAGACTAGATAGTCATGGTTACTATCCCCTCATATCTTTGCTAAGACATTTAGGTACAAGACTTAGACTCCTCAGGATAGGACAGCTATTGGAATAATCTCTGCTATTTGCCTATTACCTATAGCCTGGGCATTTAGTGTGTGTTTGTGTTTCTTGCTTGATGTTGGTTGTAGTTGTATTTTTGAGTATATTATTATCTTTTCTTTCTCTTGTACAACACTTGATATTTGTTCTTAATATCTTCTTAGAACCTTCTTATTTAGACAAAATGGGGAAGTATTGTGGAAATTCATTTGCCAATAGTTTTGGGGGACCAGTCTTATGGAGTGGCTTCTGTGTGCAGATGTGATCTCTTATAAGGAACAGGAAGGGTTTCTCTTGCTCTTTTGGGAAGTCAGAGCAGAAGCAAGCCTTGTGGTTGTACACATCTGGGTGGAAAGCATACACAGCAGCTGGTCCCACAGCGGCTTCCACCTTGTCCTGGATTTGTGAATCTGTATCTCCCATTGAATCCCCATAATAAAGACTTTTGTAAATTCTCACATTAGTAAGTTTGTAGGTGTGTGCCACCATGCCTTGCTTATATACACTAGACTTTTCAGCCTGCCTCTGTTGCATACAGAAAGCAGTCTTTAATTATGCCTGAGTATTTACTTATATAAATATTCCTCTAGGCATTTTGATAAGTCATATTCTGCAGCATTCTGAGCTCAGTACTGAAGATCTTATTTCCATTATTTTTCACTGTGTTATTGAGTATTGCAGCTAATTAAATTGTGTGCTTTTTATAGACCGATCCTGCTAACAAAAACAATAGCCCTCATTTGTAGCTAAGTATCTTTTATTAGATGGCATAACTACTCTGCTCCAAGCTATACCCCCAGTCTGATTTATATGCTTGAACTCCACCTCCACAATGCACTACAAGGCAGAAACAATTATTAGCCTACTTACAGGTGGTGAGCTCACACACAGCAAGGGTAGGGGTTTAGCCAAGTGAGAGCCAGAGCTGGGGTTGAACCCTAGAAATCTGTCTCTAGCACCCATAGTTTTTGATATGACTTTTTGCATCTAGAGCACATTTTAAAGTTTTTTCATAGTTGGGCATGGTGGCATACACCTTTAATCCCAGCACTTCAGGAGGCAAAGGCAAGTGGATCTGTGGATTCAAGGCCAACCTAATCCACACAGCTAATTCCAGCCAACCAGGGCTGTATAGTGAGATGCTGTCTCAAAAAGAAAAAAATTTCTTCAGCATAGTAACTATGCCTCTCTGTGTACCCACATTCTTTTTCAAGCAGATTTATGACAATGTCTTATGCCCAGAAGTGACACTCAACTGATAGTCTGAACCTGAGCAGAAGTTCTGTCTGTCTTCTGAGCTATTGTCCACTCACAATGACCAAAGCACTGTCTCTCAACATTGTAATGTCTGTCTAAGAGGTAAAACATCAGGTATGGCATAGAAAATGAGAGAAAGAGACCATCTACCTCAGTGTAGGACCAAGGTTCCTTCCAAGGAGGCCAGTGGGGACCAGGAAGTCCCTCTTCATATGCTTGGAGTTGAATTGAACTCAGAGCAAAGATGAAGTACTCTAACACCAACACTTTACAACCTAGAGAGAAAACTCTTGGGCAAAGGGTTGGAGAGGCTGACTGGAAAAGCAGATTCCAAGGCAGGGGAGGGGGGTACGAGAAACTTGGGGTGAAATGTGTAGGAAAGGTGGCAAATGAGAGTAAACAAAGAAACTGGGGTTCTGGCCACCAAGAGCAGTTTATCTCTGGGCAGAAACAAAGACAGCTCAAAAAGGGCAGCAGAGCGCCAACACACACACACACACACACACACACACACACGAGAGAGAGAGAGAGAGAGAGAGAGAGAGAGAGAGAGAGAGAGACAGACAGACAGACAGACAGACAGACAGACAGACAGACAGACATAGAAAGACCCTCCTACTGTTGTTGGTTGTTTTGTTGCTCTTTACTCTTTGGAAGGCCTGCCACCAAGCTCCCAAAATAAATACCCAGGAAACTTATTATTACTTATAAATGCCCAGCCTTAGCTTGGCTTGTTTCTAGCCAGCTTTTCTTAACTTAAATTACCCGTCCCCCCCCCCCACACACACACCGTCTACCTTTTGCCCCTGGGCTTTTACCTTCCTCTATTTCTCCTTCTTTCTTTCCTTCTTTCTTTCTTTCTTTCTTTCTTTCTTTCTTTCTTTCTTTTTGTGGGGGCTGGTGTTCGAGACAGGGTTTTTCTGTGTAACAACAGCTTTGGCTGGCCTGGAACTCTCTCTGTAGACCAGGCTGGCCTCAAACACAGAGATCCGCCTGACTCTGCTTCCTGAGTGCTGGGATTAAAGGCGTGCACCACCACCGCCCAGCCCCTTCCTCTATTTCTGTATATCTTTTCTTTCCTTCTTATTCCATGGCTGGCTGTGTGACTGGCCCCATCTTTTCTTGTTCCTTCTCTTGCTCCTAGATATCTCTTCCCAGATTTCTCCTCGTATTTATTCTCCCTGCCTGCCAGCCCCACCTATCCTCTCTCCTGCCTTCCTATTGACTGTTCAGCTCTTTATTAGACCTATCAAGTGTTTTAGACAGGTAAAGAAACACAGCTTCACAGAGTTAAACAAATGCAGCATAAAAGAACGAAACACACTTTCTCTGTCTCTCTCTTGCTCTTTCTTCTCTCTCCCCCCTCTCTCTTCCCTTCTCTTCTTTCCCTTCCCCCAATGAATTTCCTACATAAAAAGAATGCAACACATCTTTGCATCATTAAATAAATGTCCCACAGCATAAACGAATGTAATACATCCTAAGTTAATATTCCATAATGCCCTACCAGCTTGCCACCTGCCCTCTGGCTTTTGGCTACAGCATCCCTCTCCAGGTGAGGTGTACACACACAGATACTTCAGTCCTTGGAACTGACCCCAGATGACCATGTGTCCTTTTTCTGACCAAGACAGCCCTGCCTTACTCTTGTGGTTCCAGTCTCCCTGACTAGTAACCCCCATTCTTTCTTCATCCTGTTTGGTAATAAATCACACAGGCACCTTACTCAAATCCCATTTTCTACAAGCTGCCAGTGAAGGCTGTTAGCTCTGTTAGCTACTGTAAACCCCTTTGAAGGAGGAGACAGGGAGCCTGATTTGTACATGCAAACCTAGCTCTCACCCAGACACTAGAAAGAACCTTTGCTAGACATGCACTTTACCACTGAACTGCACCCTAGCCCTGATCTGGCTTTCTGGGTGGTCTTAGTGACCAAATCTGCAGCTATATATGTTGTTTGACAAAATTCATTATGTTAAGTAGGCTGTTGCAACTGTCATAGTCCGAGTCTCAAGACAGCTGTACTTCACTACTAAAAGGAAAGCAGAGGGTTTTGAACAAATACAACCCCTCCCTTCTTAGGCACTGACAAGATTATTTGGTGCAGACCACTGCTCCAAATAGTGCATACAGCAAAAGTCTACATAAACACACTTTCTACACCACCTTTACAAGGAACTCTGAGTGCTTATTTACGTTTACTTCCAGATATAAAGTGGAACAGATGTCGTGGAGGCCTTTTGAAGCATCAAAATGGCTTATATAAATCCTTCACATTAAAAGATTCTGTGCCATCACCAACTTTCCATTTAGTTCTATTGCCGATGTGGCTTTATCTCGGGTTTATGTAAAGCAAAGACCACAGGCCGCCGCATCCACTCTTAGGTGTTTCAAGTAAGAAGGTTGCTTTTTCCTCTGTGACCATCTCTGTAAGATCTAGACAAAAGGGTGTTCTGAGGAACTGAGGTTTAGTGAATAGAAAGGATTCCTTTAGTGAGCCATTTAGTAGACTTTTTAAAAATCCTTTTAGAAAATGCTATGCTCGCTCAGAATCACTTCATCAAATCTGAACTGTTTCTGAATGGGAGGCTGCTGCTATAGTCCTGTTTACCTGGGGTTTCTTTTCATGTATTTAAATTCTGCAGGTAGTTTAAATCCCAGAATCCAATTGCAACTAACCTATTTGTTGCTAAAACTGTGTGATAGGCTTGGTGAGTACATTTTAGGCTCCTGTCAGGTGCAAGACCCTGTGATGGCTCCGCTAATGAATGGGATAAAGTGTCATTTCAAAGGGATTCACACGAGTGGCCTTTGAAGCATCTCTTACAAAATCACAGGATCTTAGCAGGGAGAAAAAGAGCCGGGCATGAGAAGAATGAAAAGAACTCCAGCTTTAAGGACCAGCTGGTATGGAGGCGCAGAAGATGCTGTAGAGAACACACCAGGTGCTTCCACTGGATGAGGAGGGGTAAAAGCAACCGGAAGTACCCCAGTGTCCTGGTGGGGTAGAACAAGTGAGTGGCGTTACTAAGCCTCTGATGGTAGATGTACATTGGAACTGGGGAAAGTCAGAGGCAGAACCTGCTTTGAGAGATTCCACAATTGTTCAAATAAAACAGTAACAATGCAGTTGTTAGCAGTGGGATAGCAGTGAGAAGAGGAAGAGGGGTTTCCCTAGGGTGGAAGTCTTGGATGGAGCCCAGAGCTTGTACATGATAGTCAGTGTTTGCTGCTGAGTTACATGGGCAGCTCCAGGTTTCTTGGTTGGTTGGCTGGCTGGCTGGTTGGTTGGTATTTTTTTTGGAGATAGGGTTTTGCCACGTAGCCCAGGCTAGCATGGAACTGACTGTCCTGCTTCAGTTTCCTGAGATCAGAGGTATGAACCACCTGGCCCTGCCTGTAAGAAGTTTAAAAAAAAAAAAAAAAAAAAAAAAAAAAAAAACACTGTTCTAAACTCTAGAATTTGCAAATTGCTATTTATAAGGAGCTATGAGGAAAGGATATTCCACCAGAGGTCTGGGGCCTTAAGCCTGGACAGCGATGGTGAGCAGTAAGCAGACCTGTGTGGCTGGATGGGAGTGAGAATGTGTTTGCTCCCCATGTCTATCTATCCTGTACAGTAGCAGGGGAATGGCCATGTGGCCAGGTATGAACACATCCCTCCAACCTGCAAAATACTCATGAGTGTGAGGGATCATTTGATAACTGGATGCAGGGAGGAGGGAAGTTTAGAGACCGAATAAACCAACCTGTCACAGGCCAGGGCCTGGGAAGGGTCTTGGAGGAATTATCACAGGAGAGGTGTCAAGGGAAGCCCAAAAGAGAAGAGGAAAGGACGGGAGCTAGAGGCCTCAAGCATAAGGACATTTAGAGAGGAAGACGGTAGTCAGGAAGGAAACCCACGGAGTGGCGAGCCTGAGAAGCAAAAAGGCAGAGGCACCAGGCAGACCTCAAAATAGTACGGGGCAAAGAGCAGAGAAAGAAGCCAATGTGAGATTCCCTCAGAGAGTGCCAATCCCATGCTCTGCCTGCCTTCTCTCGACAACCCCCAGGCCCGCAAGATCTGACTGGTACAGCTGACTGGTTTCCCCAAAGCAAGCCCAAACAAGCAGTGGCCAGGGCCCCTAAACCAGCCAGGTCTCTCCTGAGGGAGTCCCTTCACATGCTTGGCCTCCAGCCTCACCGTGGTGGGGGTGGAAACGACATCTCAGTATCTGGCTGTCAAGGAGAGGAGACTAGAGACTCACACTTGTCCTGTGTTCACAGTGGGCCTAGAACCAAGTTCAGTGTGTACATGTGAGCGAACGGTGCTAGGGAAGCGTGAAGTACACGGTTGGTCTGTCACTGTGGGGCAAAAGGAACTATGGTACTCTGGGTTTTGCCTAGAACACAAAAAATCATTTCGAAAGGCAAAAATGTTTCATTAAAAGATCAGTTTTAGACTAGGACTTTGAGACTCTAACAAAATACAGTGGACTTCTTTATATCTGAAAAATGCAAATCCCTGTGTTTAACGCGTGTGTAGAAATGTTCACACATTAGAATTGTACGTACTTTTTTGCATTCTTTGACTTTGTCCTTTGAGAATTTGATATTTCCTTTCAAAATGATATTTACTGCTGGATCTGGGGAAACAAAAAGAAAATAGGCCATGCGAAAATACAAGACAGCAGAAGAAATAAACACTAAGTGGTTTTGTTTTTTGGGTTTTCCTTTTGTTTTTTCCTCAGCCACGGTGTGCTTTCATGAGGGGAAGAAACTCACAATGCCCTCCCTTCCTTTGTGGAGAAAAGAGCTTTCCTCCAGAGCTGCAGGAGCTGAGGGAAACGTGCTCAGGCCTCCTGGGGGACAGGGCTGGCTGTCATGTTTGCGTGCCTCTGAGAGCTGCTCTCTGGGCAGCTGTTTTCAGTCTAGCATCGTCCCTGCCAACCAGCTGTGAGCCCTGTCTGTCCCTGGATGTCGGGAGAGGAAGGACTTTCTGCCTCCTGTCTAGAACAGCACCCTAATGAAGGGGAAGCCAATGGCTTTCTGAGTAGAGGAACAGCCAGCAGCAGAAGCAGCCCATAGTGACACTTTGGGATCTAAGGAGGACGCCGGGGTGATGAGCATTCAGCCTTGCATTTCATAGAGGTATTTTGTTTTTCTTTTGTTGTTTTAAGGCAGGGTTTCACTATTTATTCCGGGCTCCACTTCCCAGCTGAGGGCCTCCTATCTCAGCCTCCCCAGAGATGGAATTACAGACATCCTCCACCACTTCAGGGCAATACATCTCAAGTGGGATATCCAAGAAGTTAGAGAGAAGGTTGGTGGCCAGGTTTGTAATCACACACCTGTAATTCCATCAGTAGTGAGGCTGAGGCAGGAGGATCACTGCAAGTCCAAGAGCATCCTGGTCCACATAGAGAATTCCTGACCTTGGGTTACATAGTCAAAGCCTATCTCCCACCCTCCCCCTCAAAAAAACAAAAGAGGCTGAACAATTAAAGCTAAGTCCACCCATTGCCCAAAACAATGAGTGAAAATGAAAAAAATCTAATCACTGGTTGTGTAACCTAGTGAGCTTCCTGTCATTGCTGTCCTCTCCAGTCCTACCCCTCACCCCAATAAGGTGCTTTTGTGACCTAGGTCCAAGCTGAGACAGAATGAGCCCACATAACCTAGGGTTCATTCTAATGGCACTGGGAAGCTTATTGTGACAAACTTGACCTTAAATACACAATTCAGGCCTTCTTTGGAGGACAGTTTTGTGATTGGAGCAAGCACTGGTGGTGACAACCCAGGACTTCATGAGAAGTAGAATCTCTACCTCCAACCTGGGTAGACCCAGCTGAAAATAGTCAAGCTCACCAATGGAAAGCAAGTTTCTTCAGTCCCAGCAGAAACACATGTCTGTGGAAACTGTGTCCTGGGAATTGCAGGGGCAGAGAGAAGGGGACCCTAGGCTTGAACTAGCTTGAGCTGATCACAGCTTTGACTTTATGGGCAGCCCTGAACAGTTTCTGTGGATGAACTAGTTCCCGGAGCTTCTTCTGAGGGCAGGAAACAGTGAAGACCTCAGTCTGAGACAGCTATTTGTCCCACTGTTACTTGTACAGTGGCCTACCTACTGGCCAGTGGGATCTATCCCTAAATCTTATGGTCTTTTCCAAATTAGCTGGCTGTGCCCATTGAATAAATCTGTGTCCATCCAATATCAAGTTTTTTTTTTCCAGAGAGCAATTGCACTGTTTAATTGAACTATTAATAAGAATGGAAAATCATCCTTATGTATGTATCACACATGCTTCAAAATACAATATGCACAAGGCCCTGAGAACCACTTGGGTTCACAGGCATATGTACAGACAGACAGACAGACAGACAGACAGACAGACAGACAGACACACACACACACACACACACGCATGCACGCATGCACGCACACACACACACACACAGTGACAGAGCTGAGACTTGAACTCAGGACTGCCACTTAAAATTGTGCTTTCTACCTGATTGCCTATACTTGATGAACACATTGTATTTTGAAGCAAGTGCCCTACATTGAAATAAACCTCCAGCACATGCAGTTCTGTCTTTTTTTTTTACCCTAACTCTATAAACTGAATTCCTGCTATGTGAGGCTAGACAGTGATGGTGAAGCTAGGTAGTCTGGCTCTTCATGCCATATCCCATGTATGCTCGTCTCCTAGGGCCACTCCTCAATGATGTGATTTGGGACTAGTGTCTTGTCCTAGTCACTGTTTTGTTGCTATGAGGAGGCACCATGGCCATGGCAACTCTTATAAAGGACAACATTTAAATGGGACTGACTTACAGTTCAGAGTTTTAGTCCATTATCATCATGGTGGGACATGGTGGCAGACAGACACGTTGTTAGGGAAGGAGCTGAGAGTTGTACATCTTAATCCTCAGGCAACAGGAAGTGAACTGTGTCACTGGACATAGCTTGAGCATAGGAAACCTCAAGCCCACCCCCATAGTGACACACTTCCTCCAACAAGGCCACACCTTCTAATAGTGCCATTCCCTTTAAGGGCCACTTATTTTCAAACCACCACATCACTGTAGCTTTCTGACTTTGGCTAAGTGTTGTGAGGATTAAAGGGCTTGATGTTCATCCTGTCCAAAAGACATGGGTGGTCACATTAGGTGCTGTTTCTCTGGACTCACAGGGGACTCCTAGGAAATGTTTGTGGGATTTATAGTGGGGCCCTCCAAGGCCATCCTCTGAGAACCCAGGAGACAGAAACTACTTTGGGTGTATGATTTATGCTGCTTTACATAATGTGCTTGCTGGGGCCAAGGCCACTGGGAGCAAAGGAAAGGGATTCTAGGGACCACAGCTTCCAATCCACCCACTCAGTCTCCAAAACTACTGTCAGCCGTTTGTATGTGAGAAGTTCAGAGAAGTACAAGCTGATTCATCCTTCTTTCTGGGCATGAAATCACCTAATCCAAAGAAAATCATAGTGAAATGTATGAGTTTAAGACCTCACAGGAGGCTGGAACCTGCTTATAGGAGTTGATTTTAAGGAATCCACACAAAAGCCGAGTCTAGTTAGGTAAAGGATGCACACACTAATTAGTCCTTCCCCCGACATCTTATCCAGCCCTGTCTCCCATGTGAATACAGACATTGCTGTTCAGATTCCTCTGCAGCCTAAGGGCTTATTTCGTAGGCTCTGTGCAAAAAGAGGCCACACGGCTATTTCACAGGTCAGCATGCACATCATTTACAGTGTGTAAGTCATGCTGGATAGGGTATTAATAAATGTGAAGCTGCCATCTGGCAGCATAACAGACAATGGTACCTTCACTTTCATCACTGTCCTCAAATTCATGCAGCTTTTTAAGTCTCTTCATGACAGGTTCACAGGGAGGCGAGACCAACAATTGCACTAACTTTTTTTCATACATTTTTCTGGTGGAAGCTGAGAAACAACATGGAGAATTAAATTATTCCTTGTTGCATACACAGAATTCAGAAGTTATTTTACAACCCAGATCTTTCTTTTAGGACCTCACATTATTGGCTAATTGTGGCTTTTAATCATGAGGTGGACCCCACAGCCCCTGAAGTTACTATTATAGAATCAGAGAATGCCTACAGATTATCAATAACCAGGTGTTAGATACACCTGAGAGCAAGTGAGACATGGTTACCTATGACCATAGAGATGATGAAAATATAGGGCACATCCAAAAACCCAAGATGACTAATGTAATAATCGAATATTCAGCATTGAAACAAAACAACAAATAAAAAAAATCTCCCGCCTTGGAAATCAATGGGGCCTCTTGTAGTAGATCAGAACTTATCCCTAGCATAGGTGTGGGCTTTGGGAGCCCATTTCACATAGAGGGATACTACCTCAGCCTAGACACACGGGGGAGGGCCTAAGCCCTATCCCAAAGGAGACCCCCCCATGGAAGACCTCTCTCTCCCTGGGGAGCAGAATTGGTATGGGATAGGTAGGGTGTTAGTGAGGGGCAGGGGAGGAGGGGAGGTAACTGGGATTGACATGTAAAACAATCTTATTTCTGATATAAATAAAAAAATGGAGGAAAAAAAAACCATCTCCCTCCCAATCTGTAAGGACCGGGGGCTGTCTCTTACACCTTCCCTCCATATGGCTTTCTGTTTTCCTCTTTATATTTTTAGTGGTTTTTACTGCATATGTTCCTTTCTGATTTAAACTTTGGAAGTAGTCTGTAAGCAACCAAATGGACACCCCCTAATATTAACTGTAAACATACGTATTATTGGACCAGGTGAAAATCCAAGCTTCTTAAGTTGCTTGCGCAATTCATTGTCACTCAAACACTGTACATCCACCATACTGATAGAAACTTGGCCTCTTCTCTGACAGTGGACGCCTTGAAGCAGGAAAATATTAAATTCATGAAGATAATTTTACAAATACACACTACAGCACAGGTGGTAAGGCACATATTGCCACTTCTGTTCTCTGCCAGAGTCCTGCTGGGAGTGGTAGCCTTGAGGCAAAACTTGGGAGCATCAGTGATTTCGAACTTTTCTACTCAACTACTGTAAGAAAAGTTACCTGGGTAAAACAAGCAGAATATTTCCGTGACTGCTCTGGAAGATGCTACTCAGGACTCCAGCACCGTGAAAGATAAGCCGTTAATTAAATATGAAAGAGGTGAGAGAGATTTGTTTTCAGTGAGCTAGAAAAGTTATTTCTTCCCTGCCCTCCTTTTCCTGAGGCTACCAGGAGCTCAGAGATCACAAGCTGTAGTGGTTTTCACATCTGCAGTTTAACACTGAGCACAATGAGATGCAGTTTTTAAAGGCCTTAAATTTTTTTTTATTTACATGTATTGTGTGCATATGTGCATAAGCACTTGTGAAGATGGGTGGGTACCACACACAGCACACGTATGTAGGTCTGAGGACAACTTGTTAATCAGTTCTTTTCCTCCACTATGTAGGTCGACAGGCAAGGGCCTTTACCTACTGAGCTGTGCCATCAAGTTAACAGTGTTTTTTGGTTTTTTTTTTTTTATTAGGGACTAGAAAACACTGTAGTTGATGGACTGGCATTTGGAAAAAGCCAATGCTTAATTCTCCACACAGATCAGGTTATATCGGTTTGTGAAACCTTGATCTGTCTAAACTTGTACAGCCTCAAGTCAATTATTTTATACCCTTTATCTCTTGATTCCCACCCCATCGACCACTGAATGAGGTGGAGAAAGGCAGAGTCACTCCTCTGTGAGGCCTTTTCATGGGCTTGCCTTGCAGGACTTGTTTATTGCACCTCGTTTCTAACAGGTTTCAAGGATTTTAATATTGCAGGGAAAACAAGCTAAGCACTCAGCCCGGGGAAGATAGAGTCCCATTTTAAGAAATGACTTTGCTTTTATTGGTGCTCCATCAATGTCCAATTAGGAAGTACATCGTAAACAATCTAGAAAAAGCCAGGGAATTGTGTGACCTATGACAGAGCACTCAGAAACGCTTGCTTGGGCAATTTTGTGCTTCAAACTATGCTTCTTTTCTGCAAACATGGTCTTGGTTAACATTAGTTTCTGCCTTCTCCATGTGTTTGGGAAATTGGATGAACCTTTCCAGAAATCAGTCTAATGATGGAAAGGAAAAGGGCACTGTGGCTCAGCAGCTCAGATTTTATTTATTTATTTATTTATTTATTACTCATTTATTTATTTGGTATGGAAGGCAGATCCGTCAGACATTTGTTCCAGAGAACAGCTGTCTGTTGTTTCTCTGACTTCCCAAAAATAACCTTCCAAAGAGTTCTCATCAATTTCAAGTGACATTAGACAATTGCCTAGAGGGAACACACATATGGCAGACAAATATTCAAATGGAATCCAACTGGATGATTAATTCACTCACCCCTTCACATGGTTGTCTGAAGTCTGCAGTCAGGCTGGTTACCTCAGCTGGGTGAGTCTCACCCAAGGGTTGCCATGAACACTGTCCCTTCTTTGCCTGTTAGATATGGTGACAATCACAATACTGACAGTGTGACATCAGCAGCATCCCTCCAGCCCAGCAACTTTGATGGACTTAAGCTAAGTTCAAGCAGAAGGAGGCACTGGCTAACTTCAGAGGCAGAGTGCCGTGGTGAATATTTGAAGAGGCTACAAGTTACCATCTTACACAGGGAGTGAGGAGCTGCCTGGGACTAAATGGTGCCAAGCAATGTGGAGGCGAAACGAGAAGTCGAACAAATGCCAGCATCCAGGCCATCATCAAAAGTCACAGGGAAATAGGAAATCGGAAGAGACTTGGATCCACATGAAGGATTTTTCGATTAAGAAAATAAGAGCCCTATGTGGTAGCTCACACCTTTAATCCCAGCACTCTGGAGGCAGAGGTAGGTGGATCTCTGTAAGTTCAAGGGTCTACAAAGCAAATTTCAAGACAGCTAAGGCAGTTACATAGAAAAACCCTGTCCCAAAATACCAAAAAGAAGAGGAGGAGGAAGAGGAGGAGGAGGAGGAGGAGGAGGAAGAGAAGGAGGAGGAGGGATGGCTCAGCAATGAGCAATGATTGCTCTTCCAGAGGTCCTGAGTTCAATTCCCAGCAACCGCATGGTGATTCACAAACATCTATAGTGGGATCTGATGCCCTGTTCTGGTGTGCAGGCATACACGCAGACAGATCCTTCATACATTTAAAAAATACATAAATAAAATTTAAAAAGAAAAAGAGGAATCTGGGGCTGGCAAGATGGCTAATTGGATAAAGACACTTGCCACTAAGCCTGATGGCTTGAGTTCCATTCCTAGGACTCACATGGAAAGAATGAGCAGCTGAAAGTTATCTATCCTCCAACCTACACACACACACACACACACACACACACACACACGCACGCACGCACACACGCACGCACGCACGCACGCACTCACGCACGCACGCACACTGTGTCATGCAAGTGTCCAAACATACCACACATGCATATGCAAAAGAAAGTTTTGTCTTTTAACTAAAAGAAAGAAAAATCAGGACGGAGGGCATGTTCTGACCACACGGAAGTCTCATGGCATGGGCCTCTTTAAAACACGTTCATGTCTCATTCCATTCTCTGGATACCTGAAAGACAGCTGAGACATATATTATCATTACATTGCAAAACGTAGATCTTATTGCTGCTTTATTTTAGGGAAAGAGCCATCGTACTAGTAGCTGGAGTCTTTCATGAAAAACTGCTGTGGTTTTCAAAACAATTATGCAAGACAAAATGTAACTGTGAGAAAACACAGTGTGTTCATTAAACACCAGGGGGAATGGAACCATCTGAAAGGGCTTAAAGGAGACTGAGGAGCCGAGCCAGCCTAAAGTGGAACCCCAGTCCATCTCTTACCATCTGCAGATGACTGAGTTCCACCTGCAGTGGCAATGACAGCTGGCACTCTCCCCGTGAGACTGACATGAGGCCTCTGTGAATTAAAACACACGAAGAGCTTGGCACCCAGTAAACCCTACACATTTCCATTATTTTATTTATTTGTGAGCCTTGGCCTCAGAGTTTCCATATCGTTCCCTCTGCCTGGAGGCTCCATCCCTTTTACACTTATGTTGCCCTGTAACCAGCCTTTTCCAGGCCTGGGAAATACTGAAGCATCTTGGGGTGGATGGCAAGGAATGCTTCCAGACTGTGACTCCTAAGTTCTGAATAGAGCACCAGTTTCCAAACATGCGATGTGATCCCTTATCAGCATCCAAACACTGAATTCACCAGACAAAGACTTAGAAAATTGACACTTTTGTTTCAATCAAAGCAAATAAATGATAGGCTTGCTTTATTAGGATGCGGAAGCATTTTGTTTACATGGCCCAGAATTGCTTTCAACAAAAATCAGCCAGCAGGTGGAATCGCTTCCGTTTCCAACAGTGAGACTGTTGGAAAGAGGCAGGCATTTTTTATATTTTCTTGGTCAAACCCCTGGAATTTGAAACCAAGCAGGGCTAAACTCAGCTGACTTCAAACATCTCTGGGTTGAGCTGGCTATCCTGCACGTTTGTCTTCAAACAGACCATCCTCTCAAGCTCCCCTCATGCATATTCATGTTGCTATTGTCAGCATTGTTCCATCTGAGAATTCCTGTGGCCTGTGAAATCCTGAAATATTTGGCGTCAATGTGCACAGCCTTCCTGTCAGTCTTATCCCTGTGGTTCTGGGCACTGGCTTGTTCTGCTTTCATTGTCTTCATAGCTGTGAAGACATTTTATCCCAGTTTTTTGGCAAGTTTAATTGCCAGTCGACTAGGTATTCAATATGATAAGGTATCTAAATCCTGAGTTTCCTCCTTTCATTAAAATGTAGATCCAATTTTCTCTTCCCTTAATGCCACATGCTGTTACTAAACCAAAATAATGGAAATAGTAAAAGCCAGATGTCACTTCAGTCTCAGATTTGATATGGGGCACAATTTCCTCTCCTCAAGCCTAATCTGCTGGTTATTTACTAACCCCATCCTTGGGAAGAATGCACAATTTAAATGTAAATGCAATTTACATAGGGGAGCAGCTAGTAGATTTGCAGTTTCAATTGCCAATAACCATTTGCAAAGGGGGAAATCAGCCAAAGCAGAGACCAGCAGCTGTCAGTCTCAGGTTGAGTCATTCACCGTCTCAGCTCTGTTCCTAAAGCCACCTGCCTCAGAGCCTCAGCTACAAGGTTACAACAGCCGACCTCAGGTATTCCACTAGGGATTCACCTCTCCTTCAGGGAGGCTGGGTGAGCTTGCGTTTCAATGAGCAAAGCCCGATGCCATCACCTTTGAAAGCTAGCACTGATGAATTTCTCTCAACAAGTATCGACCATCTCTTATAGCAGATCGGGCAGGATGCTTGGCTTAAGTCAAGGAAAGGGTAAGGAGAGAAAAAAAAAGAAAGAAAAGAAAAAGAAAATTTAAGAGTATCGTTGGAGAGCTCAGTGTCTCTGTTACGAGAAAAGAATACAGATCATTAAAAGAAAATAAGGTAAGTGTCAACAGGAAAGCCCCCAAAGTGTCATTCAGGCTGAGACTTCCAGGAACAGTGTGCTTTGTAACAAGGAGCCTGGGTGACAGCCAGGAGGGCGGTGAGAAGGAAAAACAGTCAGGCAGTGTGAGGCCCAACTGTGGGGGATCTTGTGGGCTCCATTAAAGGGCTTGGCCTTTACCTTTAGGCACATTTAGAAGTTTCTAAGTGGGATATGGTTCTGATGTCTCATTTAGATTAAACGGAATGACAATGAGTCAAGGGTGAGTGGGTAAAAAAAAACTCTAGAAACCACTTGAGGGGCTTACCACAGAAGCCTGGAAAGAACCATCCTGGACAGGACACAGGAATGTCTCTTCAACTCTCTCAGAGAGGCTTCCCACCTGTTCCTGTCTCTTGTCTACACAGCCCTACACTTCAAAAGTGAGTCTGGGGCTACTGGAAAGATGGCTCAGTGGTTAAGAGCATTGCTGTTCTTCGAAAGGACCCAGGTTCAATTCCCAGCACCCACATGGCAGCTCACAGGAGATCTGATTCCCACATATAGACATACCTGCAGGCAACACAACTATGTACATTAAATAAAAGTAAATTATTAAAAAAAAAAAAACAGCGAGTCTGCACAAGTCTACTCAACCTTGGCTATGCCCTACTCAAAGACTGCAATAATGCAAATAATCCACATTCTTTTGTTTGGCTCTGGGATTAATTACACGTTTTAAAATTTTGCCTTCCTAATTAACCTTTCTTAGGCTAATACTAAAATTAACTGACAGTCTTGGAGCACCTGCCAACTGGGAAGAGAAGGGGACAGAGGAGGACAGGAAGAGGGGTTGATGTCACTGAAATTCACTTTGGATCAACCCCGGATACTGTGTGCTGGCAGGGACCTCTGCGGTTACAGACTAATGCCACCAGGCAATGGAAGCATCTGGCACCATCGGGTGGCTGAAGGCGAGATGGGAAGTAAGGAGGAGTTTCTGCTCCCAGGGAGCTTCCTGTACCAGGGAAACAGAATTAAAGAAAAAAAAAAAAAAAAGGGCTGACCAACCTGGTGAAAGCCAGGAGAGGACTTGGGCCGGTGGGGGGCGGGTTGGGGTGAGGGCGGTTGGGGTGGGGGAGGATCCCAATAAATGTTTATGAAACAAAAGAGAAAGTCCCTCAATGGCTGCTGTATAAATGCAACAGCTAAAGTGCTTCTAACAAAGCACACTTGAGCTACAGAGCCGCCTCACTGGTTAGTAGCCCTGGTTGCTCTTACACAGGTCTGGGTTTTCCCCTAACACCCACATGGAGACTCAAAAATAATGCAAACATCTGTAACTCCAGTCCTGGAGACTTCCATGCTCTCTTCTCACCTCTGAGGGCACCAGGCACAACACACAGATACAAAAATAAATCTTTTTTTTTAACATTGTGAGCTTCCTTACTGATTCTGTGGTTGTGGTTGAGACAGGGTTTCTCTGTGTAGCCCTGGCTGTCCTAGAACTCAGAGATCCACCTGCCTCAGCCTCCCAAGTGCTGGGATTACAGGAATGTGCCACCACTGTCCGGCTTTTTCCTAGCGGTTTTCAAGCGAGGTTTCACTAACCGGAGGAGGAGTCCTCAGATGACTGAATGACAGTAGGGACACTGAAAGGCAGCCAGCCCCAGCAATTCCCCTGTCATTGCCTCACGTGTTGGATTCCACAAAAATTGTGTTTTTTGGAATACAGTTTCATTTATTCTTTGAGAATGTCATATGAGCACACAGTGGGTTTTGATCCTCCTAGATCCACCCCTACCTTTCTACCCCTTCCTATCCTTTCTCTCTCTTTTTTAAACCCACTGAGTCTAAAGTGTGCTGCCCAAGTGCTCATGGGGTCGGGCCATCCACTAGAGCATGGTTGACCTATCAGGGGTCACACTCTTTCAAGAAAACTGACCTTCCCTCCAGAAGTCATCCGGTGTCAATAGCTCCTCAGCTAGGGTGGAGCTTGTGAGCCTCTCCTGCCTCTATGTTGGAGTGTTGATGGACTTAACCTTATGCAGGGGACCACAGCAGCTATGTTCATGAGTATGATGGTCCCATCGTGTCTAGAACACGCTGTTTTGTTTTTGTTTTCTGGTCCTTCCCAGCCCCTCTCTCTTACAATCTTCTTCCACGATGGACCCTGAGCCTTGGGGGAAGGCAGTATGTCGTCGGTAGATGCCGGCTTGTGGCTGAGCACTCCAGAGACAGTTCCTACCCTTTGATGGGTTGTGAGTTTCTGCATTAACCACCATCTGCTGCACACACAAACTTCATTGATGTCTGAGAGCTGCACTAATCTATGGGTGCAGAGGGGAATTTGGAGGGCAGCTTGATTCTATGTACAATTAGTAAAATAATAGCTGGAGCTTCATGCTGAGGCCAATGTGCTCCCAAGCTATGGATCCTTGGTCAGTTACAATACCTAGCTTGAATTTCCACTTGTGGCATGGCCCTTTAATCCAATCAGAAGGCAGCTTGTTATTCCCATAACACTATGCCACTATTCTATCAGGTCTGTTGTTGCATAGCTCATAGGATGCACAATGGAATAAGACTGACAAGTTTCATCTCCCCCGAGCAACCTGAATAGCACCTTACCTGAGAAGCCTCCCCGTCAACACCAGCTTGATTTCTTCAAAGCAGATGGTGTTTTCAGCAATAGGGCCTTTCCATCAAGTTCAGTCAGACAACCAAGAGCGATGGCAATAGCCTGTATTGCTTGGGAAGTTTATGGGAAATCCTGAATATAGTGGGCTCTAAGGAAAGATTTCACTGCCACTGATAGATAGGAAGCTACATATGTACCCTGATCTCCAAGCTGCTGCTTAAAACTCAAATGGTTCCCACCTCCTGGCTTGTGGAAAAGACAAACAAGGCAAGACTCTAATGTGGTAAGTGATTATCTTGGACGCTCACAACTTGCAGTTAGAAATTTTGGGCACAAGCCTACATGAAGGAAGTTTTAGGTAAGGGCTGGAGAGATGGCTCAGAGATTAAGACCACTAGCTGCTCTCCCAGAGGTCTGGAGTTCAATTCCCAGCAACCACATGGTGACTCACAACCGTCTGTAACAAGATCTGGTGCCCTCTTCTGGCGTGCAAGCATACATGCAGGCAGACCACTGTATACATAATAAATAAAATCTTAAAAAAAAAAAGTTTTAGATAAGCTGTGGATAAGAAGGACAGTTAAGATGAGGCTCTAGGGCTGGAAAGATGGCTCAGGGGTTAAGAGCACTACCTGTTCTTCCAGAGGTCCTGAGTTCAATTCCCAGCAACCACATGGTGGTTCCCAACCATCTGTAATATAGTCTGTGCGCTCTTCTGGCCTGCAAGAACACATGCAGGCAGAACACTGTATACAAAATAAATAAATCTTAAAAAAAAAAAAGATGAGGGTCTAGACCCCAAAGAGATCACACTCTAGATTTTTTTTTTTTTAGTTCAAAATAAACAAGGAGAATGTAAATAAAAAGTCAAGGTTCACGGACTGGGGGCCACAGCTCAGTGGCAAAGCTTCCACTCCAAGGTCCTGAGCTCCAGTCCCAGGGCATGCTAACACACACTTAGAAGCAGAGCCAAACCACTCGGGTGATTAGGAAGGCTTTCTGGAGGAGGTCGGGTAAGCAGCAAGCAGCAAGCAGCAAGCAGAGATGATCACTCTAGGTAAGGGCACATCGTGAATACCAGCTTGGCACTTGAAGTGGGGACAAGACCTGGCTGGCTGTAGAGAAGCCAATGGATAAGGTTGTGATAGTTTAAGGTGTCAGTTTCCAGGCCTCTTCTGTGCCTATGGTCTTTCTATTATGGAGCCTGCTACTGCTGATGGGAAGTACCTGGAGGACACTGGTGGTGACAGCTGGACAGTGAGATGAGTAATGGCAATACACAGCAGGACAGAACAGACAGGAAGACAGAGGGACATTCATGGGTCCTTCCCCCTCATCTCTTGTGGCTCCATGAACAGTAGTGGAGGGATTGCAAAAGGGTTCTGGACTGCCAGGGTCTCCTTTGCTGGAGGGGGCACCACAGAACCCTAGGACACCGCTTTGGAGAGGTTGGGAACTCAGGCTAGGGTGGCATGAACCTTTTGAGCATTGCCTCTGTTTATATCACGCTCCCATCCTGTCACTCAGGGTCAGGCACATTCCACAAGGAGATAACACATCTCAGGTGCTTGCCACAC
Source organism: Cricetulus griseus (assembly GCF_003668045.3). Taxonomy (NCBI): domain Eukaryota; kingdom Metazoa; phylum Chordata; class Mammalia; order Rodentia; family Cricetidae; genus Cricetulus; species Cricetulus griseus. The sequence continues at coordinate 56,950,811 of NC_048598.1, forward strand.
TATTCAGCAAGTGCTTACAGTGGGAGGAAGTCACCTCACTACACCATGACATTAACTACTTGGTGAGGGTGACACCAATCCCTCTCCTCTACCTAGGAAATTCAAAGTTGCTCCTCCTCATTATAAAAGCCAGCCCAGCAAGGGAGCTGCTTTCTCTGAGTGACATCAGAGAGAGAGAACACACTAGAGGAATGAGTTTTATATCACCCAGAAGCACCCGGGAAAGACAACACCTTTCGGTAAGAAACAGACCAAGGTATTGATGGCATTACAGAACATCTACTGCAAGGGGACTTAAAATGAGGATTGTCATAGCTGTAGAAAGATAGTAATGTCAGAGGCAACAGAAACCAGAAAGTAAGCTGGACGGTGGTTGCTCATTTAATCCCAACACTGAGTTTTACTACATACACATTGCTATTCTTTTTTTGTTTGTTTGTTTGTTTTTGTTTTTGTTTTTCGAGACAGGATTTCTCTCTGTAGCTTTGAAGCCTGTCCTGGCACTCGCTCTGGAGACCAGGCTGGCCTCGAACTCACAGAGATCTGCCTGCCTCTGCCTCCCAAGTGCTGGGATTAAAGGCATGTGCCACCAACGCCCGGTTTACATCGCTATTCTTGTTGCTATGGATTCAAAGTGTAAAGTCTAAGGTTCCTGCCCCCTGGAGCTTTTGGCTTAGGAGGAGAAAGCAGACCAGCAAGCAAATGGAGTAAACTAGGAGGTTTCATAGAGCAATATGGAGACAGGGCACTGGAGAGGAAGGGGTAGCCTTGAAGGATGATGCCTGTGGTCCAGGACTGATGGGAAAGTTGGGGTGCCTAGAACAGCACAGAGTGAGGAGCAGAGGGGCCTGGAGAGGCCAGGTGGGAGCAGGCAGTAGCAGATGGGAGCAGCCCACGTAAAGGGATTTAGAAGGAAGAGCCAATAGGACTTGGTGGTGGATCTAAAATGGGTGGGGAGATGCGTGGACTCAGATGTGTGCTTGAATGTCTCAGTAGATGGGGGCGCCTTTCCTCATCACAGGGAAGAGAGGCTATATGGGAGATTCAAACTTCCACAGGGCTTCCTCTTAGCCCTTCACCATGAGGTCCTAGCAAGGGAGGTCACTCTTACCTCTATCCCCAGTTCCCCAGTCAAGAAACCAGCTGCCATGCATCATCAGGACCAGCTCCACAGGCAATTAAAGATGAGCTCCAACCCCAGCCAGCGGAAACATGCAAACCTCTATCTCCCATCACCTAGGGAGATCGGGATACTTTTCTAACAGAGATTTTTTTCTTTAATCTATTTCTAGTGAAAATTGTATATAACATTGCTTTATCCCTGAAATGTCTTAGCCGCCCTCCTCCTCCTCCTCCTCCTCCTCCTCCTCCTCCTCCTCCTCCTCCTCTCCTCTCCTCTCCTCCTCTCTTCCTCCACTCCCCACTTCTGTGTATGTCCATAGTATGTAAGCCAGAGGTCATCTCCAGATGTCATTCCTCAGTTGTTGTCCACCTTGTTTTTTGTTTTTCATGTAGTCCTGGCTGTCCTAGGAACCCACTGTGTAGACCAGGTTGGCCTCAAACCTGCAAAGATTTATCTGCCTCTGCCTCTGCCTCCTAAGTGCAGGGATTACAGGTATGCACTCCCACACCCAGATGTTTTTGTTTTAGTCAGGGTCTCTTCTCTCCTTCAATTGTTTGATTGTTTTTTCAGACAGGGTTTCTCTTCATAGCACTCACTGGAACTCACACTGTAGACCAGGCTGGCCTCTAACTCACAGATCTGCCTGCTTCTGCCTCCCAAATGCTGGGATTAAAGGCATGTGCCACCATCTGGCTTGAGTCAGGGTCTCTTATAAGCCTGGAGCTCATCAGCTATGCTAGGCTGGCTGGTCAAGGAACCCCAGAGTGTCTACATCTCCAGCACTGGGAGTACAACCATTATATTTTATTTTTTTAAGATTTTATTTATTATGTATACAACATTCTGCTTCCAGGTATATCTGCACACCAGAAGAGGGCACCAGATCTCATAAAGGATGGTTGTGAGCCATCATGTGGTTGCTAGGAATTAAACTCAGGACCTCTGGAAGAGCAGTTAGTGCTCTTAACCTCTGAGCCATCTCTCCAGCCCACAACCGCTAGCTATATTTTAAATGTGGATTCTGGGCCTCAAACTCAGTTCCTCATAAATTAGTGTCCAATCTTCTTCTTAGACAGGATCTCACACTGTAGGCCAGCCTAATGTGAAAATCACAGTCTAGCCCAGCTGCATTCAACTCACAATACCCCCCCCTGTATGTGATATGCATGCATTCATACGGGTGTGTGTACATGTAAGGGCCCACATGAACATCTGTGAGGTCAGCAGTTGATGTGAGGGGTTGTCTGGAGATTCTGGGAAAGAATATCAGAAGCCATGTCTCTTCACATTACTTTTTTATTTATTTTTATTTTATGTGTATGAATGTTTTGTCTGCATGTACGAACATGGAACATGTACTGCGTGTACTGTATGTGTGCCTTGTTCCCCTGGAATCCAGAAAAGGATAGAACTGGAGTTTGGGATGGTTGTATGCTGCCATGAAGTGCTGGGAGCCAAACTCAGGTCCTCTGCTCTCAATGGCTGAGCCATCTCTCCAGCCCCCTCCCCCTTTTTTTTTGGAGACAGCCTCTCACTGAACCTGGAGTTCACCAGTTCAGCCACACTGGACAGCCAACGGGGTCCAGGTGACTTCTTGTCTTTGTCTCTCCAGTGCTGGGACAACAGACACATGCAGCTTTTACATGGTGCTGGGGATCCAAACTCATGTGCTCCTGCTTACACAGCCATCTACCACGCCCTGCCCCATTTTTAAAAAATATTTTTATTTTATGTGTATGGCATTTTTGCCTGCATGTATATCTTGCCAGAAGAGGCCATCAAATCATCTGCAACTGGAGTAACAGACCGTTGAGCCACCATGTAGGTTTTGAGATCTAAATCCTGGTCTTTCCAGCTCCCTGCTTTGGTGTTTTGACACAGGGTATCACTGCGTAGCCTAGGCTGGCCTGGACCTCTTTATCATCTTGGTCAGCCTTCTGCGTGCTGCGACTGTAATCAGATGGCATCGTGCTGGCCTTCCTTCCTTCCTTCCTTCCTTCCTTTAATCTTAATTTTTTATGTGCATTGGTGTTTTGCCTGAATGTGTGTCTGTGTGAGGGGAGGGTGTTGGATTCCCTGGAACTGGAGTTACAGAGCTGTGAGCTGCCCTGTGGGTGTTGGGAATTGAACCAGGGTCCTCTGAAAGAGCAGCTCATGCTCTTCACCGCTAAGCCCCATGCTGGCCTTTTCATGCTGTTTTTGGACAGATTTTAAGAGGAAAGGGGTCCTCTGAAGCCATGTCAATGTCTCCTGCCATTCTGTGACACTGCTCATGTTGCTGTCCCGTTATGTCAGGAGGATAAGAATGCTAAGAATTAAAGGGAACAGGGGTTTGCTCTGTGTAGGCCTGGGCTGGAGAGAAGTCTAGAATCAGAATATGTTCTCATCTCATGCTGTGATTTGCGTAGTAGACAGATTTATTAGAAGAGACAAAAAAAAAAAAAAAAGTGGCCTGTGATGACAGCTGGGACGACAAGGAGGCAGAGACCCCACAACACAACCCAAATGGGAGATCAGTGGCGAGGAGAGGCTCCCACCCGGCCCAGGAATCAGCTCTTCTGTTCTCTTTAGCCTGCTTTCCAGCTATTAACTGTCCTTGCCACCGCACCTTCTTCTTGAAGGACATTTTTCTCAGCTGTCTATTTTGGTGTTTGTTGGGGGAGGGGGCATTTGGGGTCATTGTCTGCAAATGAATCCTGGACAGCAGGAGTCTGCTGCTTTTGCTTCTCTGCCTGTCATCTGTCACCCAGCCAGAGCAGCCTGCAGCTAGGCCTCGGACTGCCTAATGAAGACAGAGAGGTGGTTCTGGCTGTGCACAGGTGTCGCTTCCCCATTAATGGAGGTGACATTCCGAAGCACTCCTCATTACAGAGCAGACATTGGACAGGGCTGGGACACATATTGATGGCAGCAGGGCCAGCCAGCGTCTGTCTCAAATCCCATTGCCCCTGAGCAGTGAGCAAGAGAGACAGAAGCATCCTTAGTGTCGAATCCACGGGTCTCTCTCTTTGCAGAGAAAAATGAATTCTCGACAGGCCTGACATTGAGGAACAATGCTGCTATTTGCTTACCCAAAGGGTCCTTAGCTTCAGCCCCCCCACCCCACCCCGTGTTGACCAGGCCATACAGAATTCATGTAGAGGAGGTTTGTCCTCCCAGGAAGGGGCAATGGGGCCAGTGTTGTGGGGCATGTCTGGTCCTCAACTTCAGGCTTCGATAAAGAGGCTCTGATGGCTTTCTTGGAAATGAAAATGGACCCACATTGTAGCTAGGAGAGTAAGGTTGCAGAAAACTTACAGGTGGAGGTCTATCGGGGACCAGGCCACATGGACAAGAACAGAGGCAGACGTGCGTGGGTGGTTCCTTTGGGACAGGAGCTACCAGCCCATCCATCATCTTGGAAACACAGGAACTGAGTGGAAGGACTCAAGTGCCGTAAGAAGAACTGCTACTTGCATGCACACACCCCTCCAAAGCCCGGTTGCTCCCCTCCCTTGTCCTAGCTTTGCGCACGCGCATTAGGCCGCCCCCGCACAGCTTGGTTTTAAACTCGTAGCAGACGGAACTCGACTTAAAAATAACTATTTTGACAGTTGCGATGTAAATATGTGAGTGACGCGTGGGGCTGTTTTTCCTTCGTGCTTCCCCCATCCCCCCGTGCCAATCCTAGCCCCGGCTTCGCTGAGGCTGAGATGACGAGAGCGCCTCTTGCAGGATACTAGGAGCACTGTAGCGGAAGGATTCCTTTTCAATATATCACACCGCACCACCTGGCTGTTGGGGGCAAATGTATTTATAAACTATGTCTTGTCTATTACCTGACAAACGAGGTTGTCTAGCTACTCCTGTTTTTGTTGTTATTCTGAGATAGATCTTGCTAGTTACCACAGGCTGCCCTTGAATTTACAATCCCTCTGTGTCAGCCTCCCCGGTGCTGGCATTAGCAGGCATGCACAGTTATCCGAACATTCCCATACATACCTACTTGTCTTCAGTTCAGTTTGACCTGTATTTACTGAGACTCTCCTCTACCCCCAGTACTGTGCTAGCTGCAGTGGAACACGTGAGAGACACTAACACTGGCCATTTGTAATGCTTCCAAACGAGCATCTCAGTTACTGCATCTTGAACACCTACCTGCCCATGGCCAGGCACTAAGCTAGGAGAGTACCTGAGCATGTTACCTGATGATCATCACAAAAGCTCAAGGGGCTGGTGTGACTGCCTACATTCTACAGGTGGGTAGCAGAGGTGTGGGACATGAAGTGACTTCAGTAGGCTGCCACACGAGTAGGACACTGAGCCCAGTCCTCACCAACCTTGTGAAGGGAAGAGAAGCAGTCACTCTCTCTAGCGGTAGGGAACAGGACGGACAACATCAAGGTCTGTCTATCTGGCCACCAGTGTTTCATGTAAGATAAAGCCAGGACCATCAAGGACACTTTGAATATGCCAACCTGCTGTCTTTCTTTCTTGCCACAGATAATAGAGGAAAAGGAGGAGAGAGTGCATGGCGTCCTTGAGAGTTCCAAAGTGCTCTTAACCACTAGGCCACTTCCCCAGCCCTGCTCTCCTTCCCCGGCCTTTGTCTCCTTCCTAGCAAAACCTGTCCCAGAAAAACCTCTGAAGCAGTCACTAATACTGGGGAATAAATGTCCGTTAGCCACTCAGCATTTGCCTCCCTCTTGGATTCCAACCCCATGGGGTCAAAGCACCAAGGAGATGCCAGGACTCAGACTTTGGAGAGGAGAGGAACTTGGGAACAATAGGACCCACTTGTGACATAAAAGGTTCACACAGCACCTGATGGCAAGATCATGCTGGATCTTGCATGGTCATCTAGCCTCCAAGGCTCAGCTCCATCTATCTCCTCTGAGAGGCCTTTCCTGGCTCTCAAGCCCCGAAGCACTTTGCTTGAACTCTACCTAGAGGATCTTGCATTCCTCCTTGTCGTATTGCTTTCTGTCATATTGTGGGTTCTTAAGGAGTGGGGGCACTGGCTGACTTCCTATTTTTCCTGCAGCGGCTTCTACAGTGCTCCCCTCAGGGTCAGGACTCCATACTGACTTAATGAATTCAGTGGACAATAGCACACATTTTGCTTGGTAAAAGCTAAGATACAGATAAAAAAAGGGGTTGGGGCAGTCACGCAAGATGACTCCTGAACCAAAAGCACAGGATGTAATCCTGTCCTAGGCAAGCCTATAAACACTTCATGAATACTTGGTGCCAGGCATTAAGGAAGCTGAGCCAGGAGAAGTGAACAACCCTGGGCACCAATAGTCAGTACATTGCTGCCCACAAAAACTGCAAATCACCTGGAACCCCAAGTATGGAAATTCAGGAAGCTCAACCAGAAGGATCAAATGTTTGAAGTCAACCAAGGTAAACAGAGTGAGTCCCCAGGCCAGCCTGGGCAATAGAGAAAGATCTTGTCTTGAGAACTGAGTTAATCAATTCTCTACAGCTGTTCCTTCCTTACAGGAGACTGGCTTTGAGGTTAGGGCTGGTGGCTCAGGCTCTCTGTCCCTTCTTGGGGCCCCATTTCTTCACATTAGTAGAATCTCTGCACTGACCCCTCAATCCAAGTGGAGTCTCGATACAATGATTCCTTTTTAGAGCTCTATTGATACATAACTCAGACCACCTGGTAATCTTTGTTATGAATGTGCCTCCGTCCCTCCTTTCCTGCAGGACTGACAATCGTGCATCCTGTCAATAGTACCAAGAAGCCCAAGTAAAGATCTTCATTTTACATTGAAGTAGCCGTAAGCCATGAGATCAAAGTGCAACCCCGGCCCCTTTGCCCATCCTTTCCAGCACCAGTCAGTTTGATCCACTAGTTCCCTGAGATTCTAGGAGGCAGGAGACTGACTGTCCCTCAGTTTACAGATTGTACAAATGAGGCTCATAGTACCAGGGCCCCGGGTATCCCCCAGTGCTCCCCCAGGCCTCATCACCTGACTTTGCTGCCCAGATCCATTCTCCCTCCTTTCAGATCAGCGTTTGACCTCTGCTGCTGTGTATTATAGTGTGAAATCAACACGGATGTCCCACATGCCTTGACAACATAATTCACTTGCTGCAAAGGGACGTAATAAAGTGTGTTTATTACAGCAATTATCAGAGCAGAATCTGCCAGCATGCTTTTCAGTGGCAACCAGAAAAGTGCTTACTCCAGATGCATAGATTTCGGAAACTGTGCAACTAGGGCCAAAATGAAACCAACGAGGCTTAGTAAATGGGTCTCGGGCACACTAAGAAAAAGAACCATTCAGGAGTCAGCTCAACCAAAGCAGAGGTTAACAAGATATAGATTGCTGTCCACTGGGTTAAGATCTGGACCTGTTTTCAGGGTCAAGGTGTTGGGGACATACATAGAATGTACCCCATAACCCAATCACCCCACATGCTGAGTTCACATCTCACTGATTGACATAGGAGCCTATAGATGGAGACCATTAGCACCAATGATTCTCAGGGGTTCCCTGCCACTGTGGTGGAATTTGGGACACAGAAAGACAATTAAAGACTAGGCCTTGGAGGAGAGGCAGAAGCAACAGCTAAGAAAGCCTTTCACTAAATGCTGCCTTCGAGAGCATCATTACACTACAGGCTGGAGGTGCAGATCAGCTGGTGGTTCTGAGGTCTTGGGCTTCATCCCCAGCACCTTGCAAGGGTATGGAGGTGGGATCTCAATTTCCTAAAGGGAATATGACTAAATTAGAGGGAGTCTGCTTTCTAGCCTGGGGTTATATGCTGTCTTACTTTGGGTAGAATGACTAGGCAAAGCCATAAATGCATTTGTCCTAGCTCTTTGGTAGAGGGACAGAAGGGAAGTCATTTAAATTCCACAGCAACATCAAATTATCTGACTGCTGTAACCAGTCAAGCAGAGTTCTTTATATATTGCGTATGCCAACAGGAAATTCCTCAGAACACTGGGTGTCCCCAATAGAGGAAGCAGTACATGTCTCAGTACTGAGAGCCTGACAGTGGTCACCCAGGCCGATCATAGTTCTGACCTCTCAGGAAACACAAAATTGGTCGTTTAATCCAGCAAACCAAATAGGACCCCTTGGTTAAGGGATGACTTAAATGTGTCCCCAGTTCCCCAGCATTCCTTTCCCTCCTCGGGCCTCTGCGAGAAGGTGCTGTGCTGAGGGGCGAGGGCAGAAGGCAGCTGGGCTCTCTGGAACAGAGAAAGTCAGAGCTCTGAGCATCATGAACAACAGGATAAAAATAGCAGCGTTGCCATGGCAAGGGAGGCTGGGAGAGTCCTGAGGATGTGTCTAGGTCCTGCCATCTCCCCTGCTGGCATTCCTCCCGCCCCTCAGATGGAATACAGGAATGAACTGAGAGAGGAGAGAGGCTGCCCCAGCAGGGAAGGAGCTGACCAGAAGCCCGCTTCAGAAAACCCTTGAACTTGAGCCCCAGGATGCTTCTACCAGGCCCAGACTGCCCAAGTTACAGGGCCTCTGGCTTCTGAAATCTCTTCTTTGGTGTAAGGCTGCTCTGAGCAGCTCCTAGTTCACCCTCCCTGTGGATAGTCTGCTTTCCATGCAAGGTTCTGACCCCACAGTAATCTAGAAAAGGGGCCTATACTGCAACTCTAGCATGGTGGGCACTCACTACTCCAGAGCTGGCCTGGGGGACCAGAGGAAGCCAGGCACCCTGGCTCTGGATTGTTTAGCAACATGTATGTTGAAGCTTTTAGGATCAGGCGGTGGTGATGACGACTGTTCTTCCTGTGTGCTGAAGCTACAGCAGGCTCATTCCCAGGGAAGACTCTAGTTCTTGGTTATTGGGGGGCTGTCAGCCCAATCACTCGCCAGGCACAGCAGTAACCTTCAGGATGAAAGATGGACTTCCTAGAATAGCAGCTGGGAGACCACTGAATGCATCCATCCAGACTCTCCCAGTGAAGCCTGTCTTTGGGGTTGGGAACCAAGGGTCCATCTCCAAATTTCAGCCATGTCAGGCTCCATCCAATACAAGGTGCTCTTCCTGTCGGGTAGGGAAGGCAGGCGTGGGACTCATCCGTGGGAGAGAAGCAGTTTCTGCGGTCAGCAGTCAGTGAAGGAGGAACCCCATGGGAAAACTGTACCTCCCCACACAGACAGTACCAGTGCCTCCCGCCCACTGCTGTACAAATCCCACTTGAGGGATCGGGGAAGAGGGGTGGGAGGGGTGGTGGCTGCATCATCTCAGAGAAGGGCAATAGGCAGCTACAGCAAGTGAACCCAAGCAGAAGTTAGGCCCTTCTGAATCTTGTTGGTATCTGTGCCATAAGAGCACAAAGATGGCAGTGGCCATGGCCTAGACAGGGCCTGGGGTCAGAGTGCAGGTCACTTACTCCCTTTAGTCTAACTATATGAGAGAGGAAAGGAGTCTCAGCCCTCACTGGAGGAACATTCTAGAAGAATGTCTAGGGCTTTCCTTCTCAGATCTGCCTGTTACACCAACCTGCCCTCTTCACCATGCTGTCCTCCGGACATATCCCCTGGGGCATAGGACACCTAACACCCCACAAAGCCCTGGACTCCGAGTACATCAGTGCAATCCCTTTTATCATTGAAGAAACCAGTCCCAGAAATAAGGTCTGACTCATCCAAGGTCACAGGATCACTGGTGCTTAAGCAAGGCTAGAATCCTGGAGACCTGCTCTTGGCTCAGAGCTCCTTGCATCTCATCTGTCTATTTCAGTTAAATTATTGCCTTTTATTTGCTTCTAAAAATCAACAATTTCTCTATATGTTTCTATGAATCTATATACTACATTCAGAATACCTTCCTCTCTTAGAAGCGGAGACAAGAAATAACATTCTAATTAACTATTTTGAACCTAAGACAAGAAGCTCTTGGGGGTCCTGGATTAGAGTCATAAAGGACATTCAAGTCCCAAGAACCCCAACAACCATTTATACATTACTCTCCATTGACTAGTTCCATAGCCTGAGAGGTGGAATCATGTTCAAGTGGGGGACACAGAGCCCACCCCCCTAGGGAAGATGAGTGCCATGCTGTAAGAATGGAAGGGTTTATACCTGCCTCAACCTAAGAGCAGAGGACCACTTCAGTAGAGTTTAAAAAGACCCATGGGCTGGCCTTCCCTCAGGCAGAAGCTGAATCGGAAGCAAATTTCTAGCTGCTTCCCAGATGCTGAGCAGGACAGGGTCCCCATCTCCCTGAGAAAACAATCAAAATAACAAGTGTGCATTTGCTAGATGCTAATACTGCCTCCTGCTCAGGCCATGTCTACTTCGGAGTGGCTACACTTCACCCAGGATGAAGGGAGCAAGAGCATCTATCTGCATGCAGTGGGGGGCATACCAAGAACCTTGAACCTCCCAGGTTCCTATGGGAAGGGCTTGAGCTATATCCAGAATCTCTCCCACATCAAGGGCACTCTTGTGGGGTAAGCAGCTCTCTGCCAACCCCTGGGGCTGTGTCCCTGCCAAGGGCTGTGAAGTGAGCACAAGAGAGCTAGCTGCCCCCGTTACCCTTCCCAGACCTAAGTTCTCCATTCTCTGACCTGTCCTCTGGGTGAGTCTATGTGGTTGGGACATAACACCCAGCAGCTCTTAGTGTTGGGGATACGATTTCATCCTCCAGTTCCAGAGAGACTTCTCTGATTGCAGCCTGGAAGGCAGGCCACAGCTAGCCACACCCGGGGAGGGATCTCTGGCTTCAGTAGCAAAGTACACCCTGAAAACTTTTCTGCCATCTCCGCCTCACCCAAGGACGCCACTGTCTCAGAGGAAACTGTCAAGTTTGCTTTGTTCCTTGTGACCCCACTGGCCTTTGCTGCAGATGCTTGCTGTTTCCCTGAGAGAAGGATTTGTCTAGGATTCTTTGAATATAAAAGAAAATAGCAGACAGTAGGTGGCTCAGGTGGGATGGAAGAAGAAAACAGCCAATGGAGAAAAGAGAAGCCTCTTGCCTGTACTCAAGTTCTACCAACACAACCTCAATCCCAGTAATTATGCAGAAAGCCCAAGAAACACCCCTTGCTGGAATGTCCCTTGCTCAGAGAGGCCCTCACTGAGTTCAAGCCTTTCGTCACCTTGGACCCTGACCCTCCTGCCAGGCCTCCGTTTATCTGTTCTGTCCCAGGTGGTGGTAGGACTGTGACTCCTTTCCATGCTGAACTGTTCTCATGAGGAGTGGCAAGCCAGCAGACCAGAAGCTGCATAAACTCTCTGTTCCAGGCATCCTTCTTAATGCCCAGCTCTCCCTCTAGCACTCAGGAGATCCGGGCATAATGGCAAGGCCGAGGAGGAAGGAAAGGACAGCCCTTTTCTTTTGTTTCTGAACTCCTAGAAATGGGTGTGGGGAATAAGATTCTGAAGCAGGAGGCTGACAGCGGGCTGAGGGGAAAAGTCAAGGACAGTCCTAGGGTTCCCTGACCAAGAGTCCTCTGAAAGTGTTGCCTGCCAACATTACACCCTCGCCAGCTTCCCAAGGAGAGGGGAGGATGAGCAGGAGATGGATGAACAAAGTGGGAGAAGTAGTTCGGCCTAGATCTGGGAGACAGTCCCTGAGGAGCTTAGTGCCTTTCCCAGGCCTCCCCACATATGTGTCCTGCCAAAGAAGTGAGGACCTGGTGGGCCAGCACCAGAACTGAGGGAAGACAGACCTGTGACACACAGAAGAGTCACCCATGGCCTGGCCCCTCAAATGTCTAACTCTGGCCTCCAACCCCAGTCCTGGCTCACCTGGCCCAAGAGGATGCAGGGAGGGGACTGAGACCCTGGGACCCCAGAGAGACTTCATCTTGTGCTTGGAGGTGGTGTCAAACCCTCCAAGGTTTGCAAGAACAGCTACTTTCCTCTCCCAATGCCCCATTAGCTTCATGGGAGGAGTAACCCTGAGATGAGCCTGGGAGCCTCATTTCTTGGTCCCAGGCTGCCCAGTGTGGTGAAGGCAATTGGCAGGTCCTGGAAATCCCCTTGTGTAGCTGAGGTCTCTCTCCAGGAGCACAGAAGATTGGAAGCCAATGGGAGTGAGCATAAGAAGGCTCAAGAGACCGATGCCCTCATGTTAGTCAGATGCTCATTAAACGAAGCCAGAAGACACATGTGCTGAGCTTCACAGCAGTGAGCAGCCTCAGGCCTGGATCCACTGGGAGCTGACAAAGGGGCCCTGGTTCTGCTCACACGGCTGTTTCCCGCTCTCTGTGAACATCTTCCTTCTTCCTCTTCATCTTGCAGAAGCCGTGAAGACCACAGAAACAGGCGAAAGTGAACTGGGGCATGCCCTGGGCCAGGCGGGGAATGCTCACCAGATATCTGTAGGGAAAGGCAGGGTAGACGAGTGGGGAGAGAAGCAAGAAGAGAGAGAAGCAAGCTGGGGTTATCATTCCCAGTACCCTCGGGGCTCCCTGAGGCTGTTGCCTGTCCTACCTTCAAGAAATGGAGTTCTATCACCAAAGCACAGCTTCTCATTTCCTGGACTTTTGTGTGGAACTGACATCACCCTAAGAAAAAGGCCAGCTGCTACCTGTGTTGTCCCCAGCCTTCTGCCTCACCTCATCCCCACACAGCTGCAGCTGGGAAACGAGCAGGAATCAAGCAGGCTTAAACCAGCCTTTGGACATGCCATTTCATGCCGGTTCCAGGATCACATGTGTGTAGATAGGAGTGGGGCACACCTGTGAAATGGCTCTCCTGTTTCTTGAGGAACCTGGAACGACCCATGTGATGACGGTTCCTGGGGAATTCCTTCAGGACAAACTTCCAACGTGCTTGTCCTGCACAGCTGAATGCCTGCTACGGAGCTGGGTCCCCTCAGGATCCACCCCCAGTCCCTGGTAATACATCCAATCACTGTAATTAATAGAGATACTGCATTTCCAGTGACCAGCTGGATGGGCAGGAGGCCCAGCTTGAGTCAGCATGGGTAGGAAGGCAGGCTGCTATTTAATAACCTGCTTTCCAGCACCGCTTACACACCCACTCTAGTGGAGTATATATAGTGAGCAAAGAGCAGTCTCTAGGATATATATAGATAGAACCGAGACACAACTACTATATTTCTAGATCTAGCTACTGCAACAATCTCTGGGTCCCTCTCATGATAGATCAGGGGTGTGTGTGTGGGGGGGTGTCCACACTAAGTCCTATTCGTGACTCTGAGGTTAGCATATTGTCATCCTGGGAAGTAGCTATATATCTCTTGGCCTTCAGTCCCTTTTTTCCGTATACCGGGAGGCTAATCAAGGCTTGACATTTAGAGCCCAAAACTAAGGAAATACGTGGGGACTGGGGGTCCTAGTTAGATCTGGAAGGGAGGGACAGCTGGTGGGGTCCCTTGTCATCAGTAACTGTAATGCACACACGCCATAGTGGGCTACATGTGAAGGGTACTACGCAGAAAGCACTGTCACATCATCCGAAGAAAAAACAGCAATGGACATACACACCGAAGAATACCACAAGGCCGCCACCTAGGAAGAAACCTGCTCTTGCAACAGCTTCTGCCATCCCAGCCCCACAGCAGGTCTAGAGTCTCTCAGGACACCAAGATCCTCTTTCCTCTTCACCTTCCTTCCCCTTTGATGCCTGCTCCTGCCCAGAGTCCTTACGGGATGAAGAAAACACAGGAGAAAGTTGGGGCAGGTGGGTGTAGGAGGAACAGGGATAGTTTATGGGGCACAGGAAGAGAGCATTTGCAGAAGACTCCCCGGAGCTGGGCTGCTACACCGCTGCTCAGGGGGATTCCTGGGTTCATTGCTCCCAAAGGCAATGAGAACAAGGCAGAGAGTCAAGCTGCTCTGCCCAAATCTTGGCCCTCAAGTCCTCTGGCTTCTCCTTGTCACCCTTGCTAGGAGTCTCACACACGAGTACAATATCAAGCCCCAGAAGTCTGTGCATAAAGGCCACTGGACCTAGTCTCCGAAGTGGGAAAGGCATGGAGTAGAGAATTCCACATCAGTGTGTCTGAGTGCTGTGGCTTCATTTCTTCTCCCCAGAGGCCCCTCCAGCAGGGACCTGAGAACTCCGATGCCAAATCTCTGCACTGCATTCCCTTCCCTGCCTGCATTCTCCAACTCAAGCTGGAGACCTCCTGGAGAAGTCAGATCCCATGACCTCCCTCCCACAACTGGGTCATATAGATCCTGGAATACCCCCCTTTATCTGTGCTCCAGTGGGAACCCCCCACTGTTCTCACCCAAACTACTATTCAAGAGTAAGGAATAGACAAACAGCCGTTGAAAACTCCAAAATGAAGAGGGTGCTGGCACTGGCCGAAGCTCCTGTTGCCCCTACCTGGCTCTTTCAGCTCAGTTCAGGGTGGTCTGGGGTCTAATGGCCAAGATGTCCCTCTGCCAAGCTTGCTTTTTGGGAGCCGACCAGAAGAGATGCCTAGTCACAAATCCTAAGCCACCCATATATACAGGTCCCCAACCTCACTACTCACCCCTGCCTGCCCTTGGCCCTCACCCCTTTCTCTTTTTAGCCACACTCTCCTCTGACCCTCCCACCTCAAGGGAAAGTGGGGGAACCCGAATAATCTGAACATGTGGAGGAACCAAGGGGCAAGAAAACACCTCTAAATGAGGAGGAAGCCGGGGCTTCAGGCTAGCAGACCTAAAATTCCTCAGTGTCTCTAGAATTTTGGCAATGTCCTCCATCAAAGTGGGCGGTAAGGGGAAATATGATACTTGAGTGTTGGGACAAGCCAGGAATCTCTGACAATTGTTTCTCCCATCCCAATCCCCTCATCTCCCGAGGCAGAGCAAAGGCACTTCCACCAAGACCCACCCCAGGTAACGGGCAGAAGTGACTCAGTGAGGAGGGGTGTCCTAAGCCCCAGGGAAACAATGCAGAACCCTCCCCCCTCCCCTGTGCCCTCCACACCCGAGCCTCAGTAATTAAAATATGAATTCACCTTCCCTCCCCGAGCCATTCATCCCTGCAAAGGGAAGCAGCTGCAGCTTAGGAGGACCGGATTTGGGGATTAGCTCGGGCGGTGCAGCAGACACACCAGGAGAAAGAATTCTAAAGGAAGGGGGTGAATTGGGTTTTCTCCCACCTCCTCCCTCTCTCCCCAGCCTTCTCCGTGCTTCACACCCACCCCTTCCCCCAAAGCCTGGCCTCCAGGTTTCTGGGAACTGTAGTCTGCAAGGCAGTGTTGATAAACAGGCAGACCCAGGGTAGGTGGTGGTACAAACTACAGATCCCAGGACCTCTTCTCAGGGCTGCTATCTGCCAAGCCCGGCACAGGGCACTCGTCTGGAGAAGTCTGTGCTCTCCTTGGAAGTTAACCCCTTCTTGGACTGTTAGAGAAGGAGCTGCATGGACCTGGAAGCCAAGGCCTCTCTGCCTTCCACGGCTTGTAGAGGCCGCAGTACCTGGCCTGCAGGGACAGCCCTCCCTCCTAAGAAAAAGAATACCTATAGAAAAAGAATAAAAGCTCCCCCCGCCCTCCTCAAGACTACAAAGACAGCCAAGGATTTAACAGTGGTTCTGAGGGACTTAGAGGACACAGTAGCTAGGAGCAAGGGTCAGGAAAACAATGCTCTTCAGTAATAATGTCTTTACACCCTGTGTAAGGGGCTCAGCAGCTTACCACTGACTTCCAGCAGGGGAGGCGGAGCCAGGCACCTGATGCAGCCCCTCCCACCAGAAGGTGTTGTCCCTGAGAAAGAGGGAACCAGCAGTCTTCCCAATCTTCTTTGTATTTAGAAGTGAAGCTTAGCAATCAAACTCCATTTCCACTAGAAACGGACCAATGCCACCAGAGAAATGTGCCTGGCTCTCAGTGTAGTTAAACACGACCTGTCTCCCTAGGGAAGCCTCATGCTGGGTCCAGCCGATGACTGTAGGAGACTTAGATTGCTCAGTTATGATATTTTTGGTTTCAGCTGTCTGCAGGCAGGGTCAGGAAAGACGCAGGGCTGCTCCGTGAATCCTCAGGGAAAGAGGGCACGAGGCCAGCTTGCCTATTCAGAGATCTCAACAATTATGGGAGATACGCCATTGCGGATCTTCTCCAAGGCAGCCCCACCCATAGTGGCAAGGCACAAAGGCTGCAGGCAAAGGAGGCCCAAGGTAGCATCCAACCCCCAGCCCCAGGCTAACTTTCACCTTTTCCCCTAGCTCACCATTTCTTCCATTAATATTTATTGTACAGTCCTACTATGTGCCTTGCTAGAGCTTTGCAAGAGGTAGGATCTTTGAAGCCATTCATTTGTTCCCTATCTGGGTGCTGGGGTCTTAAACTGTAAAAGGGGATTCGTGAGACAGGCCCAGAGACAGAGGGCAGGGGAGGTGACCCTGAGGCTCAAACTTTCCAATTAGGAAACTGGTAGCAGGGAGCGGCAAAACAAGAGGTTCCTGGAGCTGAACAACAAACCCAGCCAACACAGGAGTCAGGGCAGTGACTCTGGGGACTGGATCTGGTGCTAGCCACCCCTGTGTCCTTGCCAAGAAGACAAGTAGCCTGATTCAGCCACAGCAAAACTCCAGCTGGTTTGGGCTTTCACTGTGCTTCTCTCTGCCCACAATAAATAAAGAAAATCAGTGTTGGCTAACGAGTGATAGAACTGGGTAAAATTCAAGGCCACACATACCCTAGAGATCTTCAAGAAAGTGCTAGTGTCCATGGCATCACCTAGACTCAGGTTATTATTCCCAACACACTAGTTTGACTCCCACAAAGCCCCAGCAGGGTTTAGGTCATGGTCCTGGCACCCCACAGTCTGAGCTCAATTCCCACCTCTGTTCCTTACTAGCAGTATGCCCTGGGCCAGTTTCCCAGCTCCCTGATACTTTAGATTACCCATAAATAAAATGGGCTAATAATACATATGGCTGTCTTGAAGACCAAACAGGTTAATATAGGTAAGTCAGCTAGAACTGTAGTAACTGGGCACTTGGTAAATGCTGGCTGGGGAATGGAGGCTCTAAATAAGACAAGGTAAGCCTTTTGATTGTGAACACACTTCAGCGGTCTAGGTTAGACTGGAATGGGGAGCCAGGGTAGGAGGTGGGGTGATTCCCTTGCCATTCCAGCCAGACTGGCTACTTCAATTGCATCTGTGCAGTTCCCCAGGATGGCAGGGATGGAGTCAGGCAGTTTTCAGAGTGGGAATAGAGAACCAGGTTGGTGGAGGAAGCAGTGCCCTCCAGGAACCTAGCAGAGGGGCAAGGTAAGGACCAGAAGCTGGGGGACTCTGGGTTCCAGAGTGGTACCCTGGGGAGCTATGCCCGTCCTAGTTTGATTCTGGAACATGCTGTTACCACCGCCACCAGGGTAGTTGGCCTGAATGCTCCCATTTCAGCTTCAAAAAAATCCTGAGTATCCGGACGGAGCAGCTCAGGACTTGAAGCTGGACAGAGGGATGAGAAATAAAAGACCAAGACTAAGAAGGTGAAACCACCTCCCATACCTCCACTAACCCAGGGTTCAGTAGCTCAGTAAGAGGGAACCAACTCCTCAGTAAGAGCTTAGTGCCACCTGCAACCGGCAGTCTTCTTCCTCGCAGACTAACTCTTCACAATGAAGGGACCAGATCCAGAGAGAGGAAGTGACGTGGCCAAGATCACACCGCTTAGTCCCAAATCCAGAGTCACTAGATGTGCCAGCCCCTCCCTCTGGCGCCCTCTGTGGCTGGTCCTTAGGGAGTGTGGTGCTGCAGGAGCTTGCCCCTCACTGTAGCCCATGGCTTTTAGCCCTACATGAGTTCGGAACAGCAATCACATAGGAATGAAAAGCCATAGGCCACAGCAGAGCGGAGGGGTCCAGTGGCAGCAATCTCAAAAAGCAGGAAACTGGGGGTTCTCACACCTCCCTCCTCCCCACCTTGCCACCCCGGGAGCCCAAGCCACCCCCCATTGCATTCTCTCACCACCCCCCACCACCTGGTGGGCCCCAAGAATACTAAAGCTAAGGCAATAATGAGTTTCCAGTCGAGCCCTTCAAAGGCCCCACACAATGGCCCTTGTGGTGGGTATGGGGAGGTGCGGCTTCCTGGCCATAAAGGACCTCCTCAGATTCCTCTAATTAGCATCAAGCCCCTCCCAGGTCCCTAACTACCCTCTCCCCTCGCAAATAAGGGCAATCTTTTCAAGATGTCCAGGCCCCATAGTGGGCTGGGTATTTTTTGTTGTTGTTGTTGTTAGGCTTAATTAACCCGTTCCAGTACAGCAATGTGCTTTGTTTAGAGGTGGAACAAGTGTTGAGCTCCCCCAGTTTTGGGTGAACTGGTGCAGGGAGTCGCACCATTCTCTAAACAGTGGTTCCAAACCTTCCTAGTGCTTCAACCCTTTAATACTGTGGTGACCCCAACCATAAAATTATTTGTTGCTACTTCATAACTAATTCTGCTACCATTATGAAGCGTAATATAAATGAATATCGGATCTGCAGCTCCCAAAGGGGTCGAGACCCACAGGTTGAGAGCTGCTGCACTAGACTTAGAGGTGAGAAAGAGCCTGGGCTGAAGTCCCCAGCAGCTGACAGCAGCCAGCTCTGAGCAGTCCATCTGCTGAGTTGGAGGGAGGGGCATCATCAAGGTCTCGGGACCCTGGGAAACTATGTCCTAAATACAAGCTAATTTCCTCTCCTCTTTCGCAGTGTGGGTCAGCTGTTGACATCAGCCATGAAAGAGTGGGCCCCCAAAGGCACCTTCTCATCTAAAACCACTAAAGTCACAGGGGACTCAGACCTCCAGACCCAGTCTGGACTTCTCCCAGGGACCCTCAATCGGGGAGTGATCTGGATCAAGAAGTAGCTTGCACCCTACTTTAGCCCTACCCCCAATCTGTGCCAGGGCCAGCCCTGAAGGAGGCATGGTGAAGCAATCCTCTTAACTGAACTCCCAGCATGCACCAACAATACACACACACACACACACACACACACACACACACACACACACACACACACACCCAGTACCTTAATGAAGCATCACCCAGCTTCACACTTGAAGTCACCAGCCCTCAGCTCCGTAGCCTCTCATCTCTGTCCTTTTCGCTGACCCCCCAGAGACCCAGCTCTGAAACCTACAGAAAGCTGTGTGCTCCAGGCCAAATGTCCACAGTCCCTTCCAAGAAACAGCGGTTAGGGGCTGGGATGGCAGGTTCACCAGGTGGCCCCCTGTAGTTCCCTTTAAAATCCCAGAAGAGCCACTTCCGGCCTCCCAGGCAGCCACTCACTCCCTCCGCTCATTCCAAGCTCCACGCCTGGCCCAGGCCTCCTCCCTCCTCCACCCACTCTTGGCCAGGCCTGGCTGTGCCCAACTTGCCTTGACTTTCCGGTGACCTGCCTCTCCCCCTACCAGACTGGTGGGGGCGGACGGTCAGTGGGCGGGTAGTCAGGTATTCCTTCAATTCTGACTTGGGCCTGGGTTAACAAAGGTCTCATTGAGCCTCTGGCTGTCTGGTCGGTGAAGCACAAACCTCTTGTATCTACTCGCTTTTGATCTCACTCCCTCTGAACCAGCGAGAATTACTCACATCCCCTGCCGGGCTATTGGTGTGGAGGGGCTGTTTGGTCCCCTCCCTCCTCTGCCATCTCCTTTTTCTTTTTCCTTCCCCTGCCGCTCCCCTCCAGCTTTTTTTTTTTTTTTTTTAATGGTTTAATTTTTGGCAGGAGACCTGAGGCAGCTCCCTGCAGGGCCCCCTCCTCTTTTCACTCCTCACCACACACCCTGTTACCACTATTCTCCTGCCTCAGAAAATCAAGATCAGCACTGGTCAACCCTGTCCCTTCTTCAGACAGCTCAAGTGTGGCCTCCAATTCATGACCATGGGAATGTCCTGTCTGCCAGACCCAGCACACCCAACAAGCCCCAAGAAGCTATTTCTAGGTCCAAAGGCCCGGTGGAGATGGAGGTGGTAGTGACAGGCTCTGGCCTGAATGGACCTCACTTGAGGACCTCACTAGAGGAAGGGGAGGCAGGTCAAGTGGGCCCCACCTCCTTTTGCCAGGAAAACCCTGCCTCCTCAGGTCTGATTTCTCCTTGTGGCAGTACCAGGCCACAAGGACTCAGCCTTTCCCACAGATGCCATTTCCACTCTTCCTACCTTAGAATCCACCCCTAAACCTACAGCTCTGCTAGCCGTGGGAGCCTGAGGGCCGGTAGCCAAAGGCACATTCTTTGTACATAGGGGCCTCTGTACAGGGCCACAGCAGCTTCTCCCTGTCCCACTACATCCTCAGGTCTCTCTCTTCGAAATTCTAAGAATTTCAGGGGAAATGACTCAAGAGCCCAAGGCAGGGCCAGTGAGAAGGCTCAGTAGTTGAAGTTGTTTGTCACCAAGTCTGATGTCCAGAGCTTTGTCTTCAGGCTGTCTGTCCTCTGACCTCCACATGCGTGCTATGGGTCACATGGCTACACACATACATGCTCACAAAATAAAGAGCTCTACCTGTATCCTGTCCCCATCACCTACCACCTTGACAGAGAGCACCTACCCTGCGGAGCCTTCAGGTGTGCCATTCAGCTAAGCTCTCGATTCGGGAAATTTGTTCCAACAGAGGCCCCATTCTTCCTGTTGCTGGCTCTCATTGTCCCTCATGACTCCACACATTCTTGGGCCTCCTATGATAAGCTGACACTGCCATTGGCTTTGCCCTGCCCTTGTCAGTATAACCCTGTGGCCTGCGGCAGGTGCTGGGGGAGGGTGGGCAGGGGGCCAAAGAAAGGGGGTAGAGAAAAAGGAGCTGGAAGCCAAAGGCAGGAGGCAGGATGGGTGGGGGGAATGGTAGAGGCAGAATAGAGACACTCAGAGAAACTGAAGGGGATGGAGGTGAAGGTACACAGAAATGTTAGAACGTCTTCCACAAGTAAAAGGAACGTATCTTTTTTTGTTTTTTTGAATGGAAACTCCTGTCCTGCATGTACCTGCCATCTATTAATTATGTCCAGTAATATTAACACTGTAGTTCCAGCTAAGAAAACTGAGGTTTTCTCGTAGGGCTTTTTTTTCTTTTGCTGGAGGGCTGTGTGATGGGGGGCATAGGGGAAGGGAATACACAGAGAGAGGAAAAGAGGAGAACACATGAAAGTATGGGATGCTGACAAGCTGAGGGTTGAAGTGGCACTAGGGGAGAGCTAGGGAAACAGAAATGAGAGGGCTTGTGTGGACTGAGGAGGAGGGCCCAGCATACAGGCCTAAAGTGTCCCTGACCTCCAACCACTCCCTCAGGAGCCCACTGCATGCTGGGAAAGCAGCCCCTGAGAGCAGCTGAGTTGTCCTTTTCCTGATGAACTCTGCACAAACTGGAGAACCCAGGTCAGGCTAGAATTGAAGCCTGCTTCACTGGGGAAATGCTAGCTTTTTAGGGAATCTCTCTCATAACACTTCTCTCCCAGGGCTACTTCTAGGACAAAGATAAGCCAAGGAGAGCAGGCGTCTCAAAGGAGAGAAGTGGGGACATGCCAGTAAAACATCAGCTCCCCACAAGAGAGAAGGGCCAGGGACCGACCGGGCTTAGCCCAAGGATAGTAGAATGCCACCTTTTCCACAGGGAACAAGGCTCAATGTTCCCAGAAACAGCCAAGTACTAGTATACAACCGATCTCTAGATCTACACTGGACACCCAGTGGGCCCTTAATAAATGGGATGCTTGTGTGGAAGTCTTTCATAAGTTCAATTAGCCAAACCTATGGTCCCATCCAGATTCATGCGTTCACAAGGGAACTGATTCTCAGAGGTTCTTCTCCATCTCTGTGTCTTCTGGGGCTACTTAGAGCCCAGGAGACCTGTCTCAACCTGTGGTGGCAAGGCAAGGGACATTGGGACGATTCTAAGGCATTGGCTCTCACCAGCCTGTCTGCTTGTAGGTCCTAGGCTGTGGGATGTGATGAGGAGCACTACAGCAATCCGATTCCACCCACCATGGTGGGAGGCACTGCTGAAGGTTCAAAGGAACCTCAAGATATTCAATCTGTTGTCTCTGCTCCAAATAGACCTCCCAATTTGGAACTGTGTTTGGGATGGATCTGTGAGTACATTCTTGGCCTCGAACTGACCCAGACAGCTAGGTTCTGAAGGACGAGCAGGCTCCCATACAATGTCCTGCAGACCAGAACCAGATCAGGAGTGGGCTTACCACAGAGGACAGGATGGCCTCCCCTCTCTAGGCCTAGACTAGATGGCCCTTCCCATGGTTCGAGTCTGCCCTGCGCTTTTCTACCCCAAAGCATGAGCAGGTTCTCTCTCATTTAACAGTTTGAGAGCCCCCCTAGAGGAGGCGGAGGCGGATGCTCCCATTGAATAGGAAGCCACAGTGAAGTGAATTTTCTTTTGCCCCAGCGCTTCTCCAGTAGCAGACAAGCTCCAAGGAAAGAGCAAAGGTAGAAGAGGGACATGTCTCTCCAGCCGTGGGACTACCAGCCCTCCAATCCTTACTGAGCCTGTTGGCTGGGTTACAGGAGGAAAAGTACAAGGAGTTTATGCCACCAGAGTTCAAGCTCCCCAAGCACAGAACTCAGGCTACAGTTTTGCTTCTCAGTCAGCCATGCTGTCAGAGAAAAATATGATAATGGGCCTTTGGCAAATTTGCACGCAGTTTGCCTGAGAATATCATGAATAATATCAAATGGTTCTCATGTCTGCCCAGGCCTACCTAGTCCTGCCCTTTCAGCCATGTCCCCTAAACCTCAGACGATGAGGTGTCTGGGGACAGCTACTCCTTCAACGATATGCATTAAGTATACACAATGGGTCAAACACAGTGCAAGACCCTTAGATAGGACTCAGGCTGATACCAGTGAGGGACAAGCCACTGTGCAGGACATTAAGACTGAGCTGTCCTAGGTCTCCATCAATCAGTTTTATGACATGACTACTCCAAAGGACAGGCGAGATTTGACCACACCTACTCTCAGATCTCTGTGTCCTCATCGAGCTTTTAGGAGAATGACCCCACTTCTGAAGCCTGCCTCCCAAATAGTCATATCTTTGTATGTATGGCAGGAGGAAGTGCCCAGTAACCAGTGGGAGGAAGCACAGAATCTGTGACAGCTCTGATGGCACTGCACAATTTAAAAAGTAAAAGCTGTTTCCAGCCTTGTGCCTCAGCTGGGGCACCCTTGAAGGTCTAAGTCTACCAACTGGCACCACGGAGACTTCTTGGAGAACAATCCCCTTCTCTCGATGCAGAACCCAGTCACCAAGGAGCTGACTTCCTCTGAGAAGTTAGCCCCGAACTAAGTTGTTCACTGACAGAGGAAAATACCTTTGAAAATTCACCAGGGAAAATTAAGTCAGACCAGGAGAGAAGAATCTGCTCATGAAGACCGAGGGCTGAACACCGGTGCTTCCAAAGGGAGGCTGTGGAATGTTGGTTAGGAAGGAGGGCTCTCCCTCTGGCCCCCAGGCGCCCTCTCCTGCCCAGCTCTGGAGAGGCAGGGGCCTTCCTTTAGGGACACGGTCGGTGGTCAGGGACCCTTTCTCAGGAAGGGGAGTATCTATCCTCTCAAGGCTGTCTTGCCGGACCTCTACCACAGTCAGGGTTTCTCCTCCCGGGTGGCTTCTCTCCGGCCCTTGCGAGGTATGCAAGGGTCCCCAAGGGGGACGAGGAGTGGGAGGATGCTCAGGGTTCAGAGGTCCTATCAGAAACCAAAGCCAAAGTGACTGCAAAGGATTGGAAGGAGAATAAAGTAGCTGGTGTCCCCCTCCTCCCCGGTACATGTTTGCCTCACATTCGCTGGAGTTAGTGGTTTTGCACTGGACATGGCTCCTCCCGGCCTCCTTCACAAGGGCTTCCAGGACCTCTCTCTGCTCCTGGGGTACCATTCACCGCTGTTTCTCCCTACTATGTGCCAAACAAATGCACAGGTACCACAAAGTCCTGGTCCCTGCCTCAGATTCATCCCCTTCATCATCGCATTCCACCACGCAGCGAAGGAGAGAGGGAAACACTCATAGTGGCTTTCACTCAGCCAGGGGAAGTAGACTCAGCTTTAGCGAGCGAGCTCCCTCACATTCCCTCCTGGAGCCCACTAACTGTGAAATCCTTTAGAAGGAACAAAGGCATCGGAGCCTGGGTGGGGGGCTTCCTTTTTGCCTAGCCAGGGCAGTGGTTGGCACAGGCGGCAGCGGGTCAGATCTGGCTTTCAGGTGAGCCTGCCGGAGGTGGAGGGGGCTCGACCAACCCAAAGCAGAGACGCCAGTGCTCGGCGGTTCCCGGCCCCCAACCCGGCCCGCAGAGGGGTCGCCGATTCCCAGCACTTTCTGCCTGTTTTCCGCTCAGTACTCACAGTTCGGATGCTGAGCCGGCTCCTCTCTTGCACTCACTTCCTTTGTCTCCCTCTTTCCCTCTCCCTCTCCAACCTCTCTCTTTCCTCCTCGTCTGATTCTCGGCTGTAGCTTCCAGCGGAGAAAAATAATTATTCTTCTCAATGGGTTCGCACGGGGCGCGCGCGCGTACACACAAACACACACACACACACACACACACACACACACACACACACACACACACACACACACACACACACACCGGGTACCCAATCAATGCACAAATCTTCGGGGTCCCTTTAACCTCTGCGGATGACTCCAGGAGTTAATTATGAAGCCCATTTCGGCACGGCATAAATATGCATTAAGGGATGAAATGACAACCGACGCGTGGAACTTCAGGGAACTGGCATTTAGACAGACTTCGGCTCGCCCCCGCCCCCCTCCCGCTCGCTCCTTGGCCCCACAAACCACCTCCCAAGCCTCGCGCCCTCCGGGGCTCGCAGGGACCGTCGCCGGCTCCTCCCGGAACTCGTCGCACCTCCGGCGCCCCCTGCGGCGGGGCAGACCCTCGCGGGCCGTTCCCTCCAGTCCTCCCTCACCCCGCAGACAGCCCGGTCCCGGCCGGGGTGGGGTTTCCATCTGAGAGCAGCCGCGCGCGTGCTGCGTCCCGGGAAGAGCCGGAGCCGGCCGGCTACCTGCCCGCACGCCCGAGTTCTGCGCGGGCGAGAAAGACCGCGAAGCGGGTCCGCTCTTTGCCCGCGCTGCCGCCTCGCGCCTTTGGGTGCCGACCCGCACACACACGCGCGCCCTTGCACACGCGCGCGCACACACGCACACTCACACGCACCGCCTGGCGCGCATCGACACTCCCGCGCGCGCTCACGCCCGCTCACACTCAGGCTGTAACAAAGGAAGGGGCCAGCGCTGCCTTACTTTTCTTCCGCCTCTCTTTTGCGGCCCCTTAGCCCCGGGCCGGCGGCCGGCCCACCCGCCCTCCACGCCCCCCGACGGCGGCGGGCGGCTGGCAGCCGGAGCAGCGCGGTGCAGCGGCAACTTTGCGCCCGGCGGGGCGGGAGACAAAAGCTGCGGCGCTGCCGGAGGCCGCGCGGCCAAGGTGTGCTCGCTAATTGTCAGGAAATGTGTGTGTGCGCGGCCCGAGCCCGCGGGCGGGGGAGGGGTGGCCGCGGGAGCGGGAGAGAGGACGAGGGGACCACCCCACCCCCAGCCCACGCCACTCGCCCGCGCCCGGCACCCGAACCGGGATTAGAGAATAAATTATCTGCTGTCTTCTCATTGGGCCGCGGTTGAGGACGCCGTCGGCGGCGCCGGGCTGGGAGCTCGCCCAGCTCTTTGCATTCACTGCACAGCTCCGGCTCGCCTCCCTTACGCGCGGGGGCTGAGAGCCCAGGGCTGGGCTCCAGACACCAGAGGACAGCAGCCGTCTGGCCACGCCACCCCTCCTCTGAACTAGCCTGACCCCCACTCCCTTCCCAATCTGGCTGGTGTCTTGGGAACAGGAGACTGGCGGGGGGTGGGGGGGCTCGGTATCTCTCCACTTTCCCTTCACACCCACTCCTCCAAAGGAGAAAGTGCTGGGTAGCTGGTAGCTGGGGACCAACAACATAGGCCTCACCCGTCACAACCAGAGAGGGTTTACAGGGCTTCAAGTGACCTGGACCCTGATCTCCGTTCCCACAAGCAACAAAGAGAAAAAAGAGGAAAGGGAGAAAGAGAGAGAGAGAGACAGAGACAGAGACAGAGACAGAGAGAGAGTGCTCCTATCTTCTCCAGCCTGCTCAGCTCCAACCCAGTCTAGCTGCACACTCCCTGGGCCTGCCTTTGACCCTCCAGGGAAGAGAATTTAAGACTGCCTGCTCAAGAAACGCCTTCTAAGCTCCTTGGGAAGAATCCGTTCATTTATTTAGGAAGCAGCATCCAGTACCATCCTGTGTGGTGGCATGAAGTAGGGACTAGTACCAAGCCAAGAAGCAAGATATTGAGAGGAGGCAAAGCCTAGCCTGGGAAGTGGCACTCCTCTTGTGTTCAGGCAAGTTCTGACCCCCAAACAGAAATAATTCGCTTTAGTCATTCATAAAAAAAAAAAAAATTAGCATGCCTTGCATGCCAGGCTCTAGAATGCGCATTGAGGATATACTGGTGTCCAGTCCTCTGGAGCACACAGTCTGACAAGATGGCAAATGGTGTGATAGGAGCTTATTAGGAAGTGTGTGTGTGTGTGTGTGTGTGTGTGTGTGTGTGTGCGCGCGCGCGCGCGCGTGTGTGCTGTGTGTATCTGTGTGTGTGGCTCTGGCTGTGTGTGTGACTGTGTCTGTGTCGGCATCTGTGTGTGTGTGTTTGTCTGTGTGTGAAATGAGCCCAGAAAGGTTCTCTGAGAAAGGAGAGCTACAGGATGAAAGGCAGGATGAGAAGGGAAAAGAGAGAGCTCTAAGCAGAGAGATTTGTAGGTCCATGAGCTACTGGTAACTGCTCATTCAAAGGCAACCATGTGTCCACCTTATAGTCTGGATGCACAGAGGGAGAAAAGCCTGGGGAAACCAGGAATGGTCCTTAGAATTACTCTTCAGGCTCTGCAAACTAACACCCAGAGGCTCACTCCTGTCTTGCCATCTTTCAATACAGTGGACACCCAACTGCTATCTGCTGCAAGTGAGCCAAATGGATGCTTGCTAATCCAGATATCCTAGAGGCTCACACTACTTCACCCAGTTACACTGGGCCACCACATGGGAGAAGTTACCATCCACTGGCCTGGACCTCTTGTCCTGAGCTGGGATTGTTTGCTTGCTCAGCGTTTCCTGCCTTTGTCAAGTCTGGGTTCTGTGACTAAGTTTCTGTCTATCCTGCAGACAAGTGAGAAACTGAGTCAACAAGAGAGAATGGCCTGTCTGGTACCACATGCAGATCCAGTGCCCAAGCAGAGTTTGTGGCTTCCTGCCATCTCTCTGCTAGCACTCAGTATCCCTCCCTGCTGCTGTCAGTGAGCCTGGTGAGGACAGGGGCTCAGGGGTCCTCTGCCTCTGCCAGAGCCTTCAGCACCTGGGACAGGGCTCTAAACAGCCTGTTCCACCCCAACCAGTTGCCTACTCTGCCCGAAAGAAAGGGGATAATTCAAGAATAAATTTAGGAGCAAGTTGTTGTGGACACTGGGTGAACTTTGGACTTTGGATTTATCGATTGTGACTGCACGCTCTTCACTTAGCCTTTCTGAGCCATAGTTCATTCTTTCATCAACCAACCAGAACTCACCATATGTGGGAGGTTCTCGTGAAGACTGAGGTTGTAACATGTGTGGAGTATCTGTGGAAAAACACACAAGCCATTGATTATAAATAGTAGCTACTTCTGGGAAGAACTGGGTGGGGGCAGCGCCTATATTTTATGGTTTATTGTTTAATAGCTGTAAGGCTATGCCTGTATTACCTGTGCAAAATAAATAATGCAGCATTTTAATGAGATAGTAAAACAATATGCTAACGACACTAAAGTGTGTACTTTGTGCCCTTTGTTGAACTGGGTGGGGTTTTGTAGTTTGAAACACCAAGGTGTGCTATTGAGGAAAATCATTGTTTCATAGAAAGTGAATTCTGCCTTAGAGTTTGCACACAATCCAAGCACAGGTGTAGATGGTGAGCCTGTTCAGGTATTTTTTAGCCTAGAATCTCCATAGTTCAAACCCTGGGTCGCAGAGGAAAAAAAAAAAAACGGTATCTACAGGGCATGCTGCTCTATTGAGAGAACCAAATCCCTCCAGAGAACAGATGAGTCCGGGTGCAACAGAGTGATGAGGTCTGGGCCACACCCACCCCACCACAACCACCAAGTGGGTCCTGGTGTCCAGAGAGGTTGGATGGGAAGTATTCGGGTCTGGAAACTTGTGCTGTGCTTCTCAAACTCAGTGAGCCAGTTTCCTGCCTGGCAGCCTGTGGCCCCAAGAAAAGCTGAGAGCAGCCGTGCAAACCTAAGGAGGGAGGGCACCTTCTCCTGTTACCCTGCAGGTATTGAGTCCTAGGCCAGGACAGGGCAACCATTCATCAGCCAGCACAAAGAGACACTCTCTCAGCTACACGAAGACCAGGCCAGGTCACCTCAGACACTAGGGCATAACATCAGTGGGAACATTAGAGGCGTCTCAGAAGAAAAGTTTGGACTGGTGTCTAATGGTATTGGGGGAGGGGTGGAATAGGAAAGATGCAGCTTGGAGAAAAAAAAGCATTATGGTCCAAAGGAGGAAGGCAGATATGATGGGAGAGACTAGAAAAGTAGAAATTAAAATAAGTTCAGGGGAGCTGGGAAGATGGCTCAGAGGGTGAGGGTACTTGGGAGACAATCTTGAGGACCCGAGTTCAAGTCCTAGAACCAGTGTAAAAAGCCAGATGTGGCAAGGGCCACCTATAACCCTGTGCAGGGGTAGATCCTCAGCACCCATGTCTTAAGTAGGCAGGGAAAAGATGTGCTGCACCCAGTTCTGGGAGGCAGAGATATGGTCCTGAGGACTTGCTGGGTAGCCATGCAGTCTAGGCAATCATGGAGTTCAGGGAGTTTAGTGAAAGATCCTGTTTCAGGAAACTAAGGTGAAGAGCTCTAGAGGGAGACACCTATATTGACCTCTGGCCTCTGTACATGTGTACACACACACCAAGTAGAATAATCCCTCTGGAGAACGGACAAGGATGGTAGTACAGCACTGTAATTGCAGCATTTGAGAGGCAGAAGCAGGAAGATCATGTCTTTTAGGCCTGGGCTATACAATGAGACTCTCTCTCTCTCTCTCTCTCTCTCTCTCTCTCTCTCTCTCTCTCTCTCTCTCTCTCTCTCTGTGTGTGTGTGTGTGTGTGTGTGTGTGTTTCAAGACACAGTTTCTCTGTGTATCCCTGGCTGTCCTAGAACTCACTTTTAGACCAGGCTGGCTTCCAACTCACAGAGATCTGCCTGCCTCTGCCTGGAATTAAAGGCATGCATCACCACTGCCGAGCAAGACTCTATCTTAAAAAAAAAGGGGGTGTGTGGAGTGTTGGAGTGTGTGGTACACACTTTTCATCCCAGCACTGGGGAGGCAGAGGCAGGCAGATATCTGTGAGTTCAAGGCCACTCTGGTCTACAGAGCAAATTCCAGGTCAGGCAGGGGTACACAGTGAGACCCTGTCTCAAACAACAAACCAATAAATGTCAAAGACCTAGGCAAGTCACGAATGAATGAATGGATGGATGAATGAACAAACAAACAAACAAATAAAGGTTCCAGAGGCCCAGGAATAGTTATCATCCAGAATAGAGAAAACATCTTCTTTTCCAGCAAGTTTCCGGGAAAAGACCTGTATTGAGGTTGTGTTGTTTTAGTGTGGGCCTGAGTCTGGCCAGCAGACAGGGAGGAGCTGCAGTCTCAACACTGAGCAGGCCACTTCCTCATCTGGTTTTGGGTTTTTTGGGTTTTGTTGTTGTTTTTTTTGTTTTGTTTTGTTTTTTTGTTTTTTTTTTCAAGACAGGGTTTTTCTGTGGCTTTGGAAGCTGTGGCTATCCTGGAACTATCTTGTAGACCAGGCTGGTCTCGAACTCACAGAGATATGCCTGCCTTTGCCTCCTGAGTACTGGGATTAAAGGCATGTTCCACTACCGCCTGGCAATTTTTTTATTTTTTTTTATTTTGCCTCTTGTCCACCTTGTCCTAATTAAAGCAAAATCCAACCAGAGCCCAGCCTTCAATCAGTTTTGAAAGCGTTTGTGACTTTCATGGGAGGAACAAAATACAATTTTTTTTTCCACGTTAGGCAGTCAGAGGTATTTAGGGATTATAATCACCCACAGGATTCTGGGAAGTCACTGTGTACTCTTTCTGGGGCTGGGGCCTGTTCCAACAGCTATACTAAACCTTACTTATGGAACATGGGTATCCCACAGCCACAACTTAGTCAATGAATACACCATGTACCTGGTGTATCTCTTAACACAAAGTACAAAACTTTGTTTTATTCAACTTTTTGGTCAATCTTCATACCTGTCAACTGGCTTTGGACTGTATTTTAGCTTTTATTTATTCCCTGTGCTGAGTAGTAAACCCAGGCCGAGCCACTTTCAGAGCCCCTGTATGAAGCCTTAACTTATCAAATACCTACCTCAGGAATAGTGTCAGACAAGACCCACCACGTCTCCTGTCACAGTCCTACCCTCTCCTATGTCCTCCACAATCGTTCTCTAGAACATTCACACCTCTCTTTAACAGCTGCTGCTCAAACCCTACCCCACTTCTTCTCATCCTTCCCAACGTGTCCTCTGAAACTGTCATTAACATCCCCTTTGCTGTCCTGCCATGCTGGCGCATGCTGGCCTTGCCTGGCCACTGAAGACACTCCTCCCTTAGACAGGGCTGGGGTGTGGATAACTGAGGTGGGTCTAGGACATTGGCAGACTTCTTCCTGCAGAAACTCCAGCATCTTCCATAGGAATACATTAGACACCTGCTTTGCCGCCAGCTTGGCCATTCATCACATGACCAGAAGCTTCTTCTTCTTTTTTTTTTTTTTTTGGTTTTCAAGACAGGGTTTCTCTGTGTAGCTTTGGAGCCTATCCTGGCACTCGCTCTGGAGACCAGGTTGGCCTAGAACTCACAGAGATCCACCTGTCTCTGCCTCCCGAGTGCTGGGATTAAAGGCGTGTGCCACCAACGCTCGGCTGACCAGAAGCTTCTTTATGTCCCTACCATTCTCTGCATTCTCAATACTGTCCTTTCCCGGTATCTGTCATTGATCCCCCATCTTTTACATATTACCTATCTTGGATACGTTCCTCCCAACTACCCTTCCTTCTGTCAGGAATCTGTTCCATGCATCTTTTCCTCCATTGACTTGCTGGATAAAACTCCACTCTTGGTTCAACCCAGACAGCTTTTTGCTCTTCATCTGTTTGCTAAAGTAAGTCTTACCATCTCGATGAGTGACTGGTTGATGGACCTGCCTGACTCCGTCTTAAAATTAAAAGCCATCTTGTTACAAGTTCAAAAGTCAAGTTTATTCCTGTTTTCTGTAAAACTTGGATTTGACTAGGTCTTGACCCAAGTCAAATTGACATGTTTCACAGTCTATACCCTGACCTCCACCTTGATAAGATGTTCTGCCAAATAATTTTGAGATGTTCAGCCAAGTTCCTATATAACTGAAATCTCTCTGGAAATACCAAAACCCTTGGAACCCCCCCCCACCAGCATTGCAGTTTTGGGGGCTCTAAATAAACACCACTTTCCCCTGTGTTTGATGCAATTTTCTCAAACTCTGCCTAGGGAAATAGCCCCGTGTGCTGGCTGGCTTTGTGTGTCAACTTGACACAAGCTAGAGTCATCAGAGGAAGGAGCCTCAGTTGAGGAAATGCCTCCATGAGATCCAGCGGTAAGGCATTTTCTCAACGATCAATGAGGGAGGGCCCGACCCACAGTGCCATCCTTGAGCTGTTGGTCCTGGGTTCTGTAAGGAGGGTTGAGCAAGCTATGGGAAGCAAGCCACCAAGCAGCATCTTCTGCGGCCTCTGCATCAGCTCCTGCCTTTGGGTTCCTGTCCTGACTTCAGTGATGAACAGTAGCCTAATAAACACTTTTCTCCCAAACTTACTTTTTAGTCATGGTGTTCCCTCACAGCATAGAAACCCTAACTAAGACACCCTGTCTGACAGAAAACAAAACTTGCTTAATCTGACCAAAGAATGTGGGTAAAGGTCTTTTTTCTCCACCAGTGGGATTAACAATTGGAAGCCCCAGTGAGATCAAGACCCCAACCCAAATTCTGAAGCCAGACCCTTCACCCCAGGACTCCAGGACCAGGATGCTGCCTCAGGAAGTTGTGCACACCTTGAAGATGTTCCAAGGCTCCAAAGCATGCTTTTGGTTTGGTGGGTTGTTGGAGAAAACTGCTACACTAAAAGGAAACCAGTTGGAGAAGGCCTCCATTAATAGTAACAGAAGGCATCTCCTTGTATGATGTCTGGTACTGTTTCTGGTGGGATCCCATCTGGGGAGCAGAGAGGTACCCAACAAGGTACGTGTACTTCTGTCCAGAACCCGAGAAAAACATCAGTTGTTGTTTTTTGTTTTCATACAATTGTTTGTTGTTTTTTGTGCCTGTTTCTTGGTCCCCTGTGTTTTGTTTGTCTCTTGCCCATGACACTAATGAAAATTTACTTTGCCTGAACAGAGGTGGAAATCAGTCAAGCCCAATTAAATGTATGAATGAAGGTGGCCACCACAAGTTTTGTTTTTGACCAGTCTCTTTTAACTATGTGAATGTTCTGTGTTCTATGTTTATTGGTGTCTTTTCTTTTTTCCTTCTTTCTTTCTTTCCTTCCTTCCTTTTTCCTGTGTCTGTTTCTTTAAATCTGCCACAGTCACAGCTGCAGGAACACAAAAACTTTCCCTTCCGAGTCCGAGTCTGCTGCTAGGTGCTGGCTGGGATAAAATGCCACACTGTGGCAGGCAGGAAGGAAGGTGTGCAGCAGAAAGCACTCAAGGGCTGCAACAAAGCAGAGAAAAAAACTGCAGCCCAAAAAGGGAGTAGGAAGAGTGGATCCAGCCAGAGAAGACCAACCACCAACTATGGAAGATGGTGGGGGCTTGGCTGCTTGCCATGGCTGCTTTAATAACCAGGTCCTAGAATTTCTATCCCTGAGCCTTCTCTGTTCTCAGGTCCCCCCACCCCACATCACTGAATTCAATTTTTAGATATGGATAATATTGAAATATTATCTTACACTGTTCTGCTTTATTGAAAAACTGACTCTGGAGTTAGGTTATGGCTCCCCCTTCTCTTGACCCAAACATGATTATTCAAAAAAATTTGTCTGCCCTCTGACAGGTGAGCTACCTAATTTTGTGACAAAAAGAGACAGAAAAACAATTCAAAACAAAAAATAGACAATTGGTTTCACTTCACTTTCTAAGACTTTTGTTCAAATATAAACTTATCTCAAGATTTCTAAAACTATTATATGAACTTTCTGTACCTCAAGATTTATAGCTTGGGTATGGTTTAAGATTTATCAAGTCAGGGGCTGGAGAGTCGGCTCTTCCAGAGGTCCTGAGTTCAATTCCCAGCAACCACATGGTGGCTCGCAACCTGTAATAAGATCCGGTGCCCTCTTCTGGCCTGCAGGCATACGTAATAAATAAATCTTAATATTTATAAAGTCTATACAAAAGGTTAGCTTAAAACATAATAAAAAGGGTTGATAATTAAAATCTATACATGGGTAATTTTAATTTATTACAAAATACTGTATACATGACTTGAATTCAAATCTTGTTTGCAAAATTTGGGAAACAACACTAGAAGACTATAAAAATTAAAGATGTAACTGAAGTTTTGTTTACTATGGTCAATAACTATTTGCTCTTAAAAAAGGAACTAAGTAACAGGTCTTCTGGATGTCAACTTTATTGCAAATATCATGGATTGAGCCAAAATGTTTATCCTTAAATGTCCTCAAATTCATTGAGTCTGCATTTATCAAACAAGAGAGACTGTCATTTGATATATGTAAAAATTCCTCTAATAATTTTGCCAATTCTAGTTTACACTTTAAATATAGGACCAAGCCTAAAAGGAATCCATTCTAAAAAGTCAATACAAAATTGATGCCAAAAGCAAAAACAAATAAAAGAGTAGATAAACTGTCTCAGGAAAAAAACAGCCCAGGCCTCCTTCTGGCTTAGAGCTGCTTGCCTCTCTGGCCAGATTTTGATGCCAACCTGACAGTTACTAACAGGGACCAGCACTCCTGTTGGGTCTTCTGATTAAAATATAACTTAGAAGGACCAGCAGAAGTTTAACATCATAAGATAGGATCTGACCAGGGTTTTGGACAGAAGATAGCAAAAATCTTTATTATTCCAGATAAGAGATTAAAAAAAACCTAATAAGTTAGGGCCACAACTATAAGTACAAAAAACTTAAGATATTTCAGTATTTTCTTTTTGGTAAAGCATGCAGGCCCAACTGCAGTCTGTCACTATGCATAGAAAGCATATTACTTCCTCTTTGTTATTTTTACATACACATGAAAAAAAGAGAAATTTTGCTGCCAGACATTACTAGAATGTTGCATGAAATGGTTTCTAGGTAGTCTTAGATATCTACAAATTCGCATAAGATTTTCATCACCTGAAGAGCCAATGAAAATCTCAAAAGGAGCCGGGCAGTGGTGGCACACACCTTCAAATCCCAGCACTCAGGGAGGCAGAGGCAGGTGGATCTCTGTGAGTTTGAGGCCAGTCTGGTCTACAGAGCGAGTTCCAGGACAGCCAGGGCTATACAAAGAAGAACCTGTCTTGTGTTTGGGGGGGGGAAGTTAATGAAAAAATTTTCCTATGGTAGACAAAAATTCCAACTCTTAGAACTAACCCTAAGGTCTCCAAAGAAGTCAGATGGGACATAGACTTGGATTGTGGGGATGCTAACCCTTGGGGGGGGGGCTGTCCTGAACTTGCTTTATTTAATGTGCATTGGTGTGAGGGTGTCAGGTCCCCTGGAACTAGAATTACAGATAGTTGTGAGCTGCCATGTGGGTGCTGGGAATTAAAACCAGGTCCTCTGGAAGAGCAGCCATGCTCTTAACTGCTGAGCCATCTCCCCAGCCCCCCACTTCTAGTATTTAAAGGAACTTGCTTTGCAATAACTGCTCTTAGTAGTGAACCACCTGTGTGTCACGGTAAATGACTAGATAAAAAAGGTTTTACATTTATGTAAGTTCTGAGGGTCTAAGAAAATGTTCTCTAAGGCAAAGACAAGTTATAAAGATCTTAGGGTTTAAAAACTTAACTAAGTTATCAAGGCCTAAAAATATAAATGTAAGTTATAAAGGCCTAAGGGAATGATTCAAGAGTTTTTGAAATGAGAAATATTAACTAACCTGGACTCATGGGGGGCTCACAGAGACTGGGCCAACAACCAGGCAGCGTGCATGAGCCTCACCTAAGCACTCTGCATATATGTTACAGGTGTGTATCTTGGTCCCTTTAACAATGGGAACAGGGGCTGTCTCCGGCTCTTTTACTGGTGTTAGGGACCCTACTTCTCATACTGTGTCACCTTACCCAGCCTTAATACAAGGGAGGTGCTTAGTCTTGCTGCAACTTGATATGCCATATTTTTCTGATTCTCATAGCAGATCTGCCCTTTCCTGGATGGAGACAGAAGAGGAGAGGATTATGGGGGGTGGGGTGGGGAGGGAATGGGGGAGAGAGATTGGGAAGGGAGAATGAGGGGGAAGCAATGGCTATAAGATAAATAAATGAATAAAAATGCTTTTAAAGTGTTTCAGATTTCTTCCCCCTCAATGCTATTGTTTTTATACTAGGTTATGAAAAGTTCAGAGTTTTAACATTAATCAATGAAGTTCTGTTAATCTGGTAAAGCACTGACTACTATTATCAGTCACAAGCTCAAAATCATAAATTTCCTTTGGTTGTCTTCTAAATACAGACTTGAAGATGCTTCTCATCATGCTAAATACATGTCTGTTCAATCTATATCCAGCCCTCTGGACAGGAAAAAAAAAAAAAAGAATGTTCATGCTTTTTAACTGAAAGCCATAGCTTTTGCTATGACCCCAAGGCATGAGTCTACTCCAGCTGTTTGACAGACACCTGTTAGCTGCTCTTTCTCCAATATGGATTTCAGTACAGATTACAAACAATGGTAAGGTTCATACATCTAAAACTTTTGTCTTTTTTTTTATAAACTTAAAGATTCATATAAACTCTATGGAATCACAACTTGAATCCATCAGTTACAGGTCAAATGGACTCCAGATAAGGACTCCTGTCGAGTCAATCAACAGCCTAAGCTTTTCTGCCTGTTCCTGAGGGGGAAGCTCCAGATATGATTTTCCTTTAAGTTTCTTAACTTTCGTTTCTGTCCCTACTCTATGTCTGTCCCAGCAGATCTCCGCCTGGCTGACACCATCCAGGAATCAACAGACTACAAATTGTTTCAAAGATGATCTATACCATTGCCAGACCCAGGTAGTCCTACAAAACCAGAGAGCCCTGGACTTGCTGAAAGCTGATTTGAAATGGTCCAGCTGACACAATTGCTCCCGATGTCTTTAGCAGGGTCAGCAAACCAGATGCTTCTGATAAATGCCCCATTGCCTGAATCCCCTCCTGGCCTTTAACTAACATTCCAGCCTTCCTGGGCCCTGACATCATCATCCTAATTTTGGCAGAGAAGTAGTTACAGAAGAGCATACATTGTCCCTTATCCTCAACAAAGACTAGAATGTGAGGTCCAAAGGAAACTTCCTAGCTAAGGGGACAAAATGGCTACATATAATGCCTATTGGCATACCGGGCTCCCTTGTTGTCAAAAAGGTACCCATTAAAACCAAATAGAATAAGATCTATCCCACAGGTAAATTCATTAGCTGAAATAGTTCTACAAGATGATAGGGCACTCAAGCTCAAGAACTTTAAAAAAATTTATACTGCCGGGCATTAGTGGCACACGCCTTTAATCCCAGAGCGAGTGCCAGGATAGGCTCCAAAGCTACACAGAGAAACCCTGTATCCAAAAATATAAATAAATAAATAAACTGTCTGTGGCTTCAGTTCTAGGGATCTGAGACCCTCACGAAGACATACATGCAGGCAAAACACCAATGCACATAAAATAATAATTAAAAAAAGGAAATGACAGTTCCCTATCAAGGATTTGAAAAGGATACATAAGACAAGTGTGAGTGTGTGTGTGTGTGTGTGTGTGTGTGTGTGTGTGTGTGTGTGTGTGATGGACCATATTAAGATTAAAAGCCATCTTGTTTCAAGGTCAAAATAAGTTCATTCCTGTTTTTGGTAAAATTTGAATTTGAAAAGGTCTTGACCCATTTTCTGGAATTTGTCATGTTTCACGCCTTTTACCCCAAACTCCACCCTGATAAGACGTTCTGCCAATAACCAAAATTCCTCTAGAAATTCCCCAACCATTAAAGACCCCCCCAGTTTTTTTGGGGGAAACTATATAAATCCTACCTCCTCCTGCATTTGAGGCTATTTTCTCAAGCCCTGTCGGACAGAAAAATAAAACTTGCTTACTTTGGCCAAAGATGGATAAAGGTCTTTAGTCTTGTTCAGCGGGATTTACATTTTAGATTTGAAAAGGCATCAAACCCTCCCTAGCCAGCTTTCCACACCTCCACAGAGTATTGCTCTCCCTTTCTCTAAAGACTGCCCCCTCTCTTGTCTGTCACCATTCCCTCTTCAAGTCTCCAGCATCCTTCACAGGACTGTCTCATACAAAAAGGCACTCCTCACCTTCCTACCACAGAATCTGACCACCTCTTGAGAGATCTTCACTTGGCATATCCTTGAAAAATGAAGTCTCTGATCCTATCTGAGACTCATCCCCATCTATGTCCTGGATCCTTCTGTCTCTGCTTCTCCCATGACTTTGCGTCTGCAGATATCCCCTGTGCTCCCAGTCATCAGCCTCTCCTTCACCCCAAGATCATTGCCACTCATGGAAAACCATGCCTTCAAGGGTTCTACCCTTAAAAAACTACCTGCCAGGCAAGGCAGTGGTGGTGCATGCCTTTAGTCCCAGCACTCAGGAGGCAGAGGCAGGCGGAGCTCTGTGAGTTCAAGGCCAGCCTGGGCTACAGAGGGAGTTCCAGGACAGGCTCCAAAACACAGAGAAACCCTGTCTCAAAAAAAACCAAACCATACCAAACAAAGCAAAACAAAAACCCTTCGTGCCAGGTAGAGGAGAGGTGACTTAACAGTTAAGAGTACTTATTAGTCTTGCAGAGGACCCTGGTTTGATTCCCAGCATCCACACTATGGCTAATAACTGTATGTCGCTCCACTATGTATCTCTAACTTAGCATGTCTGTAATAGGATCCCTAATTTCTACAGCCCTTGCCTCTAGCCTGTTCCTCTCCCAATTTCACCCAACTCTGTTCAGTTTCACCCAGCTCTGTTCAAAACACTGGAGAACTTCCTGGCTGGAGACATGGCTCAGAGGTTTAGAGCACTGACTGCTCTTTCAGAGGACCCAGGTTCAATTTCCAGCACCCACATGGCAGCTCACAACTGTAACTCCAGGATCCAACACTCTCACACAGACATACATGCAGGCAAAACACCAATACACATAAAATAAAAATAAGTAAAATTGCCAGGCGTTGGTGGCACACGCCTTTAATCCCAGTACTTGGGAGGCAGAGGCAGGCGGATCTCTGGGAGTTCAAGACCAGCCTGGTCTACAAGAGTGAGTTCCAGGACAGCCTCCAAAGCCACAGAGAAACCCTGTCTCAAAATAAATAAATAAATAAAATTGTAGGAAAGGTGTGATCCCTAAAATGTGCAGCCCCCACCTCCTGTACTCACAGAGTGTAGGGACTCCTTTCACCTGAGATGCTGCAGCCCCTCACTGTTCCCCACCTCCATCCACCTCCCTGCGCAGCCGTCCATTTCCCTCCTAAAGCCAGAATGAATATTATAAAGCATAAATTAGATCACAGCCCTCCCACTGTTTAATGCCTTCCAAAGAGTTCTTACTGGAATTAGAATAAAACCCAAGCTTCTTAACTGGGCTTAGGAGGGTTTACATGGCTTGACCCCTCTCCTCTCATTTCCTACAACTCTGTCTCTCTCCCTGTTACCTCCCCAGCTGCCAAGATGTGCCTGACAAGAGGCTTCATGTTTTCTGTTCCTTTTGCCTGGAACACCCTTCCCCTCATTCCTTGTTCCAGTCTTGTCTTCAGAGTTACTCCTTGGAAAGTGCCCCATGCTCACAGTATTGGCTACCCCGATACTCTATCTCACCGCATACACAGCCTTACCTGAGGTCACTTCATTTGCTGCCTTCTGTGTTTACAGTATGACTCTTCTACTAATGTATTAGACCTCTGCCTTTGTCCATGATGGATTCCGGCTCCTGTTTCAAAGCGAGTATGTAATAAGTGCTCTGTAATATTTGCTAAGTAAATCAGTTTGCTACTATGTTCTAGGCACTGTACTGGGGACCTAGAAATAAGCAGGCAACACAAATTGTTTTGTTTTGCAGAAGCAAGACAATGACCATTCCTTGTCACATGTTCCAAGGGAAACCAACTGCTGGGCCACCTCTCAATCACGGTGTCCCTGAGGATGACATCTCCCTGTCCCAGAACTGCAGAAGCATTTTCAGACCTGCATCACCCCTGCCACTTCTTGCATCCCCATTGCAAGAGATGATCTTGCTTCCTGTTTCACGAGAAATGCAAAGCCTGGACCAGGAGCCCGGCTCCAGCCTCCCCTCCCCTCCCTTCTCCGTTTTCTTTCTTTTCTGCTGGCCCTTCTGGGGAAAGTGGGCTCCATTTACAGTCATGCCTACATCAGTGCCAACTCTGGGTCTGTACCCGACCTAGGATTAATTTTTCCTTTGACGCTCAGTTTCCTGATCTATAAAAAGATAATGAGAACACCATCTGCATTGGGTTGTCCTGAGAAAATGAATAAGGTGCCCTCGGTCACATGGCTGTCTCTTCAGGGATGCCCAGTTTCACCAGCACACAGGCTGACTGACAGAGAAGACACCACTGAAGCCAGTCCAGCCCATTTGAATCTGCTAGGTGCCTTCCCCACTCAAGAGTGGGCCCTGAGATAAACCCCGAATCCTGGTCTCTTGTCCCAGGTTTCCCAACATTGCTATAAAAGGCTAAGAGAAAGACGATCCAATTACTTTTCCCCCCCAAGACAGGGTTTCTCTGTAGCTTTAGAGGCTGGCTTGGATCTCTCTCTCTATAGACCAGGCTGGCCCTGAACTCACAGAGATCCACCTGCCTCTGCCTCCAGAGTGCTGTGATTAAAGGCGTGCACCACTACTGCCCAGCCTGATTCAATGACATTTTAATAGAGCCATATTAATTTAATTAGGATTGTTCTTCTGTCTGATGGTTTGTCCCTTCTGTCTATATATTGTGTGTCCTGTATCTTCAGAGGTGACTGAAATATGCTTTTCCTTACGTGGAAAGAATGCTGGCTGGCTATACAAAATCCCTTTCTTCTACCGGAAAATGAGATCAGGTATACTGGGCAGCTTGTCCCCGCCCTGGCTCAGGGGGGCAGAGTTCCCATGGTAGAAGAGCAAAGGTGGTGACAAGCTGGAGGGCAGAGGTTTAGAGAAATTAAGGTGCTGCCCCTCCACTGTCTATTGCAGTGGCCCAGCTAGACAAAGCTTCTTTGGCTGCCAGAGCAGGTGCCCTCATTCCCTGGAGCCCCCTCCCCTGGTGCCCTTCTTCCCTGGAGCCCCCTTCCCTGGACCCCCCTTCCCTGGAGCTCCCCTTTCCTAGGGCCCTCCTTTCCTATCTGACAGAAGTGGTTTCTGCCTTTCTCTTCTGAGATGCTTCTTGAAAGCTCATGGGGAAAATTCTGGATTTGAATGAAGAACATAAAAATGTGGTTGGCATACTGACCCCATTTTTTTGTTGTTGTTGTTTTGTTTTGTTTTGTTTTCTTCTCCATGTAGCTGGCCCCAGGAGGTGACTGGTTGGCTGACCCGAGTGCATTGCATACTGTACATCTCACCTGCCCCGATGCCTGAGTTTCCTTAAAGAGGGAGCTGCAAAGCACAGACCAGAAGCCAGGCCCCTACTCTTCTGGGAGCTGGAGAGAGAAGAGGGAGGAGTGTCAGCATAAATCCACAGAGGAATGGCAGAAGGGACCAGGTTCTGTCATTTGCGCAGTGAAGGGCCTGCATCATGCTTCTTCACAGAATTCCATGTCCTCTTTGCAACCAAGTTCAAACATGGTCAAGCAGGTGACAGAAGACGTCAGGGCAGGAAAGAAGAACTAGGGAACCAAGAGAAGCCAGAGGGATGAGGAGGACAGCATATGGCAAAGGGAACTGTTCGCCTCATGGCTGCCCAGAAGCAGGAAGACAGAAAAGGTCCAGAGATAAGACAGACCCTTCAAATGATCTTCCACCCACCTGGCCCCAAGTCCTGCTTTCTACTATCTCTCAATAATGCCATCAGATTATAAATCCATCAGTGACTAGTGACTTGATTAGGTCAGAGCCCTCATCAGCCAATCACCTGTCAATGACTAGACCCACCAGTTGGGAACCAAGCCATTATAGGCCACCAGGGAAGAAAAGTGCTGCAAACTTCCCAGTTCAAGACCAGATCTCAGGGATTCTCACTTTCCTCGGTATATTTCCTAGGAAGCTTGAGAAAGAGTGGCATTTACTCTTACCTCTTAAATAAACATCTTTTGGGTGGATTCCTGGAAATTTTATTACCAGGGTAGACAAGTGGCAGCCTGTGCAGGCAGCCTGGGTGACACCAAGAAGCACCATTCTGTTTTCTGACCTCTTTCCATAGCCCTTCTGTGTACCTTTACACACCTGTGGGGGCCCATGAGGGTCACACTCTGCCTCTGTTCTCATACAGCTCACAGGCTGACTGCAGAAGAAAAGACTCCCAGAGCCGTGAGTACTGA
Organism: Cricetulus griseus; assembly: GCF_003668045.3. Taxonomy (NCBI): domain Eukaryota; kingdom Metazoa; phylum Chordata; class Mammalia; order Rodentia; family Cricetidae; genus Cricetulus; species Cricetulus griseus. The sequence goes on from NC_048598.1 coordinate 56,992,613, forward strand.
GGCTTGACTCCTGGTCTGCCCTATTTAGACTCTAAATTTCAGAAGCTCCCTGGCCCCGTGGAAGGTTCTGGAAGGAATCAGGGTTCGAGTAGGGCTGGGACAGTCAGGCTCAGGTGTTCTTCCCCCAAGCAGCTGAGATCAGCTTCTGAGTGGAGCCCAATTAGCCCCACTCATGAATTCTGCATGTGGAGCGACTTTCATCCACATCCCTTCCTCCCTTCAGCAAAGCCCTTTGCTCCCTGGGATGTAATTACAATATCTGGCCCATTTTAATGAAGGCAAAAAGTATTCCACATTTGTATTTTGCTTCTCTGGGGTGGGAGAAGGCTGGGAGAACAGGGCAGGAGGAAGGGCTTTGGGAGAGGAGAGTAAGAAACCTTCCTGGCATTTCCAGTCAGTCCTCAGCTCCTAAGCCTGTTCACACTCACTTCTCACGGAATCATTGCCCTGCCATGGCAGCCTCGGCAGACATGTGCTTCAGAAATACTGGTGCCTGAGAGCTGTGCCCGCTTGGCTTTGAAAATGAAGTTGACATCATGTCAGCTAGAGTAAGTCAGTATTTCATCTCACACAGCTCATTCAGCTGGGAGTCCACAGCCCAGGAGACGGCTGGGCTAACGTACTCAGCTGCCTGCTTTGACTTCCCTTCTTGCTCCCTTGAGCTGCACCTAGCACATCACTCTCTCCGACAGCCATGATTGTGATGATTGCAATTAAACCACTAAGAATGCAAAGAGCATTCTCGAGCTGCACGTCAATTTCAAAGATATTAAAGCTTGAGAACTAATGTGTGTTAAAGCTGGTGAGATGGGGGGCTAAAGAGATGGCTCTGTGGCTAAGACCACCGACTATTCTTCCAGAAGACCTCGGTCTGATTCTCAGCACCCACACAGTGGCTAGAGACCAGTGTAGCTCCTTTCCCAGGATATCTTACGCTTTCTTCTGTCCTTGGACACTGCACACACATGGTGCACAAGCATATACACAGGCAAACACCCATACACATAAAGGGATAACTTTTTTTTAACTGGTAAAGTGATCTAGGTGGCAGAAGGCAAAGCAGAAGACATTTGAATCTTTTTATTGCACATCAATCCCAAGTTCAATAACAAATGAGAAGAGGGTCTGGAGAGTGAGAGGTCCTTCCCCATTGGCCAAGCTGGTAGATTGCAGGTCATTTTCTATTATGATCTAAAGAACACTAGTGATTTAAAGATGTATTGTTATATTGACAGATGTCAAGGCTGAGCCAGGTCTGTGATCCAGAGACTTCAGGGACAGGCAAGAGGATCACTCACTAGTTTGAGGGCAGCATAGTATCTGTAGTGAATTCCACACAGTATGACTCTGTCTCAACTAATAAGAACAACTGTCTTTGTTTTTATTAAGACAAAATCTCACTAGGCAGCCCTGGCTGTCCTGAAACTCACTCTGTAGACCAAGCTGGCCTCAAACTCACAGAGACTGGCCTGTGTCTGCCCCCCGAGTGCACTAAATTCCACTCAGTGTAAATTTTATATTAGGAGTGTTTCACCACAATTAAAAGGAAGAAAGGCAGCCCCAGAGAGACGTCTCAGCCTTAGGAGCATTTGCTGCCATAGAGCTGACTCACAACTCTCTGAAACTCCAATTCCAGGGGTTCTGAGCCCTCTTCTGGCTTCTGAGAGTACTGCATGCATGTGGTGTATATACATACCTGCAGACATTAAAAAGAAAGACAGGCAGACGAGGACAGGGAGGCACATCTGTAATGCCAGTACTTGGGAGGCAGAAACAAGATCATGGCCAGCATAATTTCCACAGCAAGAACCAAGCCAGCTCTAGCTAGGTGGCAGAGGGTGTCCACAAAATAAAATATTTCAATGGTTTAGAAAAGAAAGGGCTGGGGATGTGGTTCAGTTGGCAGTGCTTACCTGGAGTACACAAAGCCCTGAGTCACATACCATGCTTGATAGTGCACGACTACAATCCCAGCACTTAAGAAGTGGAAGCAGGAAGTTCAAAGATTCAAGGTCAACCTGGGCTTCAAGAATGAGACCAGGTTACATGAGACTTTGTCTGAGAGACAGACAGAGAGAGAGAGAGAGAGAGAGAGAGAGAGAGAAAGGTTGAAACCACAAAAGGTAAATGAGTAGGAGAAAATGAAATTCCAGGCTCTTTCCTCCTTGTTTATAGGCTGTGGTGAGTGCTACCACACAGGGACAGTCAATACACTGTTGACAGGTGTGAGAATTGGCTGTTCATCAGACAAGAGCCAGCACTTGGGGTCCCCCAGAGGAAAAGCAAAGGGCTCTTCAGGAATTGTCTGCAGGCTGTGAGACAGAGAGAGGAGGTTGGCAGAGGGGGCGGGGCCTCATCCTAGGGAAGCAGGGCAGGCCGGAGTGGAGAGGGAGGCTGGGTGAGGAGATAGCAGGCTAGCAGCCTGAAGCTGGTGCAGCTGGTGAGCTGAGATGCCAGAGGAGAGGGCACGGCAGGCACTTGGCAAGCCCTCCCCACACACCCCACCCTAAGTTGTGACTCTCCTCCCCATGGGGAGCTGGCAGGGCTGGCCTGGGATCATCTGTCTTCATTACACCATCCCTACCAGCTCTGTCACTTCTTGCCAGAAAACTCATCAATATTCCCCTGTGGTTGTCAGCCCTAAGGCCCTTCCTCGCCTCTCCCCCTCCCTGCCTCCTTTTCTTTTCTTCCTCCCTTTCCTTCCCTTCTTCCTTCTCCCTCTTCTCCTCTTCCATCTCCCCTTCCTGACACTTCCTCCCTTTCCACCCCCCTCCTTCCCTTCCTCCTCTCCTTTCTCCCCTTCCCTCTCCCTCCTTTCCCTCCCCATTCCTCTTCTTCCTTCTCCTTTTTTCTCCTCACCCCTGCCATACTTTCTCCTCCCCCCACTTCCTTTCCCTTCTCCTATCCTACGCGCGAGCACACACACACACACACACACACACACACACACACACACACACACACACCCACACCCTCAACGTTTGTGCCTGGATCAGCGGAGGAACTCGGTCTGGTCCTCCACTCTGAGATCTCTGTCTCCTTTCACCTCTGGAGATTCAGCTATGACTTTCCCTATGCTACAGGGTCCCTGCTGGGAAGGAAAGTGTCACTGAGACAAATGCTTCCCTAGATATTGTGTGACTGCTCTCCAGGAAGCGTCTGCAGCAAACGCAGGTACTCTCTGCACTCCCTTTCACCCCTCCCCCACCCCACCCCCTGAGGGCCAGCTCCTGGCAGGTGTGCATTCCCTGAGGCATGCACAGTGCTTGAAACAACAGAGCAGTGCACGGAGCAATAGAGTGATGAGCATTGGAGAGCAAGGTGTTAGTGTGGCCTGAGGGTCTAACAGGCTAACTAAATATTGGTACATGGAGTACCCAAGTTTCTAAAATCCAATAGCAAGAAGCAAAAACATAAACTAGATCAGCCAGGTGGCTGGTTACCTTTAGAACAAAATCCAAATGATACGCCGAGCGGTGGCGGCTCACACTTTTAGTACCAGCACTCGAGAGGCAGAGGCAGGTGGATCTCTGTGAGTTCAAGGACAATCTGATCTACCGCTAAGGCTACGCAGAGAAACACTGACTCAAAAATCCAAAAACCAAAACCCAAACCAACCAACCAACCAAAGTATCCAAATGATTGTTGCCATGGTGGCACATGCCTGTGATCCAAGCACTCGGGAGGCTGAGGCAAGAGAAAAGCTGGGAATTTGTAGCCAGCCAAGGCTCTGTAGGGAGACAATGTCTCTAAATAAATAAATAAGGGCAAATCAAGAAAAGGGTTCCTTAATCTAATCCAACTTGCCCCTGACCCCACTGAGGGCCCACCTTCAGCTCTGCTCTCTCTTCTTGCCTCTGCCTCGCTGGCTCAAATTCCCAGGGACTCCGCAGATCTGTTTCTGAGGGATGCTTCAGTTCTTGCTGTTCCCACAGCCTGGCTTCTAAGGCAGACACACAGCACTTAGGAAGCCTGTTGCTCACAAGGGTCTCTGCTGAAATCTCTTGTCTGGAAGATGCCAGGGATACTCACCATGAACTCATGTGGCCTCTCACTATGCCTTCTGAACACTTACCTGATTGCATCTTTTTTTTTTTTTTTCTAATTTTATTTTGAAACAGGGTGTCCTCACAGGGCCTACTCTGCTCTGCTCTGCTGACATTCCATGTTCTGCCCCACAAGGTAAGGCCCTCCTTCCCACTTTATTGTGGTGACTACCATGTGTACCCTGTCTTTCCTGGAACCTCAAAATCACTAGGTTACCCTCTTCCCATACCTAACTGTCAAATTGCCCTCCTCTGAACAGGGCCATGTGGATTGTCTCTTTAGCTGTCCCTGGTCCAGAAGCTCGGTGGCGTGGTGAGCCAGTCAATCCTCTAAGCTGGCTGCAGTACCTCCTTCCCTGGGCACCAGCTACAGGGGATGCACCCACCCTGCCCTTCCCTGCCAGATGGCCACCGTGTCCTAGGATCCCTGAGCAGGAAAAAGAAAACATGGCCAGGCATCCCTCCCACCCACCCCCAGGACAGCACCCTGTGACTCAAAGAGGACCACTGCCCACTCCTGGGCAGCCAGGGTGCTCTATCCTCACCCAGAGCTCATACTGACCATTTGAAGTCATTCAACAAGCATTTGGGGCCTGCCTGCTCTGAGTGAAGCTCTGTGCCACTCCCCGGGGATACCAAGACAATTGAAGAAGTGAAACCATCCTATCTCTCCAGAACCTTAAGATAGAAAGACAAGTCCCACAGCACACAATATAGCAAAAGCAAGGGAGGCCTCATAAAACAGAGCTAGCCACTAGCAGGCACTACTGGGCGTTGTTGCAAACATAGACGCTGCAGCTCAGAGAGGTTAGGAGGTTTGCTCAAGATCAGCTGGTAAGGGGTTGGAGTGGGATTGAAATCCAGGCTGTTCAGCTGTAGGGCCAAGGTTTTTTAAATGTTGGATCTATTCTAGATGAGCACAGTCAAGAGGCACAGAGACAGGAGACACAGCTGCCTGGGGTGGGATAGGGGGGCAACTGGGGGTGGCTGGAACTGCGGCTTCACTTTTCAGACACCTTGATCAACTTAAACCTGGCTCTGGACACTTAGAGCTGGAGGGGCCTGTTGAAGTCCTGCAGGTCAGGAAGGAATGTGTGCTGTCTTGGGCAATGGTATCACCACCTAGTGGCAGATAGTCTGTCCTATTTAAGGCACTGGGCTCCAGTGATGCTCGTCTCTCATGAAGTCACACTCGCTAGGTACCAGTGCTGAATGTGTCATTCATTTATTTATTTTGATTTTTTCCAGACAGGGTTTCTCTGTATAGCTTTAGCTGTCCTGTAACTCGCTCTGTAGATCGGGCTAGCCTCAAACTCACAGAGACCTACCTGCCTCTGCCTCCCAAGTGCTGGGATCAAACGTGTTTGCCACCACTGCCAGGCTCTGAAAGTGTCTTATCAAGTTTCCTGTGTTTTGTATCTAGAGCCATGCCCAGCTCCCCAACCAATGATGCCATAAAGTTAGTGAGTGAGACTGGGGGCTAATCAGTAGAGAGTGCTTGCCTACCAAGCAATGTGGGTTCCATTGCCAGAAGCGACTGAGGATGGTGACAATGACAACATAAACATTACTGAAGTGTTCATGATCAAGTGTGAGGACATGAGTTGGGATTCTTGGCACTCGGAGGGCATGGCCGTGTTGAAGAAAGAGAGGCGGATCCTGGGGTCTTGCTACCAGGGTAGAGAAAAAGACACTCAAAGTTGATGCCTGACATCTACGTGTTCACACTTACACATTTACACACTTACACACTTACACACATGTACACATACACACACACATGTGCACATACACACATGTGCACATACACTCGCATATGCAAAGTTCTGAAGGATGGATTGGATGGGAGAAGAAGCATGAATGGATGAACCCTAGCCCCACAGGAAGCTAGTCTAGCAGCCATCACCCATCACTGGGTTCTAGACTGGTCTGGCTGAACCCAGAAAACACTTTTGCATCACACTGGGACCAGTCCTGAGGATCCCAGGAAACCCACATGGCCCTAGGAAAGTCAAAGCCAGGCACTGCTGGCTCTGACCTTTCTTTTGTCCTATTCTACCGCTGACTGCTGTGCTCAGAAGTCCCCAGGGGATCCCTGAGGCCATGATGTAGTCCCTTTCTGCTTGGTCCTCAGGCATGGAGCCTGGGGAGAGCACAGATGCTGCAAGAATACCTGGACTGTAGCTCACAAAATCTCCTACTGCTTGCAAGCACTGGGGCAGCATTGCAGACTAAATGACAGCTCTGGGGACCCAGGTCTGCCCACAGCAGCACTCAATCTTGCAGGGGAGACCAAGAAAAATGGGGTGGCCACTAGTGAGGGAAGCAGGGGGCGGGCAGCATGGTGGGAGGGCAGTATGCAATGAGAGAGGAAGAGGAGGAGGCAGAACTGAGTAGTTTTCAGTTGAAGGTTGAGCACTGAGTAGAAGAGAAGCAGGAGAGAAAATGGGCAGAGCTAGGAACTCAGACAGAAAAGCTATTTTGTTAAGTTCTAATTGCACTGACGAGGGATGGAGACAGAGAGACTCTCACTTTCTCTAGATATAAAGTAGGCTTGCCCAGGTGTAAATTTGCAGGGTGTATTTGAACCTACAGTGTCTGGCTTTAGCATCCAACCCCACACTGTGCTACCTAGGCAGGCAGAAGGTGAAGTATAGAATCGTTTAGGTATGCTGAGGAGCCTCCTGCCATCCTCCAGGGACAGGAGCAGCTAGGGGAGGGAGGCAGGAGGCCATTGCTGCAAGCAGGCAGAAAGAAGGCAAAGGAAGCTGCTGGAATAGGGAGGGCTGGATTTGAGAAAACTGAGAGGTAAACTTGGCAAACTGTAGAGCTGGCAGGGAGTGCAAAGCTGGGAAGAGGGAGGTGTGAGGGGGATTTGCCTGTTTCTGGCAGGGTGCTTAGGGAAGGGTGTGTGTGCCACCAGCCAGCCAGGCTGCAGCAACAGAGAAAGGCCTGCAGGAGGTCACTGGGTTCAGGCTGGGACACTTTCACCTGGGAGGTATCTGTGGGACACCCAGGTAGAGATGCCGCCTCATGTTCCCCGTACCTCCTTCCCTGTCCCATTGTCCCCAGTCCCCTGTTCCCTCACAACAAAGCCACTGTGCCTTGAAGACCCTTGGATTCCCCAGATCCTTTGCTCATCTAGTGGGGGGTCCTCCTGCAGTATGCAGGGACAGAGAAGAGTCCTCCCTTCTCTGGAGGGATAGGACAAGCCTTCCATCAGCCCCCGCCAGCTCCTGAGCTCTTCAGAGGGTGGGATGGAGTTTCCAAGGTTTCCAAAGGTTTCTCTTTGTAGCTTTGTAGTCCAGGCTGGCCTCGAACTCACAGAGATCCACCTGCCTCTGCCTCCCAAGTGCTGAGATTAAAGGCGTGAGCCACCACTGCCCAGCTTTCCCAAGCTTTTTTTCTGACACTGGGATGTGATCTCCTTCCATGTGACAAGATCATGGTGTGTGACTCTGACCCCAGAAGTGAACCTATACCAAACTGAGGTGCAAGGTGACCCACTGAGAAGCCCCAGGGGGCACTCCCATGTCTGTGCTTGGATAGGGGAAGCCAGGAATATGGGCATGGGGGTGGGTGGACAGCATTTGGACTAGGAAGGGCTTTCTCTGAGAACAGAGAGCCTAGACTCCCCTGACACAGCCTGGCTCACATTCCTGTATGGCCAGGAGCTCATGAGACCTGGAACACAGTTCTACATGCGAAACCCTTGGTGGTGGGCTCGGTGAGATGTTCTGGAATACTCTGAGATAAAGCAGTTGGTTCCTGGAGCCATTCTGTCTACTTTCCTTTCCTGTCAGGTCACTCTAGGGCAGTGTCTGCGTATGGAGAAGCCCCTCGATGCCATTACATTCTCAGCAGCCACTTAGACCACAATGCCCAGCTGCTTAGACGATACCGTTCCTCCAGCTAGCTCATGTGCTATGTGGAGGGCAGAGTGCCCGCTGCCTCTGGAACTGCAGCTACTTGCCTCACTGTGTCTTGCTGATCTCCTTCATCCAGCATGTCTTCAGGCTTCCTTCATGCCTGATGGGCCACTGGGAGGGAGGCAGGTCATTCTCCGCAGAGAGGAAAGGCGTTAGATAGATCCAGAACTGTCACAGTATTGGGTGTGAGTGACAGGGAATGTGCCCTTTGCCTGAAGACACTTGTAAAAATGATACAACTATCTATCTGAGGTAGACAATTCCGTGCCCAGGCCACCTTCCTTGACCACTTCAGCCCCATGGCTTCTTTGTTTCTGTCTGACCTTTGATGTGTGTGTGTGTGTGTGTGTGTGTGTGTGTGTGTGTGTGTGTTGGTGTGTGTGTTTCTGAAAGTATGTGTAATTTTGTGCATTTGCAAGTATGTGTATGCGTGAGTGTGTGTGTCCATTTGTGTGAGTATGTAAGTATGCATGTGCATATACATGGCTACCTGTGTCAAAGTGTGAGTGTGAGTGTGGTTGTAGATGAGTGTGTGTCTGTGACTTTGAGTCTACATGTTTGTGAGCGTATGTGTTTGTGTGTGAATATGAGAATTATGAGTGTGTGAATGTGTGTGCCTTTGTGTTCTCAGCTTCTCCTGGACAACTACCCCTGGTCACTAATCCCAGGGGAGCCCAAGTCTGCAGAAATAAGCTCATGTCCGAAGCACCTTCGGGTGGGTGTAGACGGGGAAATTGGGAAGTTTTACCAGCTTTCCTCCCAATGTGGGAGCAGGAGCACAAAGAGAAGGTAGGGAAGATGGAGCCAGTCTCCTAGTAAAGTGTGATCAGCAGGCTCAGCCTTCTGCATGGCATCACTACCCCAGTTCAATCTCTCCGGACTTCATTTCCCTCCCCTCGAATGAAAGAGTAATATGTCACCTGCTTTGCCAAATCACAGGGACACTGGAGGATCCTGCAAGGGGCAGAGAAATAAAGGACTTTGCAAACTGCAGACAGACCTGTGCAGGGAGCAATTTACCTTGAGGCCTCACCTCAGTCTGTTGTGCAAGGTAGAAACAGAGAAAGGGCGAGAAGGAAGCCTGGCTCTCCCCAGTGGGAGGCTCTGCATCAGCCTGGTCCTTGGCAGGCTGTGAGAACAGGAGCTGATCAAAGGGCACGGTTGTAAACAGCAGGGGAGGGTGTTTCTCCCCCACGCTGGGTACTCTGCAGACCTCCCAGCCAGCAGGGCCTTCCTGCCCTCTAGTGGGCGATCTGGGAAGTACAGTCACTCACAACCTTGTCAGTCAGTTGATGGTACACCATCAAGGCCTTTCCAACTGTTATCTTACAGCTGTTTCAACAAACCTTCAAGGTCTGTATTATCGGTTCCGCTGTACAGATAGAGATCTTCCAGCTGAGAGGCATAAAATCGCCTTCCTAGTGGTGGAGTGAGCTGTGGGAAACAAGGCTGTGAAGACACAAGTTCGTCATTATGGGAAAGTTTTTATTGCGGCAGCATCTAGAAAGGTTCTTGGGGAGCCTAGCCTATGCACTACTCCTGTGCCCTCCACCTCCATCAGAAGCCTAAGGTCCCCCTTCTTTCCCACGGCTTTTCTCCAAGGCCCGCCACCCTTCTGTTCTAGGGTATAGCGCCGCAAGCTTTTCAGTAAAGGCCCAGATAATAAACGCATGACAACTACCCACCTCAGCCCGCAGGAAGCCGTCAAAGGCAAAGCCTAACTAACAGCATGGCTGTGTATCAATAAAACTTTATTTACAGACATTGAAATTTGGAGCCTCATACTACTTTCATTCATTACAAAAAAAATCTAGTATCTTTTTCAAGCATTTTAAAAAATAAAAGTCTTGTCCATCCCTTGAGTTCAATCCTTACCATAAAAAAAAAAGGAGCAACTGCTCTTAGCTTGTAGGTGAACAAAAACAGGCAGAAAGCTGTGACCCCTCTCCCCCAACCTTTGCTCTAAGACGTGGGTGTCTCCACCGTATTTATCCTAGCTCAGCTCTGGTCTGATGGCTCTTCTTGGGCCCTTTCCATTGTTTCCTTCCTTTATCCGTTGCCCTAACCAGAGCCCATCCGTGGTTCTGCCCCTCTCCGTCTTCTTTCATGGGGCCCATTCATTTCCAGTTTCCACTGATTGGGTATCCCTCCAAGCCACGCCCCAGCCACAGAGCCTGCACCAGCCACTTCAAATATCTTGGGCTCACACCTCCATGCTGGGTGGTGCAGGGGCCCCTGGAGTGACAGCGTGCTAGAGAAAGCGTCCGCTTTATCCCCTGTGATTTGAATCTTAACCCTGCCTCGCGGCTCGCCAGCACAGGGTCTGTGTAATTTCCCTCTGGGAACTCCTGGTGCGGTGAATATGCAGTCCACTGGCCTGCTCTACACTTAGGGACGTGTTACGTGGGGGGAAACTATGGGATGCTGGAGGGTTAGAGCTCCCCCCCTTTTTTTTTCATTTTATGTGTATTGGTATTTTGCCATGGGTGTCGGGTTCCCTGAAACTCGAGTCACAGACATCTGTGAGCTGCCACTTGTGTCCTGGGAATTGAACCCAGGTCCTCTGGAAGAGCAATTAATGCTCTTTACCGCTGAGCCATCTCTCCAGGTTAGATCCCTTTGCACTGGGATATATCAACCTGGATCTCAGAAGAGAAGGCGGCTCGTGAGTCAAATAGTCCTATAGACATCGGAAATGTTCCCGTAGCTGTGGGGAAAGGATGACGTCCCTTCGGGGGGAAAAAGAACTCTAAAACACCCCAAGACTGGTAGGCCAGCAGGTGGCAGCAGAGGTCACCGAGGAGGTTCTTGGGGGCGTGGGAAGGGTTGCTGTTCCAAGCTTGAGGTTTACCTCCTGTGTTGGGCAATTGTGTTATACGAGGCAGGAAACGGGAACACTAAATGAGAGGGAAGTTGTTCTCTTGGGGCTTTTCAACTAAAAACCTAGGGATCGGATACATTATCGGATACATCAACGGATACATTTCCTGCCTCAGCATCCTGAATTGCTGGGGTTACAGGCTAATACCATCAGGTCCACCACGCCATGTTTATCTTTAAGATCATTCCTGAAGCCCAGGTGGAGGCACACACCTTTAATCCCAGCACTCCAGAGGCAGAGGCAGGCAGATCTCTGGGTTCGAGGCCAGCCTGGTATACAGAGCGAGTTCCAGGACAGGCTCCAAAGCTACAGAGAAACCCTGTCTCGAAAAAAAAAAAAAAATCATTCCTGAATGGGAGCCCTCAGGTCCCTCTTTTCCCGGAGCATTTCCCCAAGATCTAAGCCTGGGACTCCCTAAGTCCCTGGCAAAAGCAGCAGCATCATACTGCCCCAGGAGCCTTGGATTTTGGATGGCAGGGTAGGATAAGCAGCTACCTGGCTGGGGTCAGCTCCCCCTCCACCAGTGTCTTCTCCTAGCATCACCCAGTCACTACCTGTTTTGGCCCTTTAGGGATGTTCTTTGCCCCAGGCTCATTCCTGTTCTGTGACTTGGGCTGTAAGCTGCCCCCAGGTCACCTACCCCACACATTGCTTTCCAAGTGTGCAGCATCAGACAGGCACAAGCACACAGAGCAGGACGAGAGGTAGGCTTTAGATCCCAGCGCAGAGACTTTCTGCTCAAGAGTTTCCTATGTTCAGTACTGAGATTCTTGCTCCTAGGCCTGGCAGATTCTCCTCAGGCTCCTCTGTCTCCTCTCAGCCCTCACAGTGGGTGGCACTGTGAAAAGTGTCCCCTAGAGCTAGAAATGGGTTAAAAAGGAGAGCAGCCCAGTCCCCAGCCTCTCAGTGCACCTCCCTTCTCTCTCCCAAGCAGCATTGCTTCTCAGAAATCAGGAGGCCCAGACTGCCGAATTAGCAACTGCAGGGACCCCTGGGAGCAGAAGTCTAAAAACAACTAAGGGGCAACACAGGAGGTCAATGGCCTGGAGCAGTATAAGCCAAGAAAGGCAGTGGGCTAGCCTGCTACAGGCCTGTGGACTGGCTTCTGACCTTGCTGTTTTAGCTGTCTTCCCTTCTTGCAGCCCTTGCTCCAGCTCATTGGGAGTGGGCCACAACACCCTGGAGATGGCAGACCCCTCACTCTGAAAGGCACTTGATCCCTAGTTGAGCTGGTGGCACTGGGGAAATGCCCCTTGATGGCTCAAGCTCTGGGTGAAGTCCTTCTCCTCAGAAGTCCCCTCTCTGCAGGGTCCAGAAGGCCAAGGAGAGATGCAATTCTGCCGAGCTTCGATTTCATGTAAGTGACAGGAGGACACTGGGGAAGGGCAGATGCACCTGGAGCATCGTAGGGAGGAGAGATGGTACCTTGGTTTCGAGTTGGGCACCATAATCCTTCTGGGTTCAGGGAACTGAACCCAAATGAGATCCAGGATGAGCTAGATAATTTGGGGGATCCTCAGGAAAATGAAAACATGCAGGGTCTTTTGTTCAGTGGTGTTAGGAATGAACACACCTTTAGTTTTAATTCCATCACTCTGGAAGCAGAGGCAGGCAGATCTCTGTGAGTTTGATGCCAACTGAATCTACATAACAAGTTCTAGGCCAGCCAGAGCTACAAAAAGAGACCCTGTCTCAGAAAACAACAAAACAAGAAATAATTTAGCCAGGTATGGTGGTTACATACCTGTAATTCCATAACTCCAGAGGCTGAGGCAAGGAAGATTAAAAGTTCAAGGCCAGCCTGGGAGCCATAGAAAGATTGTCTCAAAACAGCAGCATCAAGAATCCCAAAAAGTCAGCAATCCAGCATTCAGCCAGGCATGGAAGCACTGAGGGCCTCTGCTGACTTGGGGTCCCGGGTGACTGAAGGATGAATCACATACCCTGAGAATGTTTTCTTTTCTTTAAAGATGTTTATTTCTGGAGCTGTGGAGATGGCTCAGTGGTTAAGAAAACTGGCTCTTCTTCCAGAGGATCCAGGTTCAAGTCCCAGAACCCATGTGGCAGCTCACAAACCCGCATGGCAGCTCACAACTGTCTGTAACTCCAGTTCCAGGGGACCTGACACCCGTGGCAGAACACCATTGCACATAAAATGAGTAGAAAAATTTAAAAATCTTTTATTTATTTTTGTTGTATGAATGTTTGCCTGTGTGTGTGTATGTGCATCACAAGTGTGTCTGGTACCTGAAGAAGCCAGAAGAGGGCATTGAATCTCCTGGAATTGAGATTGAAAACAGCTGTGAGCTACCATGTGCGTACTGGGAACTGAACCAGGGTCCTCTTTTAGAGGAGCAAGTGTTCTTGTCTACTGAACCATCATGTCTCAGGGTATGTGAAACCCTAAGGTTTCACATTCTCAGGGTATGTGATTTCATCCTTCAGTCACCCGGGACCCCGAGTCAGCAGAGGCCCTCAGTGCTTCCATGCCTGGCTGAATGCTAGATTGTTGACTTTTTGGGATTCTTGGTGCTGTTGTTTTGAGACAATCTTTCTATGGCTCCCAGGCTGGCCTTGAACTTTTAATCTTCCTTGCCTCAGCCTCTGGAGTTATGGAATTACAGGTATGTAACCACCATACCTGGCTAAATTATTTCTTGTTTTGTTGTTTTCTGAGATAGGGTCTCTTTTTGTAGCTCTGGCTGGCCTAGAACTTGTTATGTAGATTCAGCTGGCTCTGAGAATTATTTCTTTTTTGTTTTCTTGAACTAGGGTTTCTCTGTGTAGCTCTGGCTGCCCTAGAACTCACGATGTTGACCAGGCTGGCCTCAGATTTAGAAATCCACCTGTCTCTGCCACTTTAGTACTGGTATTAAAGGTGTGCACCACCATCTCCCCGTGAGAATTATCATTTCTTAAGCAATCTATAATGTGCTAAGTGTATGTGCACAGGGCCAGAGGAGGACGCTGGGTGTCCTCCTCTGTCACCCTCCACCTTATTCCTTTGAGACAGGGTCTTCTCACTGAAACCTGGAGCTAGCCAGAATGCCTCAGGGATCCCTTGTCCCTGCCCCACCACAACCCTCCCACCACCACCGCCCTGAACTAGGGTTAGAGGCATGTGTGTGCACAACCACATTGGGCTTTTAACTGGAAATTTGAACTCAGGTCCTCATGATTACACAGCAATGAACCATGCCCCCAGCCCATGCTAGATGTTTTATAAACAGTATTTCATTTAACTTTCAAACAATCCTAGAAGTGGTCAGACCACATTTTCTTTATGGAAAGTAAAGCTTAGGGAGTCTACCCAGTGCCCAAGGCCACGGGCAAGCCTGAGAGCTTCTAAGCCAGTCTCTCCTGTGGTCAGAGATCATTTCTTTCTTGAATGGCTCTATGGTCTGTGACTCACAGAGTCTCAGTGGGGAGGAGCTGCACCCTGGTGTGTGGCAGAGATCCATCCCACACATCCTGGAGCTTGACCTGCGCCAGGCTGCCTTGCACTGGACCTAGATTCAGCCATAGACAAAAAGCACACCTGTTCTGGATAGACACATCTACATAAAATGACTGAGAAAGTAGCTCACCTCTGCTAGCCCTAGTCTTCTCATCCCTAAAATGAAATCATAGCATTTGTTTAACCCTCGGGTTAAATGTGACCCGCTACATAACTGCCATGTATGTGCACCTCTTCAGGACAGCGCCTGGCTCTGTCTTCCAGTCTGCACTATCCAGCCCTTCTCAGATCTGTTTTCTCCACCCTGCTCCTCCTCCAGGTATGCTGACCAGGGGGGTTCTCAGCTGTCGCTCTTTAAACAGCTGCTGGTGTCCCCTGGACTTCAAGGGTTACTGCTATTCACACTGGGGGAAATAAAAGAAAATGCCAGCTGTGGGGGAAGTCAGCCACTGCTGAAGTCTCACCATTACTGTAATCCTCCCTTCTGAGGAGGCAGCTGCCCGAGTGTGCTCATGGAGGGCCCTCTTTTATTCCTGTTTTGCCCCTTGTCTCCTCTCTTGCCTCCTTTTCTGGAAGCTTACATCTGGGTACCTAGTCAGGACACTACTGGGAGCCTTTTGGTCTCAAGAGGGCAGTGTGTGTTTCTGCTGAGCCCTGCCTTGAAACCCCTCCTCTGCTCAGCTTTCGATTTTCTCCTCCAGACACTTCCTACCCTGCAGGGAAGAGAAGGCCAAGGGGTAGGTAGAAGGAAACCACGGGTCTGACAACCTCCTGGTACTCCAGAGAAGAGAGAAGCCTAACCCACTGACTTCCTCCAGGCTGCCTGGATGACACAGCATGTCTTCCTTCTATCTCTCCAGGAGTAAATATTGGATTAAATTTATTTATTAGCTGTTTAATTAAGAGCAGTCAGTCATGGCTCATGAGTGGTAGAAATCCTGGGAAGACCTGCTCAAAGATAGCAGTGCCCAAGGGAGCTGTTGGCAGACTCCTTGGGGCCAACAGTAGCTCTGGGGAAGTACAAGCCACAAATTCCTTCCTTTCCCTGGCTACATGAGCCTCTGTCTGGTGCCACCAACTTGTGAGGCTGGGCTGGGCACTTGGAATGCCGGCCTCTGGAGGGGCTGGTTTCTTGCCAGTCCATTTGGCACTTGTCTGATTCAGGACGGCCTGGTATTTTAGGTATTGTACCTGGTCACGCCACCATTGTTTGGTCACCTGTCAGTGACCACACATTCAGACATGCCTGAATCATTCAGGTATAAGGTCCCTGGACCAAGCTGATCACTCAGATGGGTCCCAGTGAGCAGGTCTGGTATCTGTCACACCGTAGAGTCAAGTTGTGTTCCTGGGAGACCCTAGTGGCTCACAACACTCAGATCACAGGGCTCATCCTGGAAGAAACTGGATATAAAGCCCCTTCCTCTTCCTCACTCCTCAGTGTCCTGTGCCTGTCCACGATGACCCCAGATGCTGACCTTGCTGGCCCCTCCCTGCTCTACCAGGCCTCATGATCACTCAAGCTGCACCTGACTATGCTGGGGCCACAGGGCCTCCGAGGCTGCAGGAAAAGGGGAAGTTGGCCTCAGAGGAAATTAGGAAAATCAGCAACGACTCCAGCCTACAATCTTCCCAGGGCTGGGTTCACTTGATGTGAATGCAGAGGACACGCTGCTGTCTCCAGGTCTAGCTTTGAGCCTCGGACAGTAACTTTCCCCATTTTCCCCTGGCCCTCGCTCCGTACACATCTGACTGGGCCCAGTCCTGTTCAAGAGCTGGGACTTTGAGCAAGTGGTAAAGGGACACAGCCTGCCTGGGCATTTCTCTGGGTTGTGCTAACCTTCAGAGGCCATGAGTCATGACCACAAGTCTGTCTTTACCTCTCCATCCCCAGATTCGGGGGTGGAGGGCAGAATCAGCATTGGCATTGTGCCAGTCAGAGCCAGAATCACCTTGGGGAGTGGCAGGGATGGAGAGGGTTCTGAGTACTTCCTGGCTGTTACAGCAGCGGCAAGTTCCTGGGCTCTGGCTAGGAGCTGAGCACGAACGATCAAGCGCTTGCTTTAATATAAAATACCAGCCGAAGCCACATCTTTTATCGCTGCTGCAAAAGACTGGAAGCCCTGATCTTGTCTGTCCCAGTAAACCTACCTTCGCCCTTAGGCTGGACAGTTTTCTTTATAGGTCTGTTCTTCCCACCAAATCTAGAGCTAGTGTATTCAACTTGGTATCCTGCAGGTCCAGGAGGCTCAGAAAGGACCAGAGAACTCTGGGGTAAGGATGAGGAAGAGTTACTTCCTCCCCAGGCCCAGGTAGCTCATCTTCCTCCTGTCCTCCAGCCCATACCCTCTCTCTGGGCAGCAGTATCTGCATAGAATTTAGAGGCTGAGGTTGTCCATTCCTCTATTCTCTGACTTAGTGGTCACGGCTGGCTGGAGCCATGAGGGCATTTATGGCAAGCTAATCACTTGCCCCCCCCCACCTTGTCTGGTCAGTCCACCACTCTGTCTCTATGGAAACCTCTTCAGTGAGGGATACTCGCCTGCCAATGCATTTCTCCTACCACACTCTGCCCCCATGCCAGGATGCTCTGTGGACCTGTCAGCCAGATACACCTCACACAGCTTTGGCTATAAGGCTCTGAGGGTATCCCAATGGACTCTGTCAGTCACCTGGCATCCATGTCTCCTTCAGTGGAGCGGGGAGGGGGGTGAGGCTGTGTGTGGGTGTGCTTAAACTTCCTAGGACAAACTTTGAGCCAGGATTACTCCCTCCCCTGCTTTTTCATTTAAAACTTACTTTTCTGTAGTGTGTGTGTGTGTGTGTGTGTGTGTGTGACATGCTCTGTATATGATGGGATTGCATGCAATAGCACATGTGTGGAATTCAGAGGATACCTTGCTAGAGTTGACTGATTCTCCCTTTCAATGGGGGATAGAATTCAGGTTATAGGATTGCAAGAAAAGGGCTTTTTAAAATTTATTTATTTATATGCGCATTGGTGTTTTGCCATGGGTGTCTGGTGTTTTGTCATAGGTGTCAGGTCCCCTAGAACTGGAGTTATAGGCAGTTGCCAGCTGTCATGTGGGTACTGGAACCTAAATCAGTGCTCTTAACTACTGAGCCATTTCTTTAGCCCACACGCCTCTTTCTAGGACCTCACCTCCTCAAGTCCATCCTCAGAAACCCCTGGAAACCAGCGTGTCCTGCTGGCTTTTGCTGGGTTCTGGGTTCCATGTGGCAAGATGTGGGGCTCCCTTCTATTCTACTTGATCTCCCCAAGTCTCCCTCAACCCCATAGTCACAGGAGGGCCAGGCTCAACGCTCATAATTCACACCTTTAGTTTCTCTTTCCTGGAGCGGGGCAGGTGGGGGGGGGGCTCAACTTTGTTGTTTCCTGAGAAAGGGTCAGGAGGGAGTGAGGTTGGGGTTTTGAGTTTAATTATGGAGTAGGAACTTGGCGGTCAGGTGCTCCTATAGGGCATATGGCACCTTCTCCCAGCACCCGGCTAATGAGATGGTGCCAGGCAGCTGGCAGGTGGGCTCTGTAATTTAGGGGCCTGATTGTAGTGGCGGCAAGTGCCTTTAACTTGATCAGAGCAAAAGCCTCTTTGACTTTTTCTGACTCAACTGAGGGGTTGGGGGTTGAGTCCTGGTCTGTCTCCAACGTGTTGCAACATGGTACACTTCTCAATGGCACTGGGGGTGAGTTTGCGGTGGCTGTTAATTCTAAGTGGCTGTTTAGAGCAGTGTGCTGTTTGGACACTGTTGGGCACAGGATGGTGCAGAAAGCAAACTCAAGGTCCCCAGTTACAGCACCTGTGGGAGTGTCTGTCACCTACAGGGGGAGACTCTTAGAACCTTCTGAGACCCTTGTAAAGACTTTCTCTCTGAAAACTGACAACAGCTAATGATTCATCTCATTAGTCTGTCACTGAAAGCTAAGATTCCTTCCCTAGGGGGAAACATAAACAACGCCTGCTCCCCCCTCCTAAGGTCCTAAGGACAAACCAAAGTTCGATTTCACCACAGTTCAGGCAATGAGTTCATTGGGTTACTCGATGACGGGGCGGGGGCGGGGGGCGCACAGGTGACCCCAAAGCAGCTGGACGAGAAGGCCTGCCCCCAGAATGGATGACTGATGTTTCCCTGCAGCTACACAGATGAACCCACCCCCTACTCTTTCCCAGCCTATGTACTCTAGTCCCTACCTGGGCCCCCGAGGCTGCATATAATTTGGGCAGAACTGCACGTGATTGGCTGAGGGGAGTGGTCGGGCTAATGACCCTCCCCACCTGTCGGTGGTCCACAGGTCTTGAACATGGTAGACTCTCCAAATCAGGTACAGCAGATAGCAGGGAAATGATGGCAGTTTGGCTCAGAGGACAAGGAATAAGTGTAAAAAATAAATAGATTTTAAAAAGTCATATTAAGTATGGAAAAATCAAGACTTAGAAAAAATGATAGTTTTAGGATAATGAAGACAACTTGTATTGCCTTCCCAAGGCCCTTACAGATTCCAAGAACCACACTGGGTTATTTTCATTCACATTCCATCCACCATCACACGACGCTATAAGAACAGCACTATTCTAGCCCATCCTACAGACTAAGAAACTGAGGCCCAAAGTAGCAATCATCACACAGATAGACTATAACCCATCAGGACTGCTGGAGCACGCTAATGTGAGAAGACTCTCTCTTTGGAAGTAGAAGTCTCTTGTCCCTGAATTTCATATGTCCCTCTCTCACAGTCTACAGGATGGTTTGTAAACCGTTTGCTGAAGTCACATTTAGAGCCCTTCTGCAGCTCAGGGGTGTAAGATGCCCACCCTTAGGAGGCCAGGAGGCTGGGTCCCCAGGAGAAGTGCTCGACCACTAAACAAGCAGTGTTTAGTGTCTCCTAGGGGAAGAAAACAGGAGGTGAGGCAGAGAGAAGCTGGTAGGCCCATCCGTGACTCAAGCTGGGTCATCTATACAGTGCAATATGCATGTGCTTGCAGAGTGCTGGGGATGGATGGAATGCAAAGCCTTCAGCATGCCAGGTAAGTGCTCTACCATTGAGCCACATTCCACCCCCACATGAGATTTTAGACAACACTTCTGCAGAGAAGAGCTGCCTTCATCCAAGCAGGAACCATGGTGCAAACTGAATAAAACCCCCAGATGCCTGCCCAGCATGTCAGAATGGGGGTCACTAGTCTTTTGGGGACTGGGGCAGAGGCAGGAATTGAGTGACCCAGGGAGTGGGCTTGGGGCCTGGCATTAAGGAAGAAGCCATTAAGTGTGAACAGGATGTCACTTTATTTGCTTTCTCTGCAGGATAGAAGGCAGGAGATGGCCGGTGAGGCTGTCACAGTGTCAGGCTCCTCCTCCTTTGGGTACTGACTTGGAGTAGCACTAAGGCTTCTGGCCTGCTCCTAAACTCCAGACCTGCCCTGGAAGAGGCCTCCAATCAGGTGATCAAACCCATCTCATGCCAGGACTGAGCACGTCCTGGGCAAACCAAGATAGCAGGCCTCTTACCTAAAGCTTCCAAGTTGTCAAGTGCAATGCTGCCCTGTGGTCATTAACAGCCTGGACCTGCAGCTGCTCCTAACTCCCCTCACTACCTTCCCTCCTCTTGGCTCCTGTCCTACCTTCCCGGTTGCTCCCCTCTTCTCCAGTTAGTGCCTGTTCTTCAGTACCACTATCATCTTGGTTCTCCAGGCCCTGGAGAATCCCTGTTGCTCTGTGCTGGATACTTCGGCAAGACAAAGTCTCTGGTCTTAAGCAGTTCCCAAGCCAGTAAAATAGACATTGAGACCCTGTGCTTGAAAGATATACAAGAACTCTATATAGAAGGCAAGTTCTTCAGGCTGAGAAGTGACCAAGCCTGTCTACACTGCTACAGGTGTGTCAGGGAGATATTAACTGAGCTGGGTTTTGAAGAATGAATAGTTTACTAGGCTAGAGGTGAAGGAGAAAGCCTCTCCAGTAGGTGTGAATATGTGGGAAGCATGAGAGTGATGAATAGGGTTGTCTACAAGAGAAGTGAATGGAATTTGATGTGACTGGGCATACCCCATAAGAGGGAGAAAGGCCAGGTGAGTTGATGAGGAAGGCATGGCCAGGTCACAAAGGGCCTGCTGTGTCATGCCTCTATGACAAAGCCCCTGCTTGAGCTTGAAGAGGCCCACAGCCCCTGAAGATGAAAAGGCTGTGCATATGTGGGTTTTATTTTGGTAAGGGGGGGTCATCAGATTCCAAAGATAAACTTGGTGACTCCAAGTCACTATGAGGAACTCTGGAAGCTACTGGGCAGAGAAACCCCCTGCCACAGCTCTGTTTTTAGTTATAGTCTCTGGTGGCCAACAGAAGCAAGCCTTCTCAGAGGTGAATTGGGGTCAGTTTCTAAGTGTAGTCCGTGGGTTTTGGCCTCTCTGGCCACCTCAGTCTCCCCTCTCCTGACCCACCCAACACTCTCCTGGCCATGTCACACTTTTTCACTAGGATGTTCTTCACAGTCTGCCTGACTACATCTGAAACCAATACAGGGCTTCTTCACAGGGTAGACAACTGAGCAGATGTTTTCCACTGGACTCGAGGCCAGCTCTAATTGAACTAACACAATGAGTTTAGGGTTTGGTTTAGGTCTTTCTAGCAGTCAATCAACTCTTATGACCAAAAGTTTCAAATTTCTTAGAGGTTTTCTGAGAAAAACCTCCGATCCTCATTGATTAGTTGGGAAGTAATTGTATGCCCTGAGTTCATGCTGTCATACAGGGACAGGGACGGTCTCCAACCCCATTCCAGGAATGAGCAAGCCCCAGACCCAGCTCCAAGAACTGTTCCTCTGGGCCCTGCTGGGAGATCCTCTCAGTGGCCTGCCTGCCTGCCCTGCCAGCCTCACCAGCATCCTCACCAACCACTGCTCCAGTCTTGTTGCTAAGGGACACCTTCCCATTTACTCAGGCTCTGTGGGATGGCTTTGTTGCCATGGCAATGAATCAATCTGGAGAGGGAGAGGGAGAGAGAGAGAACATACTCTTGTGTGTGGTAAGTGTTGGGACTACTGCTGAATGCAGGGGTGGGGTTCTAATTTGATGATTGCCAGGGTCAACAAGACAGGTGTGTCTACCCTGTCTTAAAGCCCTCTGGGGACAAAGCTATCATTCCAATGAAGTCTAAAGTGGTTATGCAAAGGCTGTGTGTGTGTGTGTGTGTGTGTGTGTGTGTGTGTGTGTGTGTGTGTACATGCATGAGCATACACATGCTTGGGCATTTAGCACAATGAGGAAGGCAGAGTGAGACACCTGGTACAGTGAAAAAACCAAAACTCCTGAACACATTTGAAACCACACTGGAATGATGTTTTTCTGCAAATTATTCCTTATCTCTATACATTATTGGAAAACAATGGCCAGGGATTAAAACAGGCTCTGTCCAGCCCGCTCCTGTTGTCCCCACTGATAATTAGACCTGAGGCCACTTGGGCTGAGACAGGTCGGTCTGTTCTCGGGTCTCTGAAATCCCTTTCTGTCCTCTCTGTCAAAGACATACCTGCTCTTAGGGTAAGCCTCTCTATTATTTCCTACTTCTGAAACCTTCAGTGGACTCCCAAGTCTCAAGCAGATGGCTTTACAGCTCACCCAGACTATAGAGTCATGCCCCCTTTAAATCCTGATGCCCCAAGATAAGGACATTCATACTGTGCCATTCTGCTGAAAGGAAAAATTGAGATTGGGGCCTGGATAAATAGAGCAACTCCTGCATCTTCATGGAAGGTCTCCAGCTTTCCAAGGGTCCCTTGAAGTGCCTCTGGAAACCACCCCCCTCATTCTGTGTGTGTGTGTGTGTGTGTGTGTGTGTGTGTGTGTGTGTGTATGCATGCGCGCATGAGTGCATACACACATCAGAAGGGCTTCACAGCTGGTCAAGCTCTTCCTGTTGGATGCTGTAAGCCTTCTGGGGAAAGAAGTGGAACAAGCTTGAACTTTGGGTTTACAGAAATTATTCAAATGTGCTGCCCACACAGTCTGAGATGGAGAGCAGTTTCCAGATCCCCCACATATCCCGCAGGCACCTCAGGACACCATCCTATCTGCAAAGTAGTGACGTGTTGCTTGGAACAGAGAGGGAGGAGTTGGACTGCTCCCACCCTGTGCTGCTCAGGCCTGCCAGAAGGACAACCCTGGCCTCCAGGGAATACCCCCAAGTTCTCCCAGAGGCAAAGAAGGGGATGGTAAAGGGAAGACCCCAGGAATGGGACTGCTAGGAACACTCCCAGATGAGAGCCTGTTGCCTGATCCTCTGCAAGGAGCAGGACAAAAGGACTACAGAGAAGGGAAGGAAAATTGATGGGGTGTGGGTGCCAAGTTTTCATCCCTCTGAACTCACAGCAACCCTGTGAGAGAAGAAGGACTGCTACTATCCCCGGTACAGATAGAAAACAAGCCAGAGCTAGATCAGGCCAAGGTCACACAGACTATGGGACTTTACAGCCTGAGGTCCTAGTCAGAGGCTAGCAGAATGGACACCACACCTTAGTGGGAGGCCCCAGGTAGTATTGTAACCACCCACTGTCTTGTGCAAGAAAATAGGCATTGTTGAATGGGGGACACCAAAGGGTTTGGAAGGAAGACTTGGAAGGATACAGATGGGGAGCAGATGGGGATGGCTCAAGCTTCTCATATCAGTTCATATGCCTGGATAGCCATGAAATGCCCAATGCATAATCATGGCCCAGCTGGAGCCCGCGCACATCAGACCTTCACTATCATCCTTCTTCCCGTGGTTTTTTCTGGGACTGTTGGCATGCTGTGTGTCATTCCCTGGGCTCCACGTAGATACCCATCTGCAGCCATTGATGCCTTTATTAGGTTTTTCTGGAAACAAGATCTCACTAAATAGTTCAGGCTAGCCTCCAGCTCATTATCCTCTTGCCCCAGCTTCCCTAGTGTTGTCACGGGTGTGCCACCATACCCACTTATGACAATGCCTCTATTTTTTAAAAAAATTTTACCATTTTTATTATTGGTACTGGGAATTGAACCTAAGGGCCTTATGCCTGCTATGCAAGCACTCTACCATTGAGCTATATCTAGTCCTTTGTATTATTTAGATACCGAGACTGGATTGGACTTCATATGTAGACCAGGCATGTATTGAACTTTCAGTCCTTATGCCTCAGTCTCCTGAGGAGCTGGCATTGTAGCCATGAGCCTAAGACAATGCCATTAAAGGGGGTGATTTCAAACTTCTGAATGCAACTCCCAAATGGAGATGGGATGATTTGACAGTCTTGGGTCAGGTAGCTGGCCTTATATTGTTTACATTGTCATCTGTCCTTTGTAAAGTAAGTTATGCTGGAGCAGAATAATGCCTCTGTCCTCTGCCCAGCCAATCTTTTCTTGACATGGGACAGTTCCTCAGCACACCTCTCTCCCAGTGGACAGTGAGCTGTATGAGAACAGGGGCTGATCCCAGGGATCCAGTAACTTGAGCGTACAGCAAGCTCTTCATAAATGTTTGTTAGGTGGACAAATGACAGTAATCATTTCTACTGCTTATTGAGTGCTTGTGAGTCAAGCCCTCGGCTAGGCTGTTAGCATACATGATCTTTGACATGCTCAACCACATGAGATTGACCAGTGTCTTTGCCCTATACATTTGTAAAAATAGGCTCAGAAAGGTTAGGCCTCTTGCCCAAGATCTCACAGTGATACAAGGGAATGCCGGGTATGAAGGGACACTTAAGGAGCCTCAAGGCCCTGTGCAGCCTATCACACTGCTGCCCATAACCTTGACTTCTTAACTCTCTTTGACCTTGCGGCACAAACAGACACTCAGCTCTGTGAATGATCTAACCGTCTCTCAAATCAGGTCCCCCTCTCTCCATTGCCAGGGCTACCACAGTCTAAGACTAGGATTGGCCAGGGATT
Organism: Cricetulus griseus; assembly: GCF_003668045.3. Taxonomy (NCBI): domain Eukaryota; kingdom Metazoa; phylum Chordata; class Mammalia; order Rodentia; family Cricetidae; genus Cricetulus; species Cricetulus griseus. Next base: position 57,016,849 of record NC_048598.1, read on the forward strand.
TCCATCTCTGGCTTTGCCCCTCCAGCAGCCTTCCACTCAGCTGCTGGAGTGTCCTATGATGACCCAGTGAGATCTCTTTCCTGAGATGCTCTACACGGCTCCATGTCATCCTGAGTCTAGCATCACCCATGCTAGAAAAACAGAATGGCCCTTCTTCCCTTCCAACTTCTCTTCCAGTGACTTTCATGAGGCTCAGTCGAAGCTCAGGGAATGTCCCTGGGCCACCCAGCACTGACCTCTGTGCTGCAGTAGTGTCACAATGGGCCATGTTCTAAAGGCTCAGTTGCCATCCTGTGGCCACACTGCAGGGCTTGGTGGTCACTGAACAAATACCCCTGGGGGGATAGTGGTACCCCAGCCTTATTCTTTTCTCCATTTGGCTTCCAAGCCCTGAGTTGAATGGCTTCAATCTTTTACATGCTCCCAACCCTGACTACTATGCTGCCATAGTTCCGAAAGCAGCAGTCATTTTCTCCAAAACCATGTTTGTGCTCCCTCCCTCCCTCCCTTCCTCCCTTCCCCCCCTCCCTCCCTTCCTCTCTTCCTCCCCCCCTCCATTCTCTTTATAATTTGGCTATCAGGTATTTGATACTGCAACAGAAAGTGGACTTGAGCATCCTGCTTGCTTCCCTTCCCCACGGCTCCTGGAGGGTAGGGTCTGGGTTTCATTTATCCTCTGTGCTCAGAGACCTGGCTACTGCTTGACATGCAGAAAATATTCAGAAACTGTTGAGACCTTTTAACCTTACCCCCTGGCTCTCTGAAACTCTACCCTTTGGCCCCATCATCTCTAATCCTCTAGATACTTAGCCATAGTCCAGTCCTCCAGCCCTCCCTGGACTTGATATCACCTCCCAGCTCCTTATTAGTGTTCTCCTCCTCCCTCTCTTCCTCCTCCTCCTCCTCTTCCTCCTCGTCTTCTTGAGACCAGTTCTCACTATGTAGCCTTGGTACCTCACTCTGGAGCCCAGGCTGACCTGCCTTTCCCTCCTGCATGCTGGGTTTACAGGCCTGTGCCACCACACCTAAACCCATTATTCTTATTTAGTCATGGAGCAGGGCAGATTGTATCTTCTGCCCCAAAGCCAGAGGCTCTGGCTGCAGCCGCTCTTTGCAGCCCTTCAGCTTGAAGCAGCCATAGTTTTATACAGCGTTCGTGCCCAGAAAAATCTATGTGCCCTGGTGGAGAAAACAGGTAGCAAAGAGTTGGGAGGCCTCTCATGGGATGTCAGCCACCCATCATGCCTGTGTCTTTCTTCTTTCTCCTGTCTCCAGCTATGGCTATGACCTCAAGCCCACGTCTTTTAGAAAACTGTCCTAATCCCAACATCGCATTCTCCTCGGGCCAGACTCAAAGCATCCGTCTCAAGGACACCCAGATTGTAGAAGCCATGTCTACTAGGACATAGGCCTGTGAGCAAGGACATAGGCCTCTCTGATGTAGTCCCCTGGGGCACAGGAAGTAAGACAGGAAGGGCCCTGCATGAGAACACTGTCCTCCAGGCTACCCCAACTCTCTATTGTTGTGTGTGCTTTTAAAAAGATGTATTTATTTTTAGTTTTGTGTATGTGTATTTTACCTGCATCTAGGTGTGTGTACCACATATGTTCTGGTGCCATGGAAACCAGAAGAAGGTGTCAGATGAGCCAGAACAGGAACTACAGACCGTTATGAGCTGTCATATAGGCCCTTGGAACTGAACCTGAGTCCTTTGCAAGAGCAGCCAGTGCTCTTAACTGTTGAACCATCTCTCCAGCACCCCTGGGGGTGGGGTGGGGAGTTGTTCTTTTGAACCCTGAAGTTAGATGGTGTGGGCAGAATGATCACTGACCTGGTTCTAATCCTGAGTCCCCGCAGATACCTTGCAGGATTTTGAGCCTCTTCGAAGTCTCCTTTCTGAGACTCAGTTTCCCCATAAGTAAAATGAAAGCTGAATTATCATTGGATGTCTGCAAAGCATCTTAGCCGACTCAGTTGGAAGTGGAATGCTGTGTGGGAAGGAACTCTTCCTCCAGGCCACGGAGTGGGGTGGGGGTGGGTATGGGGGTGTTCAGAGAGCCATTAGCAGATAAGTGACAATCTTACACTTCTGAAGAGACGGCCAATGCCCTATGCCCTGTGCTTGCACAGGAGCTCTTAGGTTCCGAGTGGGGGCGGGTGTTGAGTTGGCACTCAGCCCGCTAGGTAGGGGCATTTAGAGACCTGTCCCAGGGTAGTCCAGGCCAGAGGGCCTCACCCTGTACTCAGGGCCAGCTTGTGGGGTGAACAGGAAGAAGCACCGGCCCTAGTTCTCAGAGTGGGAGAAAGTCGTGGCCACAAGGACAGAGGGAGAGCAGGGGATTGGCAGCGGCTGTGGGCAGGGCGGGTCGGACAAGGGCGGAGTCAACTTGTACACGTGAAAAACTCTGGCTGGGGCCGGGCTTTTGCCTTCCTCCTCCTCCTCTTACCCACCTTCCTGCACCCCTCCCTTCTCCCTCCTCCCGCAGCTCAGGTTGCAGCTTCTTTGGGGGGAACTGCTCACCTTTCTAGAGCCGGAAAGAGCCAGGGTCCCGAGTAGGGACCCCGGCAGGGTGTGGGGCGCGGGGCAGGGCACCCAGCCTTAGCAGCGCGGCCGAGGCGGGCGGGAGCCGGCTCGCCGCGACCGGGACACGCGCGGAGTCCGCGGCGGCCGGAGAGGGGCACCGCGCCGGGCAAGCTGAGCAAAGGTAAGCCGGGCGGCCCTTAAAGGGACCGTCTGCCTTTGCGCTGGAGAGAGAGATTCGATCAAAATTCCTGAGCTGCTGTGGGCGATGGGCGATAGCCGGGCGCGCTTGTGTTTGGGGGGGGTGGGGGGACTTGAAGGATGCCCTGGGAGAGCCACTCCCAAGTTCCAGGTGCTGAGGCAGAAAGCGTGCCCCGCGGGGACTCTTGATCGGGGACTCCCTTTGGCCCTGGGCTCCGTCGGAACCCTACAGAAGCAAAAGTTCTCACCCAGGCGCAAGCCAGACGCTAAGTGTCTTCCTTATGGGAAGGACAAGGGTCAGGAGTCCCGGATAACGAAGGGACCCAAGAGTGTAGGGCCGGATTGCCTCCTTGGAGGGCTTTCTGGGTTTTAGTGAACTTTCCAGCTCCAAAGGCTGTGGGCGGTAGGCCAGAGACCCGGGGAAAATCGAGGACAGATGAAGCCTGTAGCTCCCAGCGTTGGCTGCGTGGTGACTGGGGTCGCTAGGGAACGTGTCGCTTCCCTCTTGGGGAAGTCCAGTGAGGCAATGACCCTCCCCTCTTCTTGAGCTACGGACAGCGGCTGATACACTGTGGAAAAGGAGGATGGATGAATGGTTTGGGCTCAGAAGACCTGGGCTCGGAAGTCGTAGCTTGACTGCAGTGTTTGGAGGACACAAACAGGACTCTAAACAGTCAGAGGCTCGGTTCCACCCCGTTGCGGGACAGACCTGTGGCTTCTGCAGGCCTTGTGGTTGTTTTTCTCTGCTGAGGGGTCAGCACCCCTCCAGGCCCCGGCGACCTCATTGATTTCTCGATAAGCCTTTCATGGGAGCAGGGGTAGAACTGTGGAACAGAGGCAGTTCTCGGAACCTTATGCGCTCAGGCTGCTGCTGTCTGCCCGGCTTTCCCATCCCAGCTCAGAGCTCAACAACCTTCCCCAGCCTACCCAGCTGTGGTTTGTGGCCCCCACCATATCAGATGAGAGATTCAGCATAAACACATAGCACACAGTGAGGTGGGGTAGGGTGCTGGGGGAGCCAAACCCTTGCACCCTGGAGAACTCTTGTCCTTTTCGTGCCTTGGGCCTGGGATATCTTCTGGGGTGTGGCCAACAAGCAGCTTGAGCTGCATCGTGAAAGACCCAGAGAGAGGTTTCCTTTACCCCAGCCAAGCTTCTGTCTCCAGTGCCTGCTGTGTGCCAAGCAAGGTGTCGCATGGTATTTCATGAGTGTTATTATCACCATTTCACTAGCCAGGGAACAGCCCCTGGGATGAATATGCCCAAGGCGATGTAGAGGTGTGATCAGTCTACTTTTGCTGACCCCAAGCCTGCTCTCAACCCCTGCTTCACCTGGGCGGGTGCTCAGCCTATGCTGGAACCCTCAGCAAGGAAGGATTAGGGTAGTTCTCTCAGTGATCAGGCTCCCCTGTCCTGTGCCAGGCAGAATGAGGCTTTACCAGAGGGACAAGATCTGAGAAGCAAGTAGATTCCTGGTCTGGGATTGTGCAGGAAGGGAAACCCTGCCCTGGGCTGTGTTTCTCTATAGACTGTGCGTTCTCTGTGAGTTACTCTATCCTGCTCTCAGAGACCGGCTTGTATCTTCTGACTCTAGCCTCCCCTTCTGTCCCCCTTGCCTTTTCCTAACTGAGTTTGGGACCTGAAGGGGAAGAAGGATGGCCAAACCTAAACCATTACTGGAACCCATGTCCTGCTGCTGTTGATTCTGCGGCTCCCAGCAAACTCCTGAACTGTGTGGAGATAACACTCCTGCCCCTGTGTTTCTGACAGGGAGGGCCATTATGTGAACTGTGTGAGCTAACACATGGAGTGGAGGTGATAGTTAGTGTATGGTAAGGATTGGGAAAGGCAATTTCTCAGTGATGCCCTGGGGCTGACACTAGAGCAGAAGACCATGAAGCCCCATCGAGCCAAGGCCTTAGCTAGAAGTTTTGCTCCCTTTAGGTTGGAGGAGCGCTCTCTATAAGAGAGTCGGGGAGCTTAGTGGAAACATGCCAGGAAGGGCCAGCACTCTGTCCATTGGGTCAGGTAGGTATGGAACTGCAGGACTGCAGCTCTTTAACAGGGCCCTGCTCCTGGGGAGAGAAGACCCTTTCCTGGCACTTAATTATTTGCAGCCCTGTTCTGCTCTACTGTCCACGAGGGACTGGCTGGCTGAGTTCCAGACCTACCTGCTTAGCTTCACTCCTTTGGGAATCAGTCACATTTCTTTCCCTGGGCTATGTCCCCCAGTAACCCTTTCTCCCTCCTTCCCTGGACCCTTCACCTTCGCTCTCTGGGCACTTGCTGCTGAGCAGGCCCTTTCCCATCTCAGAGGGTAGGAACACACCAAAGTTAGCCCTGGCTCCTACAACCAGGGATACGCACACACGTGTACGCACACACTCTGCAGCTCTCAGGTGGCCAGAAGCCCAGGATCACTCTAGGGCTGGTGGCCAGGCCTGGTAGGAACTAACTTGTGGCATAGGAGCAGGGTGAAGAAGAGAGGATGTGGCCCATTTCAGCCTAACCTACTGCCCACAGGACATATCTGCTCCTGATATTCCCAAGGCCCTGTCTGCTGAGGAGGTGGGTTTGGGTGGCAGGTCTGAGTTTTGGCTTTGAACTGAAAAGGGTCACAAAGGTGCCCGACAGCAGGCAGGACCCTGGTAAGTCAGGAGACTCTGCCATGGAAGACATTGTCCCAAACTTTGGAAGGGACCGTGGCGATACACACCCTGGGCATATGCACATCCAGGATATACTGAATCCCCCTTTGAGACAGAGTCTCTACATAGCCCTGGATGTCCTCAAACTCACTCCGTAGACAAGGCTGGCCTCAGAATCACAGATATCTGCCTACCTCTGCCTCCTAAATGCTGGGACTAAATGTGCACGCCATCATGCCAAGCTGACCCTGTTTTTTTTTTTTTTTTTTTTAAATGTGTTTGGGACAGAGATTGATGTCAGAATGGAGCTCCCCATCATGGTCAGGCTGACTGGCCAGCCACCTGTCCTTCCATTCACCTGTTTCTGCTGCCTGATAATGAGGTTATAAGCCTGCTCTGTTGTGTATGGCTTTTCCATAGATGCTGGAGATTTGAACTCATGTCCTCCCACCAGTAGCTGGTCTTCCCTGGAAACAACAGCGGGTTGACTTGTTCTTTCACTGTTTACATGTGTATGTCTCTTGCTGGCCGCTGGTTCAAGCTGAAGCTTGGTATAAGATCCGCCCCTGCCACTCAGTGGCTGGCAGCCTTTGGGCAAGCAGTCTGCTCCCCCACAAACTTCAGCCTCCTGATTTACAGTGGTTTATGCAGTTGTGAGGATTGCAGTGATGTGTTTGTTGTCTTCCCTGTGCCTCAGCTTCTTGCCTCACCTGATGCCATTACTGGGGAGTGATGGTTCACGGAGTTGCTGGGCCTGCACCTGAATCTTTTCTAAAGGCAGGACCTCTGTGGCGGGGACACAGGACCCAGCCCCCAAAGTCGAGAGAGCATTCTCTGACAGTGTTCCTCTCCTCGCTCTGAGTACCTGCTCTATCTTATTATCACAGGAAATCCTGAGAGCTCCCACTGATTTCTGCCTACACACTTTACATCACTCCCTCTTCTGTCTGGGGAGCCCCTTCTCTCCCCTGGTACCAGCCACCCAGCAAAGGAAACTCTTGCAGGATAAATAGATCTAAGGGACATAGCCATCTTTTCCATGTGCTGGTGGGATTCACTCCTGGAATCAGGTGTGTGGGTGGAGGGCGGGGGTCTCCAGACTAGGTATGGCCGGCCAGGAGGTCACAGAGCCTCCCCCTGATCTAAGTGTTGCATTTGAGCTAGGTGCCGTATGCTGGGCTGATTCTCTCATGAAGCTTCATCACCAAGCAAGGCAAACAGAGGGGGCTGCTGGCTTCCTTGACAATGGTACCCAGTAGCTGTGGGGAGCAGAAAGGACATTGAACTCTACGTCACAAGCTTACTTCTGGGCTCAACTCTGCTCCATCACTGTGAAGAGCCTTGGACAGATAACTATCTTGTTTGTGACATAGAAACACAGGCCAGGGATTTCTATGCTTCATCAAGCCCCCTGTCTTATGCCATCATCTTTTGCCAGTCAGCTGTCTTAGCCTTTCGACCTTCCAAACTTCATAGCCTAGAAACTTCTCTCCACTGAGGTCTGGGTACCCAGTCCTTGCCATGGCTCACAGGGGCAAGCAAAATAGAGGAGGATTCACCCTCTAGTCAGGCAGAAGGAAAAGTGTTACCAAAGAAGTGGATGCAGAACCAAATGAGACATAGGCATTGGATGCTCAAGGGCAGGGCCTGTGAGCTACGACTCCTTTCAAATCTTACCTGTTTTTGAATGGTCTATGAACTGAAAATGGTTTTTATTTTTTTTATTTTTTTATTTTTTTATTTTTTTATTTTTTTGAGTCAAGGCTTTATGTATTCCCATGCTGGCCTAGAACTCCCTATATAGCCGAGAACAACTTGAAATTCTAATTCTCCTTTCTCTTTGCATTTGTTACCATTTATAGTTTATGTGTACTGGGATTGAACCCAGGGCCTCATGCAAGCTAGGCAAGAACTTTGCCCACTGAACTATGTCTGTAGGTCTGTTTTGACTTTTTAAGACAGTGTCTTGCTATGTAGCCCTGGCTGACCTGGAACTTGCTGTGTAGACCAGGTTGTCCTCGAACTTGTGGCAATCCTCCTGTCTCTCATCCATGAGTGCTAGAATTATAGGTAAGCACACCACTTCAGGCCTAAGATATATATGTATGTAGGTAGGTAGGTAGGTATGTATATACACATACCTACATACATACAATGGTTGGGAAATATTTTATGGCACTTAATTTGTAAAATTGAGTCTTAGTGTCTTTAAGTAAAAATTTCCTAAAACACAAGGGTGGTTTGCATGGCTGCAGCAGAGAGCATAGCCCACAAGCCTGGGGATAGTGGCTGGCTGACTTTTTACAGAAAAAGCTTGCTGACCTTGCTCAGAGTCATCATGCTGTTCTCTGGGCCTTGCACTAAATCATTCTGGCGTCTCAAGCTAAAAATACTTTTTATTTACAAAAAGGTATTGCTGTTTTCGTACTAGGTAAGCGGTAAGTGTTCAGTGTGGAAATGTTAGAAGATGCAGATGAGGAACCCACAGCTCTAGAACCCAGGTGACCACTGATGGCATTTTGACCAATTGCCTGCTTTACATCTGCCATGATGGTGTTTATATGTACATGAGGGGGTGACGTGTCTGTACCCTGACTTGCAGCTTCCCCAGGTTGTACACAGCTGCCCTTTTTACTTGAAAATGCCTCTCAAACTGGACTCATGGGAGACATTCCGTCAGAGGTTCCTGGTAGATAGCTGGTCCTTGCGTGCGGAGGCCCAGGGCTTGGGGGGCCTGGAGCTGTGGGTCTGAGAGTCACCAGCACGGGGGTTGTGGTTTCCACCCCAGGAGAGGATGAGATCACCCAGGAAATCTATTGTAGAGGGGAAGAGCAAAGGGCCAAAGAGGGAACTTGGCCATGTGCTGTCATTCAGGGACAGGTGAGGAAGTGAGTTCACTAGACATGGGGTGGGGAAGGGGGAGGGGAAGAAATGGAGGAGACCCAGGAGGCTGAGTTGTCATTGAGACCAAGCAGCACAAAGCATGGGAGAGGAACCCATGTGAACCCAGGAAGCAGAAGGAGCCCTCCAGGGGCCTGTGCCCTGGCTGGTGAGTGACACTGACAGGGATATTTACAGAACAGTAGAGCAGCCAGGGCCACCCAGAGGCTCTCTGGAGGAGGCATGGAGGAGCAGGAAATGGGCCCAGGTCAGGGTGGTCCCCTGGGCCAGTCCCAAGGGAAGGCCATGTGGAGTTCAAGAAGGAGAGAGGGCAGCATAGTTACCCAAAGCCTGGGCCAGTCAGCAGAGCCTGGTAGTGTTTGTGGGGTGACACACTGTTGTTCTGATGGGAACAAGGGGCATTAGAAGAGAGTGACCCATCAGAATGTGGCTAGGGGGTTAGTGTGGGCCAGGCTGGTGGGGTGGAGAATAAATAGGACTGCGGTTAAAAGAAGCCAGGAAATTCCCTTATATACACACTCCCTGCTTATGGGACTCTGAGATCCCCCGGGACACTAGCGTTTAAAACCCCTGCAGTTCTGTGCTAAAGTTAGGCATGGAGACAAAACGTGAGATGTGATGGGCTACCAAGGAAGACAGAAAGGGTCTGAACTTGCTGTCCTATATTTCTGCTGTTTGTTGTGAAGGTGTTGCAGATGTAGAGGGCGGGGGTGGGGGGTGGGGGACGATGGACGGACCGCAAAGCTGTTCCTGTAGGATTTAAAGAAAATCCCAGATAAGGTTGCAGAATTTGAATTAAAAAAAATACACTGATTTATTTTTAATTGCCTAATAAGAATTAGGCTTATTTTGAGGACACAGTGTGGTGTTTTGTTACATATATCCATCGCATGGTGATAAAATCTGGGCATTATCATTATTTTGTGGTGGGAATGCTCTCAAAGCCTTTTCTAGCTAGTTCTAGTCTCCATTCTGTGCACAACAGCAGGGTTTACTTCCTCTCACTCCAACTCTCCTACTGGTTCTCCCCTCTCCTGCCATCTTTCTGCCCCAGCCCCTGGTACCCACCGTTCTACTGTCCGCTTCTATAAGAGCAGCTTTCTGTTTGCCTCTGTGTCTCGTCTTATTGCACTGAAAAAAAAAAATTGTATCCACTTGATTCATCCATGGCATAAGCGACAAGATTTCCTTCCTAACATTTGAGTAGCATTCCCTAATTTAAAATCCACGCATGTGCCCTGGATACTTGGCTGTCGTATATCGTGGGCGCTGAGAGTAACGCTGCAGTGACATGGCTCTTTAGACAGATTCCCCTTCCTTCGGGTATATACCCAGGATTGCTGGGTCACAGATTTGTAGCGGTGGGGGGGGGTGCATCTGAGTGAGATCTTTAAGGTGCAGGGCCAAGAGAAACAGGAGAGGATGAAGAGAGCTCTGAGTGGGAGCAGAGGAGATGGGAGATGCAGGCTGGGCCTGCCCTCTCCCTGCTCAGGCCATGGTGTGGTCATGTATTGACTGCTTCTCAGGGAAGTGGCATTTCAGTTGAGTTTGGGAGTGGTTTTGCCAAGGGAAAGATTGAGGAAGGCCTTGTCAGCCCAGATGGATGATTTGTTCTGTCTACCAGGCCCAGAGCTGACAACGGAGAGAAAGCAGCTTGTCCTAACTCATAACCAGGAAATCCCAGAACCTCTTTGAAAATTACAGGCAGACCTTAACCAAGTATCCCTCATCCCTTCCTTAAAAGAAAAAGCTATTGCATTCTATATGTGCAAAGATCCCCGAGCTCCAAGAAGCCAGAGGGGACAGAGGGGACATCAAGAGGGTTGATGTGGTGTCTACATGGAGGGCTAAGAGTGGGGTTGGAGCCAGGTCTGTGCCTAATAGGAGCCTGCCCTGTGAGCCTCTGGTATAGCCTGCCTGTAAGAGATGGAAGTCTAAGAAGAGGCCCCAGGACAGCACCAGCACCAACCCACAGCCCTGGAAGCGGCCAGATGCATTTGGTTCTTTTCACTGTCCGCCCTCATGGGAATGCCTCCAGATTTGATGCTCTGTGACTTCCTGTGAGAACTTCTACTGGCCAGGAAGCTGTCCCTTCTGCCCCACCTCCCATCTCCACTGCCATAGATGCAGATGAGGAGGGCTAGGGCATAATGGAAGCCATGAGCCCAGCCTTTGCATCTTCACTGGTGGCTTTGGGCAGACCACGATCATGGGGGTGTGGTGAGTTAGCCCCAGCCCTTGTCTATACACAGGCAAGTAATGGAAGTGAAGGAGCAGACAGCTACTCTTCCCAGTCAGGTGCCCTGCCAGGTGTGCCAGAATGATATGGCTGGGGACCCCAAAGTCCCAGGCTGGAGGAGATGTCAGCGGCACTGGGGGGAGAGGTCACACTTGACGTGGGTCTGAAGGATGAGTAACTGGCTCTCCTCTGGTCCCTGATCCACTTATCACTGTAATCCAGTTCCCTCTCAAACCAAAGAGAGCCAAGGAGTCCAGTGTTGGGGGGAGGGCTGTACAGCTTGTTGAAGGGTACCCAACGAGAGAGCAGGGCCAGATTGATCCGCCTGTGCCCTCCTGTGACCCTACCAAGGGGAAGACAAATCTAGAAACTGGCCTCTGGCTGCCTGAAAGAGGTAGGAAGGACACCAGGCCCTGACTGCATGTAACAGTGGGTCTTGGAGCTCACAGTTGACCATGGTACATCTTTGTCCTTGAGGAGTCTAACGTTTTGTATGTCTAAGAAGAACGCTTGAAGCTGCTGGGACTTGGGAGCTCAGTGGGCTCCTCAGTCACTTCCTTCTGAGGACCTACTGAATCTAGGCATAGCTGTGTGTAAGGCGAGCGAGTAAAGAAGGCCCTGTTCTTGCCCTGAATGACATCAGGCCTAGCTCTGAGTACGTGCAGGTGGCTCCATGTCGGCAGGAGAAAGTCTCTCATTTCACCTGAAGGAAGGAGGTGTGCCCATGTGTAGCTTCCCCAGGAGGTGCCAGGCAGGAAATGAGGAAGGACATTCCAGAAGGGTGCTGTGTGCAGAGCAGTGGGGTGTGGGTGTGGCAAGGGCAGTCAACCAATCAGGACCCACCTGGAAGGGCTGAGAGCCGACTGTCAAGAAAGACAACAGGGCTGCATGTGGCAGCTCACACCTTTGACCCTAGCTCTCGGGAGGCAGAGGCAGGAGGATCTCTGTGAGTTTGAGGCTAGCATGGTCTACATAATGAACTCCGGGACTACATAGAGAGACCCTGTCTCAAAAACAAAAGTGGAGGAGGAGGCAGCAAGGGATCCAGACACCAGAGTCCTGTGTGCTAGACCTTGGAGTTTGTGCGTCCTATAAAGGCTGTGCTCACTTGAGGGATTTTCAGTATGTCAGAGTGTCGTGTTGGAAACATGCTGACGTGGAGTATGTGTGCTCATCACGGTTGGATTAGAGGCTAGAAATTACCTCTGCTTGCAGGCAGACTAAGACGCAGGGTACCTTCCAGTTCGCACTGCCGGGATATGTACATTCTTTCTTTGACCCAGATGGAGAACTTTGGCGAGTAGGGCTCATGGCATGTGGCTCTCACCATAGGATCTTTCTGGTCAGAATGAGACACTGCATCCGGCACCAAAGCCAGACAAAAAATGTTGCAGGGCCCAGAGCTCAACCCAGAGCCTCCTGACCTGGCTTCCTCTAGGTTTTGCCCAGCTTGGCCCCAGAAGGCCTTCTGTTTCCTGCACTCCAGAATCTGTAGGAATGTTCTCTGAGTTCAGTCACTGTCCGCGACATCTGTTCCTTGGCACAATGACTGCGGGCCTGTCTGTCCTCCTCAGCTCTGGCCACCCTGAAGGACCCAGACTCACAGCCTTTCTCATCCAGCTGGGACAGGGTGTCAGTGAGGCGGGTTCCGGCTGCTTCTGTTGCCAGCTTCCTCCCTGTGCTTCATCCTCCAGCAGGGTCAGGTGGCGGGCAGAGGGTGATGGGATCTGCCAACTCCCTGAAGTACAGCTTTCCCTGAAGGTGAATGCGTTTGAGGCCCTGCTTATGACGTCTGCAAACTTGGTCAGCTGTTGCCTCTAGTTCTTTGAAATTCCTCCGAGGCACACAGTGGCTAGGTGTCTGAGATAGGGACAGGGCAGGGGAGCAGAGGGTGTCAGCAGGCCTCCAGTTGTTGCTCTGCCTTTGGGACTGAGGGTCAGATCCTCTTGGTCTTCAGCAGCCCATCATTTTATCTTTCAGCCTCTAGTCTTAGGCCCAGAGACTGACGCCAAAACAAAGCCTAACCCCCACAATGCCACAAACCCAGTAGGTGTCCACACATGCCTGCTGTCTGGTGCCAGCAAAACACAGGAACCACAGTGCCCTGGTGTGAGGACAAGCAGTAAGTCAGGCCCCAATGGAGGCAGGGCACCTAGCTGTCCTGGGTTGGGGTTAACAAAACTGAAGACCCAAGAGACCCAAAGTACATGTGCAAAGCCTGCTAGAGGCAGAGCCCTATTGAGCAGGGCTGGTAAGCCAGGAGACCAGTAAGGAAAGCCCAAATCCTGCCAGTGCTTGGTGCAAGCTGGGTAACTGCAGTCCTGTCCAGGTGGGAGCCCCTGGAGTGCCTGGAAGGAGTTCATTGATGGATTCTCAGGGCTGGCCTCTGAAGTTAGGAAGTGATGATCACCCCTGCTCTTGGCTGCTCTAGTGCCCTGTGTGTTCTGCCAACCTCCGCAGCCTCCATGTTCTCCTGGCCAGGGTCCCAAGCTCAGGACAGGGATAGGAGGTATCTGAGGTTGTCCTGGGCTGGGGACAGCAGGCTGGTGGACTATGGCCCTCTATAGCTGGCCTGAGCTACTGTGTGGAGCTTGCTTCCTCTCAAGAGAGGTGTAAGACCTGCCCCTGCTTTGCACTGGCCCTGTCCTGTGTGACCTGCAGAGTTGTTTGAGGAGGAGGCCTGCCTCCTTCAGTGTCTACTCTTCCAGTGTACTGAAAGGCTTGCCCCAGAGTCTGCCCTCTTCCCTGCTGGTGCCTGGGCCATTGGGGAGACAGTGGGTGGGGCTGTGTGGTTAGGAGGAATCAGCACTGAAAACCACCATGGTCTGTGCTGATGCTACCTGGGTGATGCTCCCTCGTCCAGCCTCTCCATTCAGAGGTCATCTGATATCAAAACATACCCGCTCCATCCAACTCCTGGTCTTTCCACACATGCCCCCCCCCCAAACAGACACTACTTCCTTCCTCCACTGCTGCCATGTCGGGTCCAGTCCTCTGTCTTTCACTCGGATCTCTACTGGAGCCACCTGACAGGGCTGCTTGCTTATGTACAGTCTGTTATTAGCCTAACTGTCAGAGGGAGTCCATTCAGACATCAGTGGGTCCTTGCCCCTCGTCTGCTCACACCCTCTCGTACACCAAGATTCCCTGCTCTGCATCCCCCTGGTCTCCCCAGGACTGCCCAAAGGCTAGCACTCAGGTCAGCCTCAGGACCTTTGTCCCTGCCCCGCCACCCTGCTCCCCTTACATTCTACTCTGAACTACTTCTGAGACTTCGCCTTCCTAAGGAGCCCTTCATTTTAATAATCTATTTTTATTTTATGTGCACTGGTGTATTACCTACACGTATGTCTGTGTGAGGGTGTTGGATCCCCTAGAACTAGAGTTACAGTTGTGAGGTCCCATGTGTGTGCTGGGAATTGAACCCAAGGTCCTCTGGAAGAGTAGCCAGTCCTCTTAACCGTTGAGCCACCTCTCCAGCCCCAGGGAGTCCTTCTGATCCCCTTTTAAAAACTCACATCTCTTCCCCTATCGCTCCTTCCTCCCGATTTTCCTTGGTTGCACTTGTTGCCATCTACAACCCAGCATGTTTTCCTGTGTTTATCTCCTTACCCCATCAGAGGCTGCACAGGGCCAGGCTAGAGTGTGGCTCTGTGGTAGAGTGCTTGACTAACTGTTGACTGAGGTGGCTCAGGGAGGGGACAGGACTGGGGAGGACCTCAGCTAGAAGGGAGGAGTAATGTGGTCACTGTCATGCACTTGACAACCAGGAAATTGCTGCCTCAATTTGAGCAGGTCAGTCCCTTCTTGCTGTCTGTGGGTGCTGACTGAAGCACCTTCCCCTTCCTCACTGGCTTCCCCCTGGCCTTTGTCACAGTGTACTGGTAGTCCCTAGCAAAGCCCCCCTTTCCTCCAGGTCTGGCTCCTCCTCCCTTCCCCTGCGACACCCTTGTCTCTTGCACCAACAGGAAGTGCTGGCAGCTGCTGTGTGCCCAGGAGACAAGGAGGCTTACCTGGACAGGAGGCAGGAGGCAGGCTGGCAGGCTCCCCCATGCCACCCTGCTGGATGTCACCCCCTACACCACACTTCTCTTCCCCTGGCACCAGCGGCACGGGACAGACCCAGATGGCTCTTTGGCCTGGGGACAAAGGCCACACTGTGCCTGGCCCTGGGCGGGCCTCAGGCTGGGTCACACTGGGCCTTTCTGTCCCTAGTTGGGGACGAGGGGCAGACAGCACCAAGGTGACAGGCCCTTTTCCTGTCTCCCTTCCCCCATTGCCCCCAAATCTAAGGAGCTGATTCTCCCAAGGCAAGAGTGACAGAGCATCTTGTGTCTTGAGCTGGGGAACAACAAACCATTCACTGCCCCGACTGCCCTGTCACACCCAAGACCCTATTGGGTTCAATGCTCTAATTGTCCCTTGCAGAGAGAAGTAGCCAGTCTCTGCTCTGGTCACCATTCCTGCTGCCTGCTCCCATGTCATCATCAGGAAGTCCATCCTTACGTCTGACCTCCATTCCTCATGCTGTAGTGACAGCCATTTCCTCTTGGCTGCTTCTCCAGCAAAGAGAACAGCTGGTTGCTATTGCTATGCAGTCGTCTGACACACTGCTCAGGTCAAGCCTTCATCCTAGAATTCCATTTCACATTGCCAGCTTTTCCTCTCTGTTCTGCCCTCCACTCCATCCTAGAGCAGCGATTGGCTCTTTACTCCCAACTGAACCCTAGAAAGAGCAGATGGGATTTTGGCTTGATCCTTGTCTTGAAGAAATTACCCGCCCTGAACAAAAGCCAGGGTGTAAATCATGGTAGCTACTGGGAGATTCCCCAAGCCAGCAACCCATCATACCATCCATAAGCCCACATTGCAGGATGGCTTCATGGGAGAGCTGTTTTCAGACAGAGCTGGTTCCTCTTGATAGAGCTGAAATCCTGAACAGCCAACTGCATGTGTCCCCTGCATCCTATGAACAGCCTTGGCCACATGCCCCATGTCCCCTCAGATAGCTGTGGTGGTACACACACACACACACACACACACACACACACACACACACACACAGAGAGAGAGAGAGAGAGAGAGAGAGAGAGAGAGAGAGAGAGAGAGAGAGGAGAGAGACATTGACACAAATTTTTAAGAAACCCTAAAGGAGCAGGTGGAGGCATTTTCCTTTCCTCCCATTTGCAAGACTCTGGGTTCAATCCCAGGCATTTCCCCAGGTCCCAGTTCCAGAGGCTCATACTAAGAATGTGCTCTGATGTCCCTCGGTCACCCCAGCATTCATCTGGACAGCAGTGGGCGTGTACATGGAGTGATTGCTGCCCTCTGGTCTTGCTGGGAACGGGAGTTACCAGGCAGGGCGTGTCTTGAGTCTCCTTGTCACTGGAGCCTGTCTGTCCTGTTACCATCACAGAGCCTCTGTAGGTCCTTTCAGCTAGATTCCACACACAGGAGCATGTAGCAGGGTGGCTGTCCTCTGCAGAAGGTAGGCCTGTGATGTCATACAGGCCTGGGCCATAAGTGGGAGGAATCCTTGGTGGACCTGCATGGGCAAGGCAAGGAAGCTGAGAAGAGCCTCAGCAGTGTGCTGTCATCAGCCTGGGTCCCTTGGGAGCAGGGATCTTGCTTAGCTACTGTAAGCTAGTGCCCAGCACCGTGCTGTATGCAAGAGATGCTCTGCTGGTAGTGTGCCATCCTGAACCGACTTGGTCTGCCAGCTTCTCAGCAGAGGAGGTCTCAATGGCAGTGCAGGCCAGAGCTTTCTGCATGGAAAGACACAGGCCCAGCTCAGTTGTGGTAGGGGCAGCCAGGAGCATGGAGTGCCAGGGAGAAGACCTTTTCCAGGCTCACAGAGGACAGAGGATGTGATCGTTAAGCAAAGCAAACATGGTACTGACCCATAATCCTTTAAACCAGGAGGATTCAGGAGGGGCCTGGTTGCCTTGGCAACTGGGTGCTGGCCAGCCACAGGCCTGAGCATCCTACAGAAGTGGGTTATAAGTAGGCCCAGAGAGGAGTGCAGATGGCCCCTCCCAAACAGGGTTGACTCTCCTGATGCCTTCCAGGACAGGGAGGGGGGCTAAGGGGGGTTGTGTAGCCAGCCTCTGATACCTGCAGCCCCACTGTAACTGAAGGCAGTATGGGGCCCAATAGGGCAACATGGCTGCAAATGGAGCTTATGAAGCCTGTGGAGAGTGGGGGCTGTGGGCAAAGCATGGTTGTACATGACTTTTATCCCAGCACCCAGGAGGCTGAGGCAGATGGATCTCTGTGAGTTCAAGGCCAGTATGGTCTATATGAGTTCCAGGCCAGGCAGAATATACACAGTGATTTAAAAAGAGATATAAAGAAGGGAGGGAAGGAGGGAGGGAGGGAGGGAGGGAGGGAGGGAGGGAGGGAACAGAGCATCCACAATGTGGGAAGCAGCAGTAGCATTGGTGATGCCATCTGCAGACCAGAACTTAGAGGGCAATAGAACAGGGCAGCTCCTGCCACACTGTATCCTCAGACCAGGGTATCCAGGCCTGCTCTGAGATCTGAGGAGAGGGAAGGGCAAGCAGCTCAGGCTTCCCTTTTCCTGGGCTGCCTGAGTTTCCCGTGCTGCTCCTGACTTGCCCACTGCAGCTGGAGCAGGGATTGGGCTGGGACATGCACTTGCTCTCGCTTGCTTGATCTCCTTCCTAAGGGTCCAGGATGAGAGAGGGCACATTCTAGTATCCATTTCCGGTCTCACGGAGATCGAAACCTATTGACAAGTGGGCACCAACCAGTTAGGATCTTTCAGAAAGAGCCAATGGCCTGAGGGCCATCTAGTCCCAGGATTCTGTGTCAGAGATCTCCAGACACCCCAGCTGAAGGCTGAATGTCTGGAGTGGCCTCTTGCAAACCAGTAGTGATACCCATGGATACTGTGATGGCAGGGGAGGGAGCATTCATGGACAGAAGGTAGCTGAGAGTCACTGGAGAAAGGATCAGGGTTAGATCTGAGGTGCTTGGTCAGGATGACCTAACGTGTGCCATGTGCAGAGCCTGGCTCCCCTGGATCCAGAGTGACCACACTGCCTTGTCCTCTCATCTCTGCCCAGGACCCACAAGACAACAGAGCCCTGCTGATCACGAACATGATGAAGAACTTCAAGCGAAGGCTTTCCCTGTCCGTGCCCCGCCCAGAGACCATTGAGGAATCCTTGGCTGAGTTCACTGAGCAGTTCAACCAGCTCCACACCCAGAGGAATGAGGGTGAGGGTCAGGCCACCTCACTCTTTCCCACCAGATTCCTGTGAGCCCTGCTGACTAGCCGCCTGGAAATATTAGGGAGATGGGGGTGGGGTGCCCTGGGCTGTCGACAGACGGCAGAGTGGGAGAGGTAGGAACTGACACCTGTCCCACTCAGACATGCCACTCAGTCCTGTGGGCTGAAACCAAGCATGTTCTCCCCCACAGATGGTGGGGACGAGCCCGGGCAGCTGTCCCCGGGCATGCAGTATCCGCAACGGCAGAGCCAGCGCCGCTTCTCCATGGAGGTGAGGGTGCCCCTCCAGGCTTCAAAGGGCAGGCACATCCACAGCAGGGTGGTTCCTATAGATCCAGTCACTGAGGGCTCAAATCGGAATAGGTTGTTGTGGGAATTGCGTGAGAATATATGCCAAGTGCTAGAACATTCCTGGCCAGACAGCTTGACTGTTCTTATGACCCATGCACCTGTGCCAATTATAGGAAAAATGTGCTTACAAAATTGCATTGTGAGAGGATGAGATTTATGTTCTACAGTCAGTGCTACTGTGGCCCAGAGAGGGGAAGGAACCTCCTAAAGATCACACCGTAATCCTTGTGGGTTCACATATGTATACATTTCCAGTAGCTGTGAGCCTGAGGTCACAGACTGGCTTGGTCCTGCTCTATATGTACAGATAAATCCAAAGGGAGAGGCAAGGGCCTCCTAGGGCCAACATGGTGTTTCCCTCCCATCTGCCACATCAGGACCTCAACAAGAGGCTCTCTTTGCCCATGGATATCCGCCTGCCCCAGGAATTCCTGCAGAAGCTACAGCTGGAGAGCCCAGGGCTGCCCAAGCCACTCACCAGAATGTCCCGTCGTGCCTCCCTGGTGAGTCCAAAGAGGGTCAGGTTTTGCTGAGTGCAAGACACCAGTATGGGAAGAGCTCAAACTGGGATGACCAGCTGAGGCCTAGAGTGGTTTCCAGAAAGATTCCCATGCCTCTGGCGCCACCTGCTGGCCTATGCAGATTCCAATAAATAGTCTCCCTATGTCAACGACACAACTGGTATGGAGCTAAGTAGGACCCAGGGTCTCCCAGATTAAGACCAATAAACCAGTGTTGTGACTCGTGTCTGTACTCCCAGCATTCCTTGGGAAACTGATGCAGAAGGAGTGCCAAGAATTCAAGGCCAGCCTGTGCTACATAGTTCCAGACACCCAAGGGTATACTGTGTCTTAAAAAAACAAAACCATGAGTCAGATAGGGTTCAGGTTGTGTTTCACTGTGTAGAGACATAGTTCATGACTCTCCCTGGCCTCACCGTCGTGGGCATGAGCTTAGTTATCCCCAAATAGCCATTGTGTACACCACAAGTTCACTCATGCACTGATGGGAACAAAGACCAAAGAATTGCCCCTTCCTCACCAGTGGTCTTTGATGGAAAGAGATAGGCCCATCTGTGGAGCTAGTCACTACGGTGTGTTCAGGGGCTTTAAGAACATTGGATAAGGAAGCATTTTCCTGGCTGATGAGAAAAACAAACAAACAGACTCAGCTATGGCCATCTGTTCCTGCTAGAAGGCCATGAAATCGGTTATATAGCACACATACCTTATGTGATGCTTAATAAAAACGAAGACCTTCCCAATAAAACAACAACAAAGAAACAAACAAAAAGACTAACCCATCAGAACTAACCCATCACATTCCTCCAGGTCCCAGCTTCCTGTGAGGAGATCCAAGGAGCTGCTTGGTGAATGGGTCTCAGAGCTCTCTGTCTTATTAATACATGTCCTGTCCTGAGCTAGAAGAGATGAACTGATGAGAGACTTGGAAAGGGGTCTGAAGTTAACTCCACCTAGTGGAGAATGACAGACCTCCCCCCTCCAGAGTCAGTAACCTATTGAGTAAGAGAGCCAGGCAGGCAGAGAGGCAATGCAGCTCAGTGTGTCTATCTCCAACTCATGGAGGAAGAAGCCCCCATTGAAGCAGGTCCTTCAGCTCTCATAAGGATGAAGGGGAGAAGAAAAAGGAGGCTTTGACCGTCTTCCCTTGAGCTCGTAGCCTTGGATCCTCTCTGTACAATGGGGGTGTCTCACTTCCCTCCCTCCTGAGGGAACATGGACTAGAAAGACGCTGCGGCTTCGTCTCTCACAGTCTCCTGTCTGCTTTCCAGTCAGATATCGGTTTTGGGAAACTGGAAACTTATGTGAAACTGGACAAACTTGGAGAGGTAAGAGACCGCGTCGTTCTCCCCAGACAGCAGGTAGGATAGTTTTGGCTTCGTTCTGCCCCTCACAGCTCCTGACCCTCAGAGTCATACTGTCTTGGCCACGCAGCCCGGCCTAGCCTCCGGCAACTGTTTACATGTCCCCTGATCTTGAATGAGGCCTAGAGGGCAGAGGTCTCTGGACAGAATCTAGTCTTTTCCCCCTTTCAAGTAGTTATGGCCTAGATTTGAACCCCAGTTCTGTCATTTGCTAGCCCCATGACTTACCCATCCATGGCCTCTCTTCTTGCCTCAGTTTCGTTCTCTATCGAAGCATGAAAGTAATTATTTTACTGTTGGGGGGATTGCAGAGTGCCAGAGGAAGCTAGTGTATAAGTTCCTGGTGTCTGGCACACAGCGAGGACACTGTTACTCAACTGCTTCTGCATGAGTGTGGCAGGCTTTGTGGCCTGGAGTGGGTATATATTTATAAAGGGGAAGAGGGCCCTGTCTCTTAAGAGCCATATCACTGTGATGTAAGAGCAAGGCTACGTTACAATAACAGAGGGGCAGCCAGTATCGGAACAGAGGGATGGGCAGTCTGTTCCTGCCAGGGAGTTGATGGAGATACACTAAGAGAAAGCAGACTTTGGAACAACCAGAATTTGGAGAGGGAATAGGGCACCCATCTTGAATCCTAACCAGGCAGAAACAATAAGGGGTAGAGCTGGGAAGAGAGCAGTACTCCTGGGGCTGACCAGTGGTACTCTGTCCCAGGGTACCTATGCCACCGTATTCAAGGGCCGCAGCAAGCTGACAGAGAACCTCGTGGCCCTGAAGGAGATCCGTCTGGAGCATGAGGAGGGGGCGCCCTGTACTGCTATTCGAGAGGGTACAATGTCTGGGTCTGCATCCTGGGCCTCTGGGAGGGTGGTCTCAACAACCCTCACCTGGTGGGAGCCTGGGTGGAGGGCCATTGCTGGATGGAGCCCAGGAAAGGATAGTGGGAGGCATTGGTGGGCCTTGGGACCCAGGTGGGCCTGTCTCCCCCAGTGTCTCTGCTGAAGGACCTGAAACACGCCAATATCGTGACCCTGCATGACCTCATTCACACAGATCGGTCCCTCACCCTGGTGTTTGAGTACCTGGTGAGCTGGGCTGGGGCTGGCAGCCTCTTCCCCTGTGGGGGGTGAAATGGGGAAGGGAAGAGAGGGAGTGAGGGCCTAGGAGGGATGGGGCAAGGGAAGGACCCAAGCCTTTGTTTGCCAATTAAGTCCCCAGGTGGAAGTGGGCCAAGGGTTCAGAGCCCGGGCCCTGCACTGCCATCAGGCATGGGCCCTGACTGAAGAGGGCTTCTTTCCAGCCTGGGTTTGGACCACTGGCCAGGCAGGGGGCAGGACTGAACCTGACTGTCTGTTCCAGGACAGTGACCTGAAACAGTATCTAGACCACTGTGGAAACCTCATGAGCATGCACAATGTGAAGGTGAGGGCCTCTAAGGTAGGGACATCACATGGCAGTACTCCTCTGTCACCAAGCCCAGTGTGGGATGCTCCTCTTGCCTCCAGCTGCTGAGGTTGCTCAGAGCTTCAAATGCAGGAAGGAGGGAGAAGCCAGTCGGCTAGTCTAGAAGCCATTCTGAGCACCCCAGCCAAGAACAGGCTTACACTCCACTTCTGTCTAGCTACCGATACAGATCTCTGTCTCTCTCTTAATTCTGAACACTAAGCCTGAGTTACCTGCCTGCTTGAAGGGGGCTTCTGAGAATTGAGGAGGGTGAATGACCAGCTCTAGTGATTAGTAGCCAAGCACATACAAGCCCACCGATGGGACCCCTATTCACTGTGCTCCCCTGTTTCACATCTAGAGACCTCGCCAGCCCCTCACACTCACTGCCTCCTCTCCATGCCTGGCCTCGTCTCCATGTGTGATTCCCTGGTGTGCACAGGTCCCAGGTGGCCTGCAGTGTAGCCAACAGAACCAGTGAGTTATAGTAGGCAATTATCAATACGGAGTCAGGTAGAAATATAAGGGTATTTAATAGGGAAAAGTAGCTAGCCCCTAAGAAGGCGTGGCTACAGCTTCCCCTACAGTGAGTCTTCCTAGAGACTTGTGGAGAGGAACCCCCATTCCTCTCCAGGCCGAGGCAGAGGTGTAGAGCCTCCCACATGGGACCTGGTCCTTTTCTCTCTTCTCCAGATTTTCATGTTCCAGCTGCTCCGGGGCCTGGCCTACTGCCACCGCCGCAAGATCCTTCACCGGGACCTGAAGCCCCAGAACCTACTCATCAATGAGAGGGGCGAGCTGAAGCTGGCTGACTTTGGTGAGGCTGGTGTCAGGGTTGGCATGTGGGTCTGACCCCTGGCGTGCACAGCCTCCTCAGGATGTAGGGCCTCTGAGGGATGCCTGAATACCTGGCTCTTCAGGACCCTTTAGTGGAGGTTCAGCGACATGTCTGTTCGTAGGCCTGGCCCGGGCCAAATCAGTGCCCACAAAGACGTATTCCAATGAAGTGGTGACCCTCTGGTACAGGCCCCCAGATGTGCTGCTGGGATCCACAGAGTACTCCACCCCCATTGACATGTGGTGAGTGAGCAGTAGAGGGGAGTTGGATAGACTGTCCACATCCTTAGACCCTGTCCAGGAAGTCCCTGACCTTGTTCAGAGTTCCGCTGATCCCTGCTGTGCTGCCGCTAGCAAATTGAGTCTGAACTGCATCAGGCCCTCCGAGCTTCCAGACCCTCGAATGCTGTACTTCTGACATGCTTCCCCAGGGGTGGAGGTGGGAATTGCCAGAGGGTAGATGAGTCTTCCCTCGGAACATCTTGGGAGAGACATACCATTTTATTGTTAAAAATTGGCAAATGTATAATTTAGTGTAAAATGAAAATCAGCTCACCTTGAAAGTCAGCACAGGTTTCTGGCCAAGCCCAAGGCTTCCCCAGGGAGTGAGAAAATCCACTTGCCTTTCTGCCTAGCAGAGTTAAGGGGACCCAGGGCTCACAGAGAGGGACCATAGTGGGAGTCTGGTTGGTTCTAGGAGCCTTTCAAGTCCCAGATGTGACCTCTCAGACTTGTTAGGATGCCATTGGGTCCCTCACACAGAAGCCTTATGAGGGGTTGTCGTGCTTCCTGATCTCACCGCTGCCCTTGCTTCCCCAGGGGCGTGGGCTGCATCCTGTATGAGATGGCTACCGGGAAGCCCCTCTTTCCAGGCTCTACCGTCAAGGAAGAATTGCACCTCATCTTCCGTCTCCTGGGTTAGTTTCCTTCTGTACCCCCACCTTGCCTCCAGGGGGCGCCAGAATTCTGTCCACTCAGGAGCACGGAGGACTGGGTTGGGTGGAGACCAGCTAGCTTTGGCTACTCTTTGCTGTCTCCTTCAACGTTGCACCCTCGCCATATCAGCCTTGTCCCCTCACTCATGCTTCTTACCGGTCCTGTGTTCCCAGGGACTCCTACCGAAGAGACGTGGCCGGGTGTGATGTCCCTCCCTGAGTTTCGAGCCTACAACTTCCCCCGGTACCTGCCACAGCCGCTGCTCAGCCACGCTCCCAGGTAGTCCCTTGCCAGGCCCCTCTCCCCGCACTGTGATCTCCCTCCCAGAGGTTCGGGTCCCCAGCCTGCCCCTGGCTGCGCCTGTGCCAGCGCCTCCTCCTTGCAGGTTGGATACTGAAGGCATCAACCTCCTGACCAGCCTCCTCCTGGTGAGTTTCCTCCCATCCTACCCAGGGAGAGACAACTAAAGAAAGCCAGGCTGGGAGCTCAGATACTACCTGTGACTCCAAAGCCCAGGAGGGACACTAATCTCTGTGCTTGGCACCTAAGGCCTGGTTGGGCACTTCCTGAAGATGGGAGGCTCAGTTTTCTCAACTGCATGTCGGGTATCAGTCCATCCTTAGAAGATGCTGGGGATACACCAAGATTATGGGGATGGCGCAGCACCCACCTGGGAGCAAGCACAGGATAAAGGGTAGTTAACATGCTATCTGCAAATAGCGCCGATACTCTCTCAGGTGATGACTGCCATGGCCTTCTCCTGTGTGCCCATCCCAAAAAGCAGCCACTCTCCCTTGTAGCCCCATTTCAGGTTTCCTCTGGCGTCTGAAACCTGGTATCCTAAGACCTGAGGTTGCCTGATTTGGGCCAGATGAGGGCTTCTTCCACCTTGGTCATCTAACTTAGGGTAGGAGTCCCATTTTCTAGAAGGTTCTCCATCAGGGGCCAAGAGCCTACCCTGTGCCTTTCAGTACGAATCCAAGAGTCGCATGTCAGCAGAGGCAGCCCTAAGTCACCCCTACTTCCAGTCTCTGGGAGAGCGTATACACCAGCTTGATGACAGTAAGTGTCCAAGGGATGAGGGAAAGCCAGAACAAGGAGGGCGGCAAATACAGGTGGGGGCTATAACAGAGGCTGGACCCTTGAGTCCAGGCAAATGGTCTTGAACACATGGCTTCTCCTTCACAGTTTTCCTTTGGAGAACTGAGTCTTTACTGGAGGGTGCCTTGGCTCTGTAGATTCAGTGGAAGTGGGGAGAGTAGGTACAGGAACAAGCAGAATGACTCCACTGAGGCCTCCCCTACCCTTTTCTCTTGCCCAGCTGCCTCCATCTTCTCCCTGAAAGAGATCCAGCTCCAAAAGGACCCAGGCTATCGTGGCCTGGCCTTCCAGCACCCAGGTAGGGCCATATGCTCTCCCTATACCCTTTGCTAGAAGTAGCCAAGTAGACCACCCTTCCCCAGGGTGGGGGGCTCCTTTAAGAAAGAGATGGTCCCAGCAGTCTACCCTTAGGATAGGGAGTCAACACCCCCTCCCCATAATACCTTATGGGAAGTTCCTCCCTCACCCATCTCCACCCAAATGGAACACTGCCTTTTACAGTAACCCTGGCAAGGTGTACCCTGTCCCAGGAGTGCTCTCTATGAAGACCCTGAGCTCCTGGCCAGTCCAAACTTTGGCCCTAGCACAGCCAATGGTCTTGGACTGAGAGCAGTTCTCATGCTTTGTCTCATATAATCTTTAAAACACCTCATGGAGCTGGCACTAGAATGTTCTCCACTTCAGTGAAACTGAGGCCTCTAGAAGTTAAGTCTCAATTTCACACAGCTCACAAGCAACAGAGACTTGAATCCAAGTGCATGCCCTTGCTCACTGGATCAGAGCGTGTGAAGGACAAGCGTCCCTTTAGTCCCTTTCCTATCCCCCCATTATTTGCTGTCCCCGTCCGTTCTCCAGGGCGGGGGAAGAACCGGCGGCAGAGCATCTTCTGAGCTGCGTCCACCCTGCTGCAACTCAAGGGACAAGAGGCCACACGGAACATGAATGAGTTCAGGAAATATGGGGCCTGTGTGGCCATCAGAGGGCTGAACAATGAACGCCTGTGGCCAATTTGGAGGACCACTTAGCAGCCCTGGTGGTAGCAGTTGCTTCCTTTCCTTGCTTGCCACACACCTCTGTGATGGCCTCTACCTGGACACCAACCCCTTTGTCACCCACTGTGGGATGGGGCATGAGCTGCTTCCCTGAGAGGAAGTGAGGGCCAAAGAGGGACATGGGACCCTTTCCCAGCTGGAGTGCAGGGGGAACTTGGGGACCCTGGGCTTGCCTGGCTCATCAGCTTGACAGCCCCTTTCTTAACCTTTGGACATTCGCTTTACCTTCATTCCCTCCAAGAACAAGGAATATTCCAGGAACAAGGCACTGGGGCCCTGGAATTGTGCCGATGTATGTGCTAACCCCACTCAAAGGCAGACATCCCTGGAGCATCCAAAAAAAAAAAATAGTACCCCCTCTAGTCACCATCCCCAACATGCTTTTGCCCCTCAATGCCAGAAGCCCTTGCACACTCTGGCTTGAACCAAGGCTAAAAAGCACCAGCATGCTGCCCCTGCCCAACTGCACCTGGAAGTGGTCTGGTCCTCCCAGCTGTGTGCTCCTGCCGCCTCAGCCATCCCCCTACCCATCCCCCAGTCTGGAAAGGGTTGCCTTAAACTGGCAGGTGGTAGAGTGCGCACACTGTTCTTGAAGCTTTGGCCTGTGTCCCTTTCCCCCTAAGCCACTCGCATGGGTGTTATCAGCCCTGAGGGATGATAAGTCAACCCTGTCTCAAGGTCCTGAGGCTGGCACCTAGATACGAAAGGTCACCCTGACACTGGTACCAAGGTGGCCTTGGCTCTTTGGGGCTGGTGGCAGCTCTCCCCCATGCCCCGCCTCCTTCCTGTCTACCTGACCCTGGCACCAGCCTCCAGAGAGTAAGGGTGCTGGCACCGTAGTCTAACCTGGAAAGGTACCCTTCCTCAGCACCCCTCTCATGTTCCAGGGTCTCCCCAAGACTTGGCTGAACTTGAAGGGCAAAGGCCAAGGGGAGGTCAAGCCCATGTTTTCTCCACAGGCCCCACCCCCATCCCAACCCCTTGGAACCTGGGTTCTCCCTGACCCCCTTCCCCACTGACTGTGAATGTCCTGTGACTCAGAGCAAAGACAGAGAATATATTTAATTCATGCTGTACAGAAAGCAGTGAGCAGTCTCATTCAGAAAAGGGGGTTAATAGAACAATACCAAAGCCAGAGGACCAAAGACACATAAGTGTCTGGGCTTGCTATACAGACATAACAAACCAATGAGGAGAGTTTGCTGTGTGTACATCTCTGGACCTGCCCTAGGCTGCGGGGAGGGAGCATTTTGGTGCCTTCCCTGCTACATTTCAACTCTGGTAAGGCACCCCAAGAGTCATGGGTGAAACAGAAAATGCACAGCCTGGCCATCTGTGTCCTGCCCTTGGCTCAGGGTGTGCCTGTGAGGATAGCCCAGAATGAATCCTGAGGAGCGGCATGGGGTCTCCTTTCCATGGATCACTCATCTTTGTCAACACTGCGTGGCTCCTTGACTTCTTGAGATGGGAGGGCACAAAGATAATAGAGAATTGGACCAGGTAATGGTGTAAATCTTTAACCCTAGCACTAAAGAAGCACAGACAAATGGATCCCCCTCCCTCCTTTGCTCCCTCCGTGTGTGTGTGTGTGTGTGTGTGTGTGTGTGTGTGTGTGTGTGTGTGTGTGTGTGAGAGAGAGAGAGAGAGAGAGAGAGAGAGAGAGAGAGAACTTCTTGAACCCACTTCCAGCTGCTCGCAAATGCCTCCCTTGTATATGGCTGTCCTTCCTGTCACACAGATCTTCAGTGCTAAGAATCCAGCTGTTTTCTAACCCACTGCTCAGATTTGTTCCAAGACCATGTAGAATGCCAAGCCCTAAGGCATGCTTCCTCGCCTTAGCTGTTTTGTGGCTTTGTCCTTGAGGGGGGCTCCTGCTTCCTCACCAAAGCCATGGAAGTTGGGGTAGGCCAGGGCTTGGTCCTTGGCCCCCCACACCATTTCCCACACTGGTTTCCATCGAAGCTTTAAAGTGCAGAAGCTCTCAGCAACAATTAGCACTTCCTCTAAGGGGAAGGCCAGGCTATGTGCAGGCTGAGATCCAGTGAGGTGACCTAAGCTGCCTTCCCTGTGCCCATCTGCAACGCTTGGGCCCATCTCATTGAATCTCCACTGCAACCTCTTTCTCCCTGATCACAAAAGTAAACACTGGAGTGCCCAGGGATGCAGTGACCGGCTTCAGGTCATAACAAATTAGAAGCCCAAGTCCGCTGGCGATGTAGCTCAGTGGCAGAGGCTTTGCCTACCATGTAAAGTCGCTGCACTCTATGGGCCCCAAGTTCCATCCTCTGCACCCGGAAAAACAAAATCAACAACAACAAAAAACCTTCCTGGAACTCTAGACCCCCTGGGTCTGTGTGTAGCCCAGCCCTCCTTGGTCTTTAAGGAGGGGAGGGGAGAGGGAAGGGGGGGATGTAAACAATGAAACCTGGGAAGCCGGAAGCTTAGGAAGATGCAGCTTCGCAGAGCAGTTCTGCAGAGGCCAACCGGTACCACCCCGAGGGCCCACGGTGTGCAGCAGCCCCTGTCCAGAGCCTTCCTGTGCAGTGTCCCTGTGCTGTGGCTGTGGCTGTGGCTGTGGCTGTGGTTGTGGAGACACGGGGAGGGGTGCCTGGGTCAAGGAACTTTCACCCTAGAAAGCTGTCAGGCTTGGGGGTGGAGGCTAGACCCTGCAGATCAGACTTAACTCCAGGTTTGCATGTACTCGGGAGAGATGCTGCCTCTGGAGAGGAAAACTGGATGTGGGAGCAAGGCAGGGCTGAGTGACTAGCTAGGAGCTGCCAGGGCTGGTGGCTGCAGGAGCCACTGTTAGTCCTCTAGGGACCAAGCTGAGCCACAGCCCAGGCCCTGAAGCCCTGTTTCCTGGGCATCCAGAAATCATTTCTGAACAGAAGCCTTTCTGCTGGAGTCCCTGGTGAGTCATTGTCCCCTCTAGCATTGCATTTACTGTCCTCATTCCTGGGTCAGGAATACCCAGGGCCCCATCTGACCACCTTCCCAGATGCCCGCTTCCAGCTGCTGGCTGCCACTCCCACTGAGGAACCTAGGGTTGGCTCTCGCTGCCCCACTCTAACAGTTACCACAGGCCTCTCCTGCAGACTCCATCCCTAGACCCTGTCAGCCTGCCAAATTAGAAACGCCTTGGGCCTGACAACTCCTCACAGACTCAGGAACCCTTCTTCATGCCTCCACAACCACAGCCACACAAAAGGACAGCTCCACAGGAAGGTTCTGGAAGATTCAGGGGCTTCTGCACCTTAGCCTGAAGCCTGGAGCTAGAGGTTGGGGCTGAAGCCTGGCAAACCACCCCTGTTCACTCCTCTTGCCCTCTTTGACCAGCCACCTGTCACTGTCAGCTGTTGTGAGACCTGCCTGCCCCCCTTTTCATTCCTTGAAGCAGTCTGGCTGCTTGTGGTCCATTTCTCTTCATCTTTGTTTGGACATTTGCTTCCAATATGAGACTCCACAGCACCCTATGAACCCTCTGTGTGTAAATCATCAGTGTAGGCATTGGTCACAGCCTCCATGCCTGGCCCTATACTGGGCACCAGGGCATAAGGTGCAAGACACTCCTCGCTCTGAAAGCCCAGTCCTGCAGGGCAAGGTGGCCTTTCTTCAGACAGATTTCTACCAAGCACTGTGTGCCAGGCAGTGTGCTTGGCTCTGGGGACAGAGCAGTGAGCAAGCAGGGAAACAAGCTTTGCTCAGCTGGACACCATCCAGAAGTTCAACGAGGAGAGTTGAAGCAGCACCAGGAGACGTGAAGGCTGGTGCTTGTTGGTCAGAGGCTATGATAGGGTCAGTGCGGCTAGGAATGGTAAGGGGGAAGCCGGGTGGACAGCCAGCAGAAGTCCCGAAGAGCATGCACTCCAAACTGAGCAAGACACACAGGCTGGAGCGAACAAGTGCAACGGTGGCCATAAGTCACTGTCTTCTGCTCTACCAAATGTCACCACCTTCACCCATCCCTGCCCTGGGCTCCCAGGCCCATTGCCCCTCATCAACTTAAAAGGGCACAGGACACTGGCAGGTGACATTGCTGATGGTCAGTGGCTTGCTCCGGATAAATGTGCCAGCTTTCCTCAGACAGACAGACAGACAGGCACGGGTGCACTGGCACAGCAATGTGATGTGACACCCCAGCCACTTCCCTCCACATTAGATGTTTGCCCACGCCGCCTCTTTGGCCGTCTTTCTCCCTTGCTCTGGGGGGCTGGGTCCTACCCGGTGAGTGACTGAGTGGCACTGTCTTAGTTTCTTCTCCTGGAATAAAGTATGCTGACAGAAGTGACTCAAGGGAGGCACCTTCAGCTCACGATTCAGTGACACAGTCCATCTTGGCGGGAAAGCCAAGGCCATGGGAGCTGGAAGCATCTGGAAGCAGAGTGATGATGAGTGCTTGTGCCCATTTCACCTTCTCTTTCTTACACACTCCAGCACCCAGGCCCACTTTTAGCATGCTCCTCCCTCCAGAATTAGCATATCGGTCATGCCCAGAGGCTAAACAATCTATCACAAGTGTGCCTGGAGGCTTGTCTCCCATGTGATTCAGAATCATGCCGGGCTGGCACCCCCACACCCCTCTCCTTTGTCAAGTTGACACTAAGATGCATCACCTAAATCATAACCTTCCATAACCACATGACTGTGTCACAACACACAAAACCCACCATTTAATTCAACTCAAAAGCCCCCCTAGTCTTTGATGATTTTAACACCTTTTAAAGTCCAAAGTTCAAGTCTCATCTGAGGCTCAAAGCAATCTCTTCCATGTGAGTTCCTATAAAATAAGAATTGTTACATTCCTCTAACACATAAAGGCACAGAGTTAGCATGCCTATCCAAAATAGGGAGAACCAGGGCACAGCAAGGAATGATCAGAACAAAAGCCCAATCGCAAACAACAAACACTGAATCCTGTGGCTCGGAATCTGGCACTTGGGGTTCCTAGTGAAATCAACTGGGCTCCTGAAGGATTGGGATGGCCTTCACCCCTCCATCTCTCTCTCTTGAGTCAGCCCTACTCTGCACATAATGTTTCCTCAGTGGACATGCATTTCTGGCATCTTCAATATCCTGTGGTCTCCATAGCAACTGAAGCTTCACCTTCACAATTTCACACAGTCGACTCGCAGGAACTTTGACTCTGCCACACATCTCCTGCTCTCTGTAACAAGGGAGCAAGATTCCATAGCTCCCACAGTCGTGTGCTGAAACAGCACACCAGAGATCTCTTAGCAGGAATGCCCCATGCAGTGGACCCTCTAAGCAGGATGCAGCCAGCAGGCAGGGTATGGGGAAGAGGCCTTCGGCTGGACCTCAGACATGGCCATGGGACAACAGGAATTAGCTGAATTATCCACCTCCCCCTATCCCCATACCAAGTCCCACCCAAGCAACCATCCACTGTCTCCCCAAAATCAAAAGGTGAGATGAAGACTGCCTAGGCCTTTGACAGAAATCCTCTGCGGACATCTAAAAGATACCCTGCTCTGAGACTGGGGCACTGAACTCCCTCTGTTGGTTCCTAGTTGACTCAACAGCGCAATAAGCAGCCCTGATCAAAAGGGACAAATGTGCCCAACGTGGGGCACGAACCCACAACCCTGGGATTAAGAGTCCCATGAGCAAGGGGTGGAGGACAAGGACCTTATGGGAGCTGAGCAGCAAGCACAGGGTCTGGAGAAAGTCCAAGGGCAGGGTCAAGCTGCCCCATATGCCCAGGCTCTTCTCGCTAACTTGGGCTTGGCCATCTGTCGGAGGAAACACTGCCTTGCTTGTGTGTTAGGACTAGGTGAGGGCGTGTGGCAGTTTAGTGGACATTCTTCATTAGACATGATGCTGTAGGTCTGTTTTATGGAGGAAATTGGCAGTTTGAGGAAATGCCGTGGTGCCCCCTGCACGGTGTGGGTAGCCCAGAGGATCCCTGGGTGGGGACCTTGCCGGCCTGCAGCTCTGGCTTGACCCTCCGTAGCGGCATCAGGGTGCCTTTTGTATGCAAGGGGACATAGTAAAGAAACTGCCGAGCCAGGCATTGGTGGCGCACACCTTTAACCCCAGAACTCAGGAGGCAGAGACAGGTGGATCTCTGTGAATTGGAGGCCAGCCTGGTGTACAGACTGAGTTCCAGTACAGGCTCCAGAGCAATACAGAGAAACTGTCTCAAAAAAAAAAAAAAGAAAAAAGAAACAAACAAACAAACAAACATGGCTGGTCCATGATATGGATTTTTTTATTGTAGATAAGAAAGGGAAAATATCCAGAGGCATCTGGAGAGACCAGAGCAGGGAAAGATGTAGACTGAGCATGGCCCAGGGCTAGGGAAGTGAGAGAGGAAGAGAATAGTGGAGATAGTGAGATAGCAAGAGACAGAGACTAGTGTTCAGTGAGAGGGAACAAGATAAAGTGAGAGAGATAGAATAGAATAGCTAGAGCAAAGAACAGTGAGGATAGTGAGGCTATAAGGAAATGTAGCTAAGGGTAGAGAAGCCTGTGAACTGGAGGGAGTTTAGGGTAGGGGAGGAGGTGACAAGGGCCAGATGCTAGTGTGGACTTTGAAATGTGTGACAGGTACTTGTGACCCTGGGGGAGCCTGGAGGTTAGCATGGGCTTTAAAAAAATTATATTTAGATATTTTGACTGTCAAGACTATTTCACAGGTGAGGTTGCCAACTTCTATTGGTAAGCGAGGGCTTTGATATGCTGCTAAGTGCCATAGGTAGCCATGTGTCCCTTATGCCAGAGGTAAGAGAAATGCCTCCTTTTGGCAGATGGGAATTGGTTTCACGAGTTCCTGAAGAATTCTGGCTTTTATCTAACTGTCAGAAATCCTATGGCCCAACCTGAGCTCATTTCTGGATATAGGGACTGCCTTTTGGAGTTTGGGGGATTGGAGTTTGCTCTGGAATTGATACCTTTTATGCCTGCACACTTGTGCCACATGGATGAGCTGCCAAGCTCTGCCCTCAGCTCAGGATGGAGCCTCGGGTGGGTGGGTGGGTAGGGTTTGCCCTCAGGACACCATTCAAACTGTCCCAGTGCAGTGTAGGAGGTGGCTCTTCTGTGGTGCTGACCTTGATTACAGCTGCTTTCCTCAAACGGGCCCAAGAGCTCTCCTATCTGAGATGTTCTCTGCCAAACACATAGGTCGATCATCTTTAAATTCAATTTCACTCAGGTTCTCAGGGCACAGGTAAAAAGGAATCAGATGCTGGGTTCAAATATCAAATGATCCTCAGCTGCACTGATACAACCTAGGTCCCTCTCAGAAACCTCATGAGCCCGGACTCCATTGTCAGTGTTCCTGTTGGCATGCTTGTCTCCCAAGCTCTCACAAGAATGACCCGTAAGCTCTGCTTCCTCCATGCTAGGGCTATTTTATCCCAAACTCTCAGACTGTTTCACTTCCACCTTTCTCCCACAAGCCAGTCCCAAAGGTCAGGCTCATCACAGCAGTGAT
The DNA here is from genome assembly GCF_003668045.3 of Cricetulus griseus. Classification (NCBI taxonomy): domain Eukaryota; kingdom Metazoa; phylum Chordata; class Mammalia; order Rodentia; family Cricetidae; genus Cricetulus; species Cricetulus griseus. Next base: position 57,049,679 of record NC_048598.1, read on the forward strand.
AATCAACTTCTTAGTTTCCATGTCCATTGCAGTGACATGATACAAGCACACACCTGCACACCCCGTCTCACACACAATAGTAAAAATAATAAATAAAAACTTGTTTAAAGTACCCTAACAAGCCAGGCGTTGGTGGCGCACGTCTTTAACCCCAGCACTAGGGAGGTAGAGGCAGACAGATCTCTGTGAATTCAAGACCACCCTGGTCTACAGAGCAAGTTCCAGGACAGCCTCCAAAGCCACAGAGAAACCCTGTCTTGAAAAGCAAACAAACAAATAAAGTACCCTAACAAATCAATGAAAATCAATGACCCTGTCTTGAAAAAACAAACAAACAAACAAAGTACCCTAACAAAGGAAAATCAATGAAGAAGGGATTTGTTTCAGCTCATAGTTCAAGGACCAATTCAACACAGCAGAAGCCTGAAGCAGGTAGTCACATCTCATCTATCTACAGTCATGAAGCAGAGGGTGATGAAGGCTTTTGCTCAGCTGGCTGCCTCCTTTTTATACAGTCCAGGACCCAAGCTCACTCTTGGGCTGGATCCTCAGACTTCAAATAATCTAATCACAGGTATGCCTGGAGGCTTTTCTCCCCAGTGATTCCAGAGCAGTGATTCTCAACCTTCCTAGTGCTGTAACTTTTTAATACAGCTCCTCATGTGGTGGTGACCCCCCAACTATAAAAACTTATTTCGTTGCCACTCCACAACTGTAATTTTGTTGCTGTTATGAATCATAATGCAAACATCCGTGTTTTCCAATGGTCTTAGGCAATCCGCATGAAAGGGTTGGCAGATTCCCAAAGGCGTCACAACTCACGGATTGAGACCCACTGTTCTAGAGGGTGCCAAGATGACAGCACCAATCATAGCAGTAACGTGACCCACATGGGTACAGTGACACAGGTCACAGTGCCAACTACTTGAAGTGCAGAGACAAAATTCAGAGCAAGCCTGGACAATGTAGAGCTTGTTTCTAAAATAAATAAATAGCTCAACCCTGGTTCTTCCCCAGCAAAGAAGCTGATAGCTGTACCTCTCTATCCATCCCACCTCAATCCCAAGAACCCTCAAATGTCAAGTAGCCACCCTTTCAGCACCCACATCCACTTCCCAGTGATGTCAACACATGACTTAGTAGGCATGGGCTACACAGCCAGAGCCAGGCAAGAGAATGCCTGCCCCTGCTCCCAGCTGGACATCCGGGACCTCCTCCTCCCTCAGCGTCTATCACCACTCCTAGTTACCTGCCAGGCTGGCCCCAGTGCCTCCTATAAACATCACCCTGATTTAGCCCTGCTTCCTCTCAAGCTCTCTGTCACCTGTGGCTTTAGGATGTGGTTTTTGCCTCATCTCATGAGGTTCCAGCCCTCGAGGGAGGAGGAATTGCCCATTAGTCATAGTTTTACATGACTTCCTGGCCTGCATATTGATAGAATAATTGCCTAACTAGCATGTATAGAGCCCGGGGTTCCATTGCCTCACACCACATAAACAATACAATAAATTGCAAAGAGTTTCTTTTAGATGCAACAGAAACTTTCAGTAATGCCTGTGTGTTCCTTGAGGAGGACCTATTAGTTCCAGCTTCTGGGATACAGAGTTGCAAATCTAGGGATACAACAGATTCACATCCTACTCCTATCCCTGAGTCACTGTGGACCTGTGACATGACCGCTCTGGGCCTTCATCTCCTCCTCTGAAAAATAGCTAATGATGGTGATTGTCACAAAGTCCTCACAAGAGACCTGACACACAGAGAATGCCATGAAGTTACTGACTTGCTGCCATCACTCTGCATGTTGCTACCCCTTCTCTGCACCAGGAAGTCCAGCTTGCTCTCTTCCTAGGGAATCCCAGCCAGGAATCAAAATTGGAAGTCATGCTTATTCTCCTTTCATTCTTCACCCATGATATGATCTCAGTTAGAATGTATTACGTAGAATCTATTTAAAATATCTTGTGAGACTTGGAAAATTGACTTTAGAGCGCACACCTTTAGTCCCGACGCTGGGGAGGCAGAGGCAGGCGGATCTCTGTGAGTTGGAGGCCAGCCTGATCTACAGAACGAGTTCTAGGACAGCCAGGGCTACACACAGAGAAACCCTGTCTTGAAAAAAAAAAAAAAAACAATCCCCCCAAAAAAAACTAAAAAAGAGATGACTTTATCTGAGTTTTTTTTAATTTAAATTTTATTTTATGTGTAGAAGTGTTTTACCTGTGTCTCTGCAACACTTACATGTCAGGTGCTTGAAGAAGCCAGAAGAGGGCAACAGATCCCCTGGGACTAGAGCTGCCACGTAGGTACTTGGATCCTGCCACGTAGGTACCTGGATCCATTTTTCTTAACCATGGAGCTATCTGGCCAGCCCTGGGTTTTGTTTGTTTGTTTTGCATTGTCTTCCCACAGCTTTAAATGTATCTGAAGTAAACACAGGAAAACAATTAATGACAAAAAGCATCAGATGGTAGGTTACTCAGTGCAGCCTGGCTACCTTCTGAGGATCGGAGTACTCCATTCCCTAGATCATTCAAGCAGACTGGAGGACTGGCGAGAAGACTGAGAATTTTGGGGGCACTACTGACTCCGACAGGTCACAACAGGTTCCTGAGGAAGGCAGGCAGGTCCATTTCTAATCTGATTCTGCCCCCCACCCCCTGCTCCACTTTATTTTGAGACTGAGTCTCACAATGTAGCCTCGGATGGCCGTGAACTCATAGGGATCCATCTCTCAGCCTCCTGAATGCTGAGATCAAAAGTGTGCGCTGCCATGCCTGGCCTGACCCTGTTCTTGAACTTCTCCCATTTGCTACACAGGGCAAGCCAGGTCCAACTGTCTAGGTAGACACATTCTCCAGAGCCTGGGGAGGAATATGTCTAGTGTGCTTTCTGTGCTCATGAAAGTCCCTCCTCCTTGCCTGGACTTCAGGATACAGCTAGCTATTAGCTTTTAACCAGATGGTCTTTGAGGACCATGGTTTAATCTGAAGTTCTGGGATTCCTGAAGCCAGAGTGTGCGAGAGAAGAAGGCTGCCAGGGAGGAGGGAGGAAGTTAGGGCCTGCAACATCCTGAAGTGACTGCCTTCAGTCACCTGTCATTCTGGTGCTCCCTACTTGGTGAAGGAATCCACTGGCCAGAGTCCCAGCCACGCTGGATCTGGCAGTGACAGGTCTGCTCCTCCTAAATGCTAGAATTACAGAGCTCACAAACAGCCACCTGCCTCTGCCCTCTGCTCTCTGCCCTCTGCCCTCTGCCCTCTGCCTCCTCAGTGCTGGGATTAAGGGTGTGTGCCTCCACACTTGCTCAAAATCATTTTTATTAAAACAAGAATGTTAGAAATCTTTCTAGAGCCTGGGATGGTGGCACACACCTTTATCCCCCGCACTGAGGAGGCAGAGGCAGGAAGATCTCTGTGAGTTTGAGGCCAGCCTGGTCTATGAAGCGAGTTTCAGATCAGCCAGGACTGTTACACAGAGAAACCAGAGAGAGAGAGAGAGAGAGAGAGAGAGAGAGAGAGAGAGAGAGAGAGAGAGAGAGAGAGAATGTTGAGACTTGCAAAGTTGAGGTGGGTGAATCACTTGAACTCAGGAGCTAACCCAGGGACTAGCTTGGGCAACACAGTGAGCTCCTCCTATCTCAGAGAGAAAACCACTCAGTTCAAAGCACTCCGTAAAACATTAGAAATTAAAATATAAGTACAGGGATCTTTCCTTGTATCCGATCAAGGAGAAAGCAGCTGTTTCAGAAATGACAAGCATGGCTGCCAGTGGGCGTTGCATCTGTGTTTCACAGATTTGAGCAGAGATAAACAGAGGGAGCCACTATTGCTGAGGGCTCAGGCCCACAGTTCCAGCAGGTGTTTCCAGTCTCCTAAACTGAATGGGACTTCCACCTCCAGGCTCAAAGGTGTCTGAAAGTCTAAACATTACCATAAACAGGAAGCATCTGCTATAGTGGGAACCTGTTGGAACCCACCTGCCAGCCAGGCTCCCCTCCCAGAGCAGCACTCTGGGGCCCCACTCCCTTGAGCTCAGCTAGATTTCAGCGTGCTTTCTTGTTTCCCACTCTATGCCCACGAGTGTTCCTAGTCACAGGCTTGGGGCACTCAGCACATGCTGCTGGCTGGCCTGTTAGCATCAGTAAGGGCTGTGCCCACTCCCCAGCAAGGTGTCCTTGTCCTGCTCTCTTTTGCCTGCTCTGCAGTCTTGCTAATTGATGGCACACTTATCTGGAAGGGGCCACCTTCTTCAAGCCTTTGCACCGATTGCCTGGATGCCTTTCTCACCCCTCTGCAGCACCTCTATGCCAGTTGCTAATCAGTGAGCCTCGGTCAGGCCCCTTGCGTATGCTGGAACTCAGTGCTTCCATCCCTATCATGAACATGGGTCCTGCATGCCTGATTGTCCAGGGAGTGCTGGGGATGGAACCCAAGGCCTATGCATGAGGGGCATGTGCTCTACCACTAACGTACAACCCTGCTTCCTGAAACTGGGCTCCAGATGCCTTCAGAATGCCCTCCCTACTTAAATAGCATGCCAACCTAACCCTATACTGGGGATGAGCCCAGGGACTTGCACACACTAGGCAAGAGTTCTACTGATGAGCTACATTGCCAGCCCCACTTTAATACTTTTAGTTTAATTTTTAACTACCATGCAAAGTAACAGATTTCCTTATTACATATTCTTTGTGTGTATGTGTGTGTGGGGTGTATGTACATGTACATGTATTCGTCAGTGTGTGGTGCAGATGTCTTTACCAGATGTCAACATTGCCTTTGTTTCAATTGCTCTCACCCTGTTTTTTGAAGCAGTATCTCTCACTCGATGGGGAGCTCTGTGATTGGCTACACTGGCTGGCCAATAAAATAGGGATTAGATTCTACCTATGGTTGTATCCCTTACCCTGCTGCCCACCCAACCCAGTGCCAAGTGCTGATCCTGGTTTTTTACCTGAGTTCCAGGTATCCCAACTTAGGTCTTCATGTTTATGCCATAGGCATCTTACTGACTGTGCCACCTCTCACACCCCTACAGAACTTTCTTTTTAAAATTATTTTTGTTTTATGTGTATGGATGTCTTTTTTTTTTTTTTTTGGTTTTTCATGACAGGGTTTCTCTAGCTCTTGTAGACCAGGCTGGTCTCGAACTCACAGAGATCTGCCTGCCTCTGCCTCCTGAGTGCTGGGATTAAAGGTGTGTGCCACCAACGCCCAGTTTATGTGTCTGGATGTCTTCCCTGCATGGATGTCTGTGAATGTGCATACAGTTCCTGCAGTGACCAGAAGAGGGCATCAGATTCCCTGGAACTGGAGTCTTTCAGTTGTGAGCGGCCAGGTGGGCGCTAGAAATCAAACCCAGGTCCTCTGGAAGAGCAGCCAGTGCTCGTAACTGCTGAGCCATCTCTCTGCCCCCAGCCCTCATGGCATTTGCACACATAATTTGTCTTAGATGTTCCCTCCACCTCCTCTCCCCACCTTGTACCATCCACCCCCAGAATCTCCCTTCCCATTTTTCCACCACACATCTTCTATTACTCCCCCTACCTAAAATCTCCCCCCCAAGTTCTTCATGCACCCCTTTTAATTTCATGACATCTGCTTACACCCACTTCTACATAAATATGCAAAGACAAAAAATTAGAGGAAAATATGGAACACTTCATGAGTTTGTGTGTCATCCTCACTTGGGGACCATGCTAATCTTCTCTGTCTCATTCCATTTTCACTGTATGTGCCCCCAAAGTGACCGTTTCAGTGTTTCGTGAGCTGTGTCCCCTTCTCTTTCTCTCGAGCAAGTCTTCAACTCCCCTCCTCCAGGAAGTCCTCCTTGGTTTATGTCCTCCAACAGTGCTAGCACAAAGGACCATGGGGTCCCCTCACTGTCACATAGGCCACCCAACTATACACAATTTAAACATCCCAGGACTTCGGGGGAAAATAGCACTTCTAGAAGGACCCTTGAATCCATATTATCTTGAAATTCTCTGTCTGGTGTGGTCTGTCCCATGTCCCCAAGGTTTTGGCCCTGTTGTTTCTCTCTTGAACTGATCTACTCCCACTGAAGAGAGCATGTGCTTTACTTGGCTGTGATCTTCCTCAGGTGAGCCCTTCCCCTGAGGCCTTTGTTAGGGTAATGCTACTTGAGGACCAAGTAACTCATTTCTAAGTACTGAGGCATTTTGTGTGCAGTAGCCCAGTTTTGCTTCAGAAACTTCCCAAGGGCAGAGAGGGCAGGTGGGATGATTCCTTTCAGTGACTGTGGAAGCATCTGGAGCGTTAGCTCCCAGTGCATGGTGAATTAAGCAAGCCCACAGTACATCCACCTGGCCAGCCCTGTTTTCCTCAGTCATGTATTTAGGACTGTTTTGTGTGCTGGCTTAGGTTTTGATCCTGTCCAGTGTGAGCAGGGGTCCCAGGGCTGGCAGGGGAGCCAGAATGAGCGGATTTGACTTCTAATCTGACTCACACATCTGTCGAGAGTGCTGTCAAGCTGGGGAAGTTTAGCTGTGCCTCTAGCCTGAGCCTGCCCTGCTCGCTGCCACAGCTGGCCTCTAGCCCCGAGGCGCACCCCTCCCTCCTCTGGGAGCCCAAAGTTGGCCATGGGGTGAGGGGTGTCCTAGGAGGACCGCAGCCTATGGACAGGCGACAGGCGGATGTTTTCTCTCCTCGACATTGTTCTGACCCCAGTCTATTGTGTGTGCCAAGAGAGCGTCACCAAGTCTCCTGGCAGGCTCTCAGCAGAGTTGGGGAACATTTCCGGAGGGGAGTGGCCCATTATGAATGCTGAGGCTTTCACAAGCTCTGCCATTCCTTTGGGTTGGCTGGGCTGCAAGAGTCTAGAAGGACAACAATGGAGACTCCAGAATCCCTGAAGGCTAGCTTCGAGGTTGAAGGTCCCAAGGACCTTGACAGGCTACCGGTTTGCCCAAGAGTTCTCCCAGGCTGGGCCTGAAGCCCATGGGGGGCTTGGGAATGGGAAGTAGAGGAGATCTGGCAGGGAGTTGGTGGACAGATAGATACACAGCTGGGGACATCAAGAGAGCCAGAATTGTATTGTATTTTATTAACAATTCCTGACCCCTAACCTGAGCTGGCTCCCACCTGAGGATGGGAAAGGACCTGGTCACCTTCAAACACTCCACTGAATCTATCTATCCCAGAGGAAATGGAAATTCAGAATTGTTTGCCAGTGGGTGAGTAATGAGCATTGCTCCCAACTGGCTCACAGCTGTTCCCCCCAGAAAAAAAGTATTTATGTCTGTGCCTCTCTTTATCAGGCTAAGGCATGCACTTCAGGCAAGCAAGGGTGTGTGTGTGTGTGTGTGTATCTGTGTGTTTATGTGTGTCTGTTCATCTGTGTGTCTGTGTATATGTGTCTTTGTGTATCTGTGTGTATGCATCTTAGCGTGTCTCTCTCTGTGTGTGTGTCCTTCTGTGTGTATCTCTGTGTGTTCATCTGTGTGTGTATGTGTGTGGGTAGGGGGGAGGGAAAGGGAGAGAGTGAGGAATTAGTCCCTCTGTGGGGATTAACTCCCAGCAAGACCAAAAATTTGGGAAGTACCTATTTCATATAGATGTGAAATAGAGTCCCGCAGAGGTTAAGAATTGACTCAGACCATATAACTACTCTGTGGCAGAGCCAGGATTTGAACCGAAGTCTATGACACTCCAAAGTACTTGTCCTAAACAAAGTTATTCGAAGTTCCAGTGCATAAAACATAGCATGCAAAACTTCTAGGCCCTGTGCCCTTGCCCTGGGTAAGGGCAGAATCTCAGCAATGCTCCTAATTCACAGGGATGGTTCTGAAGTGATGATGTCACAGGTTAAGAAATGATTTTGGGGCTCTGCTTTAGGACCCCAGTCACAGAGCACGGCCTAATCAGAGAACATCAGAACCCCAGATTGCTGCTAACCCCCAGGAGCTTTGCTGAGAGAGAGTGACCCAGGAGAAGGGTGTGGTCGTCCATGCCAGTTGTTTTTGTCAGTTTGACACAAACCTAGACATATGCAACAGGAAGTCCCAACTAAAGAATGCCCCCTCATATCAGATTGGCTTTTAGGAGAGCTTGTTGGGCCTTTTTTCTTTGATCGATGATTGACCGCGGTGGTGCCGTGCCCAGCCAGATCGTCCTGGAGTGTATAAGAAAGCAAACTGAGCAAGTCAGTAAGTTTTCTCATGGTTTCTACCTTGGTTCCTGCCCTGACTTCCCTCAGTGCTGGAGTGTGACCCAAGAGTTGTAAGATGAAAGAAACCCTTTCCTCCCGGAGTTGCTTTCAGATAAAACAGTGTTTTATCACACAAGCACAAACCCAAGACACTCTCAGTACAAAAGTAGGTCTGATCCAGGTGGTGGTGGCACATGCTTTTAATCCCAGCACTTGGGAGTCAGAGACAGGCAGATCTCTGTGAGTTCCAGTACAGCCTGGCCTACACAGAGAAACCCTGTCTCGGAAAAAAAAATAGGACTGATCGTTTCAGCGCCCCTCCCAAAGAGACACACCTGCACAAAATCAAGAAAGGCACGTGGGGAGATGTCTGTTGTACTGACTGACTCCCTGCCGTGAGGGAGGGCTAAGACCCTCCTGCGTCACAGTGTCTGAAGCTATGCTATGAATAGACAGCCCCAGGTCCCACCTCCCAGGGGGAAGGTGACTCTCCTTTAAGATTTCTCCCCTGGCAATCTCAGCACAAATGGAAGCTTGAGAAGGAGAAGAAGTAGGAATGGAATAGCTTTGGTGTCCTGAGGAACAAGCATCTCCATAGACTCCAAAGCTACAGCACCCCAGGGAAGCATGCCACTGAGTATTTATCAAAAAGCCAGCATATGAAGTGAGAGTTCTGTGTTTGAGTCCTGCTTGGACACTCTGCAGTCCTGGATGACTGTGCCTCACTGGGCCCCAATCCTCGTACCTCTGATGAGGTAAGTTTGTCACCCACCACCATCACTGTGGCCCTCTGAAAAGTGGGCATGCAGCAGTCTCTGAATAAGCTAGAGGACCTTCTCGTGTGTTTTGGGAAATACCACCAGAGGACTCCCAGTGGGCTCCATATGGATCATGCCCACATTATCCTGTTGGGGAGTTGAGAGCTGGGTGTGGGGTGAGTAATTAGTCCCAGAAACAGGACCTAGGACACCGAGCAGACGGTCAAGTGTCAGGTTATGTTTGCAGGAGTCTGAAGCAGATAACATAAGCCTGGCAAGACAACTTCTGGGTTAAGGGCATAGGGCTCATATCCTCACTGGACAACTTGCTAAGTGAGTCACTCTGGGCCACTTAAGTCTGCCTCTCTGTGTCTCAGTATCCTATGTGTGAAATATAATAATCAACGTACCCACTTCTCAATCCAGAAAAAAAAAAATTCAAACATGCTTAGCACACATTAAGGAATCAGTATCAGTCAGGACTGCCTATTAATGGAAAGATTTTTGAGTGCAGGGGAATCTTTAATAGTCTTGAGTTTCTGTTGTGTCCTCCTCACATCTAAGGTTATCCCTGGATGCCCTGGATGCAGGTGATGATGAAAGCAATGCTTTCATCATAGTTATAGTTCTCAGGCTCGGCCTTCTCCCCTGGGTAAATCTCCCTGTGAGTAAGAGTCAGGATGAGGCAGCAATGGCTGGGTTAGAGGGCATTGCCACCAGCACCTCTTAAGCCGGGTTTCTGCTTCCTTAGTAGGTACCTGTAATCCCAGTATTTGGGAGGTGGAAGCATGAGGATTAGGAGTTCAAGGAAGCCTAAGGTACAAGAAACCCTGGAGAGAGGGAGGAGGAGGGGAAGGGAAGAGGAAAAGGCTATCTTTGTTAAGTCAATATCTGTAGGGAAGACTGAGGTAACTCATCGGTAGAAGACATGCTTTCCATACAAAAGGTCTTAGGTTCATTCCCCTCTACCACCAAAAAGAAAATGTCACTAGGTAGAAAGCCCCAGCAATCCGTGAGTGCAGACTGCCGCCACATCAGGCAGAGCACCAAGACACCAACAGAAGAGAGACACGGCAGTGATCTGAGGGCTCCAGCTACTTCCCTCTAAGGCTCCCATCTGCCAGGAGGTGGAGGAAGCAGTAGGGTCTGGACCCACGCCCATCGTGGGAATGTTCACCCTCATTCTAAGCCAGGGCCTGGCCTGCCCCTGGCAGCACAGTGACTCACACTACCAGGTCCACACACCAGAGGAATCCAGGCCAGCAGGAAACAGGTGGCCACCCTGTTACCAGGGAGACACTAATTCTGTTGGAGGGTGGTAGTATTTGAGCCAGACCCTAAGGCTGAGTGCATTTCTGCAGAACCAGGAAGAACCATAGACGTCCCTGCCCAAGAATTGCAAGACCTCCCTCATGGGACGTCTAAGATGAAAGGGAGGACAGGGACGCAAGCAGGGGCTCCCACTGCATATGGTAGAGGTCCTGTGGTCCTTTGTAGCAGTGCAACCTGAGGGGGGCATTATCATTACCTACTGACTGTTAGAAGTAATATACACTCATCATTTTTAAATGGAGTAAAACACAAACTCTGGGTTGCAGCCCAGCTGGTAGAGTGACTAGCTACTGAGCATGAAAACCTGGGTTTGATCCCCACGCCACACAAGGAGGGGGGCGGTGTCATGGCATGGTGGCACAGCCTGTGTTCACATCTTAAGAGGCAGAAGGATGAGCCCTGTGGTGGTAGCACACACCTTTAATCCCAGCACTTGAGAGGCAAAGGCAGGTGCATCCCTGTGAGTTTGAGGCCAGCCTGGTCTACAGAGCTAGATCCAGGACAGCTAGAGTTACACAGAGAAACCCTGTCTCAAACCCTCCATATACACACCACCAAAAGAGGTAGGAGGATGAAGATCAGGAGTTCAAGGACATCCTTCACATAAGAAATACAAGAAAACCTAGGGTACATGAGCCCTTGTCTAAAAAAGGTTAGGTGGGGAAATAAAGAAGAAAACGAAAATCGATATCACTCATGTGCAAAATTCCCATAATTAATCATTGCCAACAAACACTTGGATGCTTTGCTTTCAGGCCTTTATAAACATAACACTAAAAAGAATACACAAAAGCTGGCATGGTGGTGCACACCCTTAATCCCAGCACTCAGGAGGCAGAGGCAGATGGATCTCTGTGAGTTCTAAGCCAGCCAGGACTACAAAGTTAGATCTTGTCTCAAAACAAAACAACAAAACCACCACAATAAGAGACTGTGGAGTGCTCACACCTCCCCAAGACTCAGGGATCATTTTTGAAGACAAAGTGAAAAAATTATATAAGAGCCACAAGTCACAGGCATCTGATTCAAAATATCATTGCTGCACCTGACAGGGACATTGTATAAGATGAAGCTAGCCAAAATCTCAACATGAACGGGGGCAGGGCTCATAACATCCAACCCCTAGCTCAGCAGATATTGGCAACTGAGAGAGATATGGCTGCCCAGGGGAGAGAGGGTTAAGTTTTCTTCAGGGGTGTGGTCCTTGAAGGCTACTCATACTCTTATAGATGGTCCTCCATCTGTGTATATGAAAACAGTACTAGGTGGACTTAGTGGGTTAAAGAGAGTGATAGAGGGGACAGGGGAGAGGGAGAGAGAGCACATGAAGTTGGCAGGGAAAAGTGGTGTGATGGGGGACGTCCCTCTGTGTATGTTTATCTTATTGGTTGTTGAATAAAGCACTGCTCGACCAATGAGGCAGAAAGATAGGCGGGACTAGGAGTCAAGGAGGATTCTGGGAAATGTAGTAAGAAGTCTTGTGATCCAGGCCGGAAGTGACATAGCAGGCAGACTCAGAATATAAGCAGGGTGCTTCCTCTTCCTCTTGCTCTCTTCTTTACAGAGCCGCCATGTGATATCAGGAAGAGGACGCCAGCGGAAGGCGTCCTCGATAAGCTAAGTCTTATTATATATATAGATTTATGATAATTAAGACTGAGCTAGCATATAAGAAATCCTAGTCATTAGCCAACAGTGTTGTAAAATAATATAAGTCTCTGTGTGTTATTTTGGCCACCCACATGGCGGCGGGGCTCTGGTGGCTTGGTGGAAAGATTTATCGTTACAGCAGTGAGGGAGTAGGGAAAGAACTGGAGGGGAGATAACATAGGTGGATTTGATCAAAACACATTCTATGTGTATATGAAATTCTCAGTTCAAAAAGTATACAGGGATGGGAGAGGTGGCTCAGTGCTCTTCCCAAAGGAAACAAATTTAGTTCCCAGCACCCACATCAGATAGATGGCTCACAGCCACCTGTAACCCCAGGTCCAAGAAGCCTGAAAATATTTGGGTACTGCATGCATATGGTATGAATGCTTATACTAAGGTATGCATAAACATAAACTAAGCAAATAAAAATTTAAAGATATACAAAGGGGGATGGAGAGATTTATCAGTCCATAAACCTTGAAGACCCGAGTTTGGATCCTTAGCACGGTGTGAAGGGCCAGCTTAGTGGTACATATCTGGAAAGCCAGCCTAGTTGAATCAGTGAGCTACAGGTTCAATGAGAGACCTGCCTCAGTATGGTGATATTTTGTTTGTGCTCTAACAAATAAAGTTTGCCTGAAGACCAGAGGGTGGGGCTAGCCACTAGTTAACCATAGAGGCCAGGCAGCAGTGTTACACACTTTTGATCCTCACACCGTTGAGCCTAGTACCTGAGAGCTCATGTCTTTGGTCCCAGTACTTGGGATGACATGCCTTTAGTCCCAGCACTAGGGAGGTGGAGACAGAAATTAATACTGCTGGGCCAGGAGAGGAATATAAGGTGAGAGGAGACAGGAGCTCAGGCCCTTTCAGTCTGAGGATTTTACAGAGGTAAGAGCTAGTTACTGGCTGCTCTGCTTCTCTGATCATTCAGCTTTCACCCCCCAATATGTGACTCTGGGTTTTTATTATTAAGACCTATTGGAATTCACATTACACCTCAGAAAATAAGATGAGGAACAACAGAGGATGAATGTAGTGTTGACCCCTGACTTTCATATGCATGCTTACACAGTGTATCCAAATGCAGGTGCACACACACATGAAGACACATAGAACACATACACATACAATATGTATTGATAGGTATAATAATGCCAACCTGCAATCCCAGTGACTCCAGAGGCTGAGAAGGCTGAAACAAGTTTCTGAGGTTCCATGTCATCCTAAACTCAGTGGTGTATTTCTTAACATGTCCTGGGTTTATCCCTAATACCACACGCAAAATTATAGCTTATAATATGCACTATAGGAGGCTAGGGAGATGGCTCTGTGGATAGTAACACTTACTGTGGGAGCATACAGACTTGAGTTCAAATACCCAGGACCCATGTAAGAATATAGACTTGGCTATATGTATGAGTCTATAACCCCAGCACTGGGGAGAAAGACAAGTGGATCCCGGGAGCTCAATGGTACCAGCCTACTTGAAAAGGTAAGCTTCCAGTCCAGTAAGAGACCCTGTCTCAAGGCAATGAGGTGGGGAGCAACAGAGGGAGTCATGCAACATCCTTTTTGTAGCCTCTTGATTGTGCAGTTATGTACATCTACAGATAACACACACACACACACACACACACACACACACACACAACTAGAACAATATGTACTGTATAGGCAGTATGCATTTTTATTTGTTTTGTTTTTGCAGTGCTGGTGATGAACCCAGGACCTCCCACATGAGAGGCCAGTGCTCTATCACCTGTAGGCATATTAGTGTAGCAAAATCCATGTGGGGTATCTCAGAGAGTAGAGGGGATGTCTCAGAGAGTGGGGTGTGTCTCAGCCAAAGCACAAAGCACTGAGCCTAAAGGAAAGCAGAAGGGCGGGGCTCTGTGTGACAGGTCAGGAGAGTGGGGCCCATCTCAGAGCTGGGGCCTGAGTAGTCTGTCTCTGGGGGTGGGACCTCTCGGAAGTGGTTAGGGTTTAGCATTTGAGGGGATTAATCCAATCATTGAATTAATGGATTAAGGGATTATCTTAGTCACAGACATCATGACCACAGCAACTCTTATGAAGGAAAACATTTAATTGGAGGTTGGCTTACAGTTTCAGAGATTTAGTCCATTATCATCATGGCATACTACAGGCAGGTGCTGTGCTGGAGCAGTAGCTGACAGACAGAGAGCAAGACGCTTCCTCCACACCTCCTAATCTTTCTAATCCTATCAAACAGTTCCACTCCCTGGTGACTAAACTTACAAATACATGAGCCTATGGGGGGCCATTCTCATTCAGACCTCCACAGGAATCAATGGGTTAATAGGATATCTGGAGAAGAAGTTCTTATAAAAGCTTGGTCACTTGGCTCTAGTCTTACCACATTCCATACCACACTGCTAGAGGACTCTGCCAATAAACCACAAACAGATGCAGCCATGACAGGCCATAACTGAGAGACAAAGCGACCCCCTCTATTTTATAACTCACAAGCCTGGTAGTTACTAACAATAAAATTATCTTAAGACACTGAGGAAATGGCTGAGGTGAGTACTAAAAAAGGATAGAAAGGGAAGGGGAAGAATGGTGATTTGAAACCATGAAGCACAGAAGAAACAGATAAAATAGGCTATTGGGTGCTCGGCAATAATCAATATTTACATAGATATTCACAAAAATTTAAACCATGTATTGGATATAATCTTCTAGAACTAATCCATTAGCAAAGCATGGAAGACTGATTATAGCTAGAAAATTAAAATACAAATGTTATTCCAAAAAAAAATGTATAGGGCAGGTGAGAGGTCTGTGAGTATAGGAACTTGCCATGTGCAAGCCTGACAGTTTGGACAGATCGCAGTGGGATCTGGGAACCCAAAAATGAGAACTGACTCCCAATCTCTCTCTCTCTCTCTCTCTCTCTCTCTCTGTGTGTGTGTGTGTGTGTGTGTGTGTGTGTCTGTCTGTCTGTCTGTCTGTCTCTGTCTGTCTCTCCCTCTCTTTCTCTCACACACACACAACATATATGTATATATAATATGTTACATATAAATATAATAAATTTAAAGTGTAAATCATTTAGGAGAGACAGTGCACATCTGTAATCCCAGAATTTAAGGGGTGGAGGCAGGAGAATGAGAAGTTTAAGGTCATCCTCAGCTACATAGTGAATTTGAGACTAGCCTGGGCCTATGAGACCCTAGAGAGAGAGAGAGAGAGAGAGAGAGAGAGAGAGAGAGAGAGAGAGAGAGAGAGAGAGATTCAAATGTGCTACTTGAAGTGACAAAGATAATTAACAGATTAATTTTATTTAGAGAAACTACAGCTTATCTGGTCACATTGAGAGTGGGGGCTGCCTCTTGGATGATGCATGTGAGCTCAACCTTCAGTTTTCATAGTCACGAATCAATGCAGGATGCTTAAACATGAGCAGCCAGGGAACAGCAGCATGGGCATGTTTTGGAGACCTGCAAGTTGACCCTAAGTCAGTGGTTCTCAACCTTCCTAATGCTGTGACCCTTCAATACAGTCCCTCATGTTGTGGTGACCCCCAACCATAAAGTTATTTCCGTTTCTACTACATAATGTAATTTTGCTACTGTTATGAATCACAATGTAAATATCTTTGTTTTCCAATGGTCTTAGGCAACCCCTGGGACAGGGCCCTTTGACCACCAAAGGGGTCGGGACCCACAGGTTGAGAACAACTGCCCTAGAGTAAACACTGGGGATTGAGAACAGTTGGGAAACTGAGAAGGTGGGCAGGATGGGCAGGACTTGTTTTGTGAGCTCTTCTGTTCTGATATATTTTTAACCATGTGCATACATGACGTTGATATTAAAATGAAGGAACACTATGAGACATGGAGAAGGCGGAGGTGAGAGCTTGGGGCTGTAGCTGAGCCTAGGGGCTGGATTCGGATAAATCACACACCAGACTCTAGAAAGGCCAGGTCAGGCCGAAAGGCAACTCAGGAGGACACCAGCCAAGCAAATGCTCTGATGAGGACACTGGGCAAGCAAATGCTCTGATTTTTACAAAGAGACAGAAGATATTTCTGGAAACTATAGACCAAGTGGCTCAATATAGAATCCTGGCAAAATTCTTGCACAGATTATTAAACAGATGGTTTGGAGTGTTGGGGGTTTATTTTATTTATACTCTGCCTCATTCCAAAAAGAGGCTTTTGCGGTAGCTTATAGAGATATGTACAGTACAACAAGACAGAAAAATTAGTGAGCACAGGGTCTCAAAAAAGCTAAACATGTGCCTGCGATTACAATACTGGTGACATAAGGCAGGGGCATAGCCATGAGTTCGAATGTGGCCTAGGCTACATAATGAGAACCTGTTTCAGAGAAGAAAGGAAAGAACTCCGGAGGGAGGGAGGGAAGGAGGGAGGGAGGGAGGAAGAGAGGGTCAAGTGTGGTGCTGCATACCCATAATCTCAACAGTTGTGACATGAAGGCAATAGGATCTTTGGCTACATTGTGGGTTTGAGGCCAACCTGAGCTACATGAGACCCTATTTCCAAAGTTTAAAAAAATGAAGGGTAAGTTGGGCGTTGGTGGCGCACACCTTTAATCTCCACACTTGGGAGTCAGAGACAGGCAGATCTCTGTGAGTTCAAGGCCAGCCTGGTCTACAGAGCAAGTGCCAGGATAGCCTCCAAAGCTACAGAGAAACCCTATCTCAAACAACTACAACAACAAAAACAAAAAAAAAAAACAAAAAAAAAAGGAGGATGTAGATTCCTGCTGTAACATGGAGGAAAGTTACATTAGGCTGAGCAAGATAAACTGGTCATTAAAAGCTGCATATTATTTTATTCCATTTATGTGAAATTCTCAGGGACTGGGGAGATGGTTCAGTCAGTAAAATGATTGCACCTCAGCATGAGGACCTGAGTTCAGATCCCCAGTGCCCATGTAAAAGGCTGTAGCGTATACCTGTAATGCCAGCCCTGGGGAGGAAGAACCAGGAGAGTCCCTGGGACTTACTGGCCAGCCCAGCCCAAAAGGAAGTTGTAGGTATAGTGAGAGACTTGATCTCAAAAATAATGTGGAGAGTTACTGAACTGAAAAATATACCCAACCTGTGGCCTACACACACACACACACACACACACACACACACACATATACACACACACACACACACACACACACACACACACACACACACACACACACACACACACACACACACACACACACACACACACACACACACACACACACACACACACACATACACACACACACACACACACACACACACACACACATACACACACACACACACACACACACACACACACACATACACACACACACACACACATATACACACACACACACACACATACACACACACATACACACACACACACACACACACACACACACACACACTCCAAAACCATGCAAATCCATAGAGACAAAAAATAAGGCTTGGCAGTGGTACTGAATCACACAATCTTGCAAATACAATAAAACTCATTACACTAGACACTTTAAAAAGTGAATTTTGTGGTATGTGAATTATATGAAGCCAAAACAAAACAAAAAAAGCCCAAAAACCTACCACTACAATGGAGGGGGAAAGGACATAAAATAAAGATCTAAATTGATATTCAACATATATATCATAAAATTCTATACAAGTGATAAAGACGGTCCATTGCTTTGACCACGAGCAGTTACTACAAGCTTGGAAAATAGCACGAGTTAAGTGATTCCCAGAATCCTCTAGTTTAACACCAACTGGATGCTCAAGGGACACAGCTTTCTCTGGTCCTAATGTCCAACAGAAATCCCTCTATTGACTTCCTTAAAAAGAGCCCATTGCAGTGACATTCCTAGAACTCCAGGAGTTACACAACCCTGCCTTGGGGACAGTCAAGTTAGACATAAATTCCAAGGGTGATTCACTGAAGACATTTAATGAGGGGCCTCAATGGTGTGAGGTCCACAAGCAGGTCTCTCACCAAACTGCGGATCTGGAGCTTAGGTCTCTAACCCCAGCAGCATTGTCTCCTACCTATAGGTCACAACCCCTTTGGAGTCAAATGCCTCTTTCACAAGAGTCACCTAAGACCATTGGAAATACCAGATATTTACATTACTATTCATAACAGTAGCAAGATTGTAGTTGTGAAGTGGCAATGGGAATAATTTTATGGTTGGGGGGTCACCACAGCATGGGGAACTATATTAAAGGGTTGAAGCGTTAGGAAGGTTGAGAACCACTGAACCTAGACAGTGCAAAGGAGCAGTGAAAAGCCCCAAAAGTAACACCCAAGGGACCTCCGCTAACATTCACAGGGTAGTTTAGGGCCACTTACTCAGTCTTGAACATGCTCAGGTAAAGTCCTGGTGTCATACATGGCAAAGGAGCCACACTGGATCTGTAACACAGTTCTATAAGCCACACCAGCTGCTGACAAAGGATCTGTTGAGAACCAGGAGAACAACTGACAAATTCCGGCAGCCTACAGCCACACCTGTGGCTTCTTAACCTGCAGCCACAAGAGAGAAGTCCTGACTCTGCACAGTCCCAGCCAGCTCCTACAGAACGGCATCCAACAGGCAGTCTTAGAGTATTGCCAAGATGTCATTTAGTTGTACATTCAAGTACATGGACCTCTGAGAAAAGATCTGGCTTCTTACGGGGTGGAGGGGTCTACCTATGGGATAAAAATGCCAGTGTAAGTGTTCTGTCACTGAATGTTTTGAACTACAGACTATCTGATGTCCTCTCATACCTTGTACAGTAGAGTCACTTAAAGCCAGTCACCGTTGTGAAGGTTTCTAGGTGTATCAAGTGAAGGCAGATGCCAGGTCCTGGGCTCCGTAATCAAGGCTCTGGCAAGAACAATGGCTACATAGTTCAATAGGCAGATGGACACACAAACACACACACACACACACACACACACACACACACACACACACACACACACCCCTTTGTGCAGTTTCCTGTTAGACTGGATACTTGTCTATACTCTGCTCTATGGCTTATAATACTTTTCTTTATTTCTAGGATTAAATGTCTGGCCTCTTTTTAAACTGTTGTTTTTTATATAAACACCAGTGAAGCAGTAACACAAGGAGTCCATAGGCTCTTACAAATGCAACCTAACCCCAAGAGGAGAGTAAGCTGTCCCACCTAAGAGCACTGGAGCCAGAGGGACAATGAGCTTCCCTATCTGGGCCAACTTCACCAACTGAAACACTAAAAGCCTGAGGTCCGTGAAGGAAATGAATAAACAACGCATTGAGTCACTGGCTGCCCTAAGGCTCATTAAGTCCCTTGGCCCATGTCTAATTTCGTTGACAAGACAGAGAAGGTCTGTCTGTTCCCTTTAACCTTCACCTGTTATGAATGGCTGAAGACACCAGGCAGGCAAAGGTTAATACTAAGGAGAGATACAGAAGCCAAATATATATATATATCTCCAAAATGGATGCCATGGGAGATTTGTGCCAAACATAGCTTAAATTCTCTTTGCTTCCACCACTTTGGGAGCCATTATCACCATTCTCTAACTTTATTTTTACATCTCTTGTTAGTTTGTGTCTAATGTAAAGATTCGGGCATTATGCTGGCCTGCCCCTGTCACCTGGTGGAATCCACTCAGGCAGTACCCTGATCAACCCAGGGTTCCATGAGTCTGCATGCAGGTGCAAAGGACCCCTTTAAAAGACAGACCCCCACCCACCCACTTACACTCTCTTTCCTGATCTCTTTTCTTGCTCTCTTTCCCACAGTTCCCCTGGGGCAGACAGGACTTTCCCTGTCTTCCTCTTCTCTTCTGTCCTCTCTCTGTCTCTCTTTACCTCTTTTCTGTTTCCTACCCCTTGCCTCCCCTTTCTAATAAAACTTCTCACTTAAGTTCTGTCTGCCTGGCATGTTTGTCCCTCCGCCTCAGTCAACCTCACCTGCCATGGAATCTGCCAAGATCCCCATACACATTAACATAACACATATCTGGTGTATGTGTTTGCATGTGTTAACGTGCACATGTGCATGGGGGGGGGTTCATGGATGTGTTGACCAGAGGTGTTTTCTTTTTGCTTCTTAAGACAAGACTTCACACTGCAGTCTAGGCTGACCTAGAACTCACTGTGTAGCCTCCCGAGTCACCCAGATTACAGCTGTAAGCCATGGTGCTCATCCTCTCTAAGCACTCAAAATGATTTTAAGTTTCATGTCTTCCTGAATCCATCAGTTCCAAGTCACACTAATGTTTATCAGGGGTTTTCAACGCACTTTAGACAGAGACCTAATGCCACCAATCTTGTCCCCAGTATACCAAGAAAACAAACAAACAAAAACTACTGCCTCCAAGGATAGATATGGGCAATGTCCATATATTAGCCAGAAATAGCCATAAAAGGCCTTTGCTTCTTTGAACTCTTTAAGATTAAGGAGAAAGAACTCCTAGGTGTAAATGAAGTGACAGAGGTGCTCACAGGGACTTTTCTAGTTTGCATTCTGCTTCTGTGATAAACACCATAACCAAAATCAGTTTGGGGAGGAAAGGGTTTATTATACTTTACAGTGCTATGGTCCATCACTGAGGGATGCTGAGGCAGGAACTGAAGTAGAGACCATGAAGGAATACTGCTTGCTGCCTTGCTTCCTCTGGCTGGCTCAGCTTGTCTGCACAGCACAGGCTCCACTACCCAGGTACGGCACCATCCACAGTGTGCTGGGTCCTCCTCCTATATCCATTGGCCATGAAGAAGTTACCCTCCAGACATGACTGTAGGCCAGTCCGATGGAGGCGATTCCTTGCTTCTCGGATGTGTAAAGTTGACAACCATGATTATCCATCATTGGTACCTCTTAAATCATATTCTGTGAAAAAAAAAGACATGTCCCTCCCCTCTCAAGTTGGCAGGGTATGTGTGAAATATGCCTTTCCTAGCCTCCTGCTCTTATCTTGAGGACCAAATCTTCCAGAAGCAGGACAATGTCACTAGGTCATTAAAGAACTGGACATTGGTATGTATCTTACATAAGAAAAATTTTAAGATGTAAGGAAAGAAATGTCTTAAGATGCCATTCTCGGGCTGGAGATATGGCTCTGAGATTAAGAGCACTGGCTGCTCTTCCAGAGGACCCAGGTTCAATTCCCAGCACCCACATGGCAGCTCACACCTGGCTATAACTTTAGTTCCAAGTATTTGACACCTTCACACAGACATACATACATACAGGAAAAACACCAATACACATAAAATTAAAATAAATAAATCATTTAAAAAAAAGATGTCAGTCTCATTGTTCATAGAAAACATGCAGGTCTCTGGGCTATTAAAGCAACCTGACAATGGGGTCTGCTATTCTGCTGATGAGGAGCAGACTGAGTCCTCTCTGCCAGTACTGTTCCCAAGCCTCTCACCCACTCACACTCTGTAGCCCGGGCTGGCCTAGAACTCACTATGAAGCCCAGACTGGCCTCGGATTTGCAATGATCCTCCTGCCTCAGGCTTCTGAGCATTGAGTCCCCATGTCAAGCTTCCATTTTCATTTCTGGTATTACAAGGACAGAGGTCTCTGTCTCTCTGTATCACTGGTGGCTTTCCAAACACCAACACAGGGCCCCGCCAGGTGACTGCAGCCAAGTTTTGAGACTCCCACATCATAGACAAATGTAGCTCATCCATTAAACCTTCCATGATGAATATGGGACCCATCCTCCAAATGTGCCATGGACAGAGGAACTGGCCCTCACATGGCAGGGCAGTGAGGGGATAGAGGGAGTGCAGGCAGGAACCAAGGCAGCCCTGTGGTGGTGGTGGTGGGGGGGGGAGCTCCCAGCTCTCCTGCACAGGAAAAGTGTGATCAGGACAAAAGCAGAAAGGACAATGGTGTGCTCTGCTCAGCATTTCCTCACAACTTGGAAGAGTAGCAGCTACATCCCCCAGGCCTGTGAGGTACACCCTTACTCCAGAGCAGCTGAAAGGGCACTCACTGATGTGTGGCTGACAGGCAGCGGGGAGGAGCCCTAAGCTAGACAAGATTGGAGACCAGCAAGGTGTTAAGGACAGTAGCTGAAGAGGCCAAGGGTTTCCAAAGCACCCAATCTCTTTTCTCCCCACATCAACAGTCACAGATGAGCAATCAGGCTCTCCATGCCAAAGTGGCAGACCTGAGTTGGCACAGCAAGTGTGTGCCCACCCACACCCCAGCCCATTTCATTCCATTACTCTGCATGGGTCAAGTCCTGCACTTTGATCCAAAACAAGGCAAGAAGGTTTGATTCCATGCTGACTCCTGAGGATCATGTTAGCGGCTACCACTCAAGGTAGGTTTGTAAACTGGAGCAGACAGGCTCCTGGGAAGAATCTAGATTTGGAGGCAGATCTGGGCCCAATATACAGCTGCAGTACTATCTAGCTATGAGACTGTGGGCAAGGCACTCTGCCTTTTGGAGCCTCACTTTCCTGGTCCATGACAGGGATGATAACTGCTACCTCACAGAATTATTGCGAGGATTCAAGATAATATTTGTGCAGAAAAGGTATTTGTGATATGTGTATTCTGGTTAGTTTTAACAGCTGTCATGGTGTCTGTGGTCAGCTGTCATGGTCTGTGGGCATGTCTTTAGAGAACCAACTGTCTTGATTGTTAATTGATGTGGGAAGACCAGCCCATTGTGTGTGGCACCATTCCCTAGTCGGGGGTCCTGAACAGTGTAAGAGAGGAGAGAAAGCTAGCCGAGAGCAAGCAAGCAAGCAGCATGCATGGATCTATTTCTGTCTGTTCTTGACTGTCAGGGTGCAAGTTAGGTTCCTGCTTTGGCTTACCC
Source organism: Cricetulus griseus (assembly GCF_003668045.3). Classification (NCBI taxonomy): domain Eukaryota; kingdom Metazoa; phylum Chordata; class Mammalia; order Rodentia; family Cricetidae; genus Cricetulus; species Cricetulus griseus. The sequence continues at coordinate 57,072,417 of NC_048598.1, forward strand.
ACAATGAAGGACTTATAAGCCAAATACAACCTTTCTCTCCTGAGTTGCTTTCCCTCAGGGTGTATTATCACAGAAACAGAAATGAAACTGAAACATATAATTGCTTGGAGCAAGAACATATCAAAAACTAAAGTAGATATCAAAGAGACAGGTGTTGCTAAGATGTATTTTATGTAGTCTCATTTATTAAAGGCAGTGTTGGAAGTGTGGCTTCAGGGAAGGGGTCAGGTCACAAGGGCTCTGCCTTTATCAAGGTATTCATCAACTGATGGACTCAAGACAATGGGCAGACAATGGGCAGGTGTCAGAAATGTGGAAAATGGGTCACTGGGGATGCCCCTTGGACAGACATACCTTCTTTCCAGTCATGTTCTGGCCTTATAAGGTGAGCAGCTTTGCTTCTGCACAACTCTCAGCCATGATGCTCTGCTCCACATCAGGCTTAAAGCCCCAGAGCCAGCTGACCACAGACAGAGACCTCCAAAACCATGACAGCTGATCACAGACACCATGAAGCTGACCACAGAGACCTCCAAAACCATGACAGCTGACCAGACACCATGACATCTGACCACAGCCAGAGACCTCCAAAACCATGACAGCTGTCTACAGACACCATGACAGCTGATCACAGACACCACGACTACAGAGACCTCCAAAACCATGGGCCAAGAAAAACATTTCCTCCTTTAGAATGTTTCTCTCGGGTGTTTATCACAGCAACAAAACTACAACTAACACAGACAGTCTAATTTAAAAACTATGCAAAATGTTTAGCCCAGGATGGCAATGAACACTGTAATCAGAGTACCTGGATGAGGCAGGAGGCTCATGAGTTCAAAGCTTTCTTGGGCTACATAGCAAAACCCCCCTTTTTTTAAAAAAAAAATTGTTTAAAAAAAAGCCAAATCAATTTCTATAAAAATACCAAATTACATTCTTTAGAGATATGAAAAACACTTGTAAATTTCATATAAAACCACAAATACCCCCCAAAGCCAAAGCAATACTGAGCAAAGACTGTAAGAGGGGGGAACCACAAGCCCGGCTTCAAATCATACAGCAAAGGGTATGCCTTTAGTACCAGCATTTGGGAGCTGAAGCTGAAGGATGATTACCAAGAACCTCTTTCAAGCACCACAAAACAAATTACAAAGCTATAAGAAGCCAAACAACATGGCTTTGACATAAAAACAGGTATGTATGGGAAGTGTGGTAACATACTCCTATAATCCTATCCTTGGGAGGCTGAGACAGGAGGATTGCCGAAAGTTCAAGATACCTTTAGATTACATAGTAGTAAGTTCTAGGCCAGTCAGAACTACACAGATAAATGAGATCCTATATCTCTAAATAAATAAAAGGACATTTTTTAAAAAGTCATGCACAGAAAGGCAAAGGCACTCCATGTTTTCTTGTGTAAGTAGAAAGCAAAAATGTGCCCTCAGGGATACAGGTGAGATTCAGTGTTATCATGAGCTCCCTGGGATAGATCTCCAGCAGTACAAAAAAGAAAGCTAATGTTATAGAAATTCAGAGTGGGACCAGCAAAACAGCTCATTGATGCCCTGACTTCAGTCCCCATAGACTGAGCCTCTGACCTCAATCATCAGGCAAGAAAATGTCCCACAGACTTGCCTGCAGACCAACCTGACAGAGGCATTTATTCAGCTGAGGCGCCCTTTTCCCAGATGGCCCTAGCTTGTGACAATTAGACAAAAAACGATGCAACGCAGTATGTGTGTGTTGAAATATCACAGCACACCACATAGCCATGATACTTACACAGAAATTGAAGCTGTTCACATGCAGAGAAAAAGCAGCTAGACATCTTAAGGAGCATTTCATAACAGACATACAAATAGCTAACATGCACAGAAGGTACTGAGCCTTACTGAGCACAAGGGAAGTGAACATTAAGTCCCGAGGTCCCAGGGCTTCCTGGCAGAGTAGCTAACATTAATGTGACTCCAAATGGCAAATGTTGAGATGGCTGTGGGACAACTGGAACACCAGCAAGCCACGACAATCTTCACATTAGTATAGCGGCTTTGAAAAACCATGGCGGCATCTGACTGGGTTGAATATTCTGACTTAGCAAAATCCATTTCTGGTCATACAAGTCAAGAGAACGGGAGCTGCTGTCCACCGAAAGACAGCATATGGATGTTCAGAAGAACCTTGTGTGCCGTCGACTCTATTTGGAAATAATCTGAATGTCCACCAAAAACAGCACAGGTGAGAAAATATGGTGGATCCACCGAACAGGCTGGGCAATGTAGAGGAACCAGATAGTCTCCCACAGACATCGCTGAACATAGGTTCTGGCACTTCTTGGGTGGGTACTAGAATTGTCCTAGACTTCGTTCTGACCAGAGGTCACAGGGATGTGTATGCATATGAAAATTCACATTTTGTTTCTTCTCCCCCCCCTTTTTTGAAGGTCTCCATTTTTTTTTTTTTTTATTCTTTATGTACAAAGACTAGCATGATCTGTTCCACTGGGTAAACAGTCTTGAATAATCAATTCAAGGTTGCTTAGTCCAACTTAATGAAGCCTATGTCCTTCGAGTACTGATTGAAACACTGACAGAACATGTTCAGCCCATATTTCCGGATCAGACCGTGGCAGTTAGAGCAGACACAGCAAGAGCAAGAGCCCTGGCCAAACTTTGAGGGTGAATCCAGTAGAGCTGCTGGTGACCCCTCTTGCCTTCAGCTGGCCAAAGAGGACAAAGGGCTGTTGTTTCTCTTAAGACGTGTACATTTTAGTATATGTAAGTTTAACTTCATAAAAAAAAAGAAAAAGAAAAAAAAAAAGAAAACAAGCTTAACTCAGTGAGAGCTTGCCAAGACCCTGGGTTCAACCACCTCAAACAAAACAAGACCCTCCCCCCCCCCACACACACACAAAAACCCCAAGAAGTTACTATCTGTCGTGTGTTTAGAACAGAGTAGGCCCTGAGATAATTACTTGTTATAATTTCCAGAATAAAGGCAGGAGTGGTGATAGGTGCCTGTAAGCCCACTACTCAGGAGACTGGAGCAGGAAGACCTTGAATTTGAGGCTAGCATGGGCTATACTACAAAACTTCATCTCAAAGACAAACAAACAAAACCAAAGTCCCAGGCTGGAGATGTAGCTCAGTTGGTAAGCACTGGCCTAGTGTTCATGACCATCCCCAGCACCATATCACCACAGTGTGGTAGCACCCACCTATCACCCCAGCATTGGGATCCAGACCATCTTGTTCAAACAAACAAAACAATAACAATAAAATACCCACACACTAGAATTTCCAGAATGAAGGAGACAACAGTCATTAGGAGCCCTGGGGGCACTGTTTTTAAAAGTCATGACCATCAGAGCACTGCTTGATGGCTAGATGGTAAAAGATGGTAAAAGAGTGGCCGCAGGAAGCAGTAAGGGCGGCCTGGGAAGCAAAGTAGACTGTTTTCAAATAGTGATTGTCATTGTTGAATAGTCGATGGGAAGCAGACTTCTTCATGGCTCTAAAGCACTGATTCTTTTATTTATTTATTTTTGGGTTTTCGAGACAGGGTTTCTCTGCGGCTTTGGAGGTCCTGGAACTAGCTCTTGTAGACCAGGCTGGTCTCGAACTCACAGAGATCTGCCTGCCTCTGCCTCCAGAGTGCAGAGATTAAAAGCATGTGCCACCACCACCCGGCTTTAAAGCGCTAATTCTAAACCTCAGCTACCTCCACGCCCCTGCAAGGCTGCTTAGACACAGCTATGGAGTCTAAGTCTGTTTCTAACTCGGCAAGACCTAGCATCTGTATTTCTAGCAAGTTCTTTGGACATGCTTCTGCTGCTAGGCCATGAATGCACTTTGCTAGTCTTTAGTGTGCCAAACCAGGAGCTGTTTGTGATGCTATTGACAATAAGAAGAATTCACAGGGACTGCTAGGGATATAGTCCCAATAGCAGAGTGCTAGTCTAACACACACAAAGCCTTGAGTTCAAGCCCCAGCATTGTTTAAACCAGGTGCAGTGGTGCTCACCTGCAATCCTAGCATGCAGGAGGTGGAGCAGGAAGATCAGAAGTTCAAGGTCATCCTTGGCTATGTGTTGCCAGAGAGAGAGAGAGAGAGAGAGAGAGAAGGTAAACTAAAAGGACTGGCTTCTCACAGCAGAGAAAGGATTTCTGTTGCCCAATGATTTACAAAAGAGTATTTTCTTTATCCCCTTCCTCAGAAAGAAAGAAAGAAAGAAAGAAAGAAGGAAAGAAAGGGAAGAAAAGAAAAGAAAGAATTCATGGGGACTGGCTCCCGTGTTGCATACTGTTGACATTTTCTCTCTGTAGGAGCAACAACTCTCCTCATTTTAGAGGGGAGTGCACCGAGTCTGTTCTTACAGATGAGACACCTCTGGCCGCAGTTCTGGGCATGTTCAAGCTGAGACTGAGTGGCTATCTGCAGGGATACCTGGGGTGGAATTCCACTTCCCAGCAGAGAGCACATGAGATGATTCCAGAGTCCTCCGGACTCTCCAAGCTGGGCTGTCTACAGCCAGTACCTTTAAACGCTAGCATGTACTAAGCACCAACAAAAAAAGCCAGCTCCTTCTCAAAGTCCCTCCAGGGTATTCTCGTCTCTCTGTAAGGTGCCTTCTGATCATCTCACCTCTTCTCACCCGTCCCATCCTCCTTGGCACCTGTGGTGACTACACCCTCCCCTTCCCAGGCAGGCTGGGCACTTGGACTTCACGTGGGTATTTGGTAAAGGAGGCTCTCGGCGACACACCTACCTCTGCTCTATTCAAGTTCCTGCGTGGTAAGGTGGCCTAGCTATCAAGGCAATGTTCTTGGCACCAAGATATCTCACCTGCCCATGCCAACCCCTCACGAAGCCTACAGAAGCTTGTTCCACACTACTGCCAGCAGGGCAATGATGTGGCAGAGGCGATGACAGCTTTGAAGGGGTGGAAGGGGTGATCTCATATCCAGGCTGGCCACAGGAATGGCAGAGTGTGCTGACCGACCTTGAGCTGCAGCCCTCTTGGTGCTGCTCCAGGCAGGCCTGAGGCTTCAGGGTCACTTAGATGATCCAGCCAAGCACAATGGGCCTAAGTCCAGTGACACCCCCATAACCTGGGGGTATCAGACCTTTTCTCCCTGTACATTATTTTTTACTTTGAAGGTTTTTTGGTTCTAATAGAAATGGTAGCAAAATCAAGCTGGGCACTGTGGATTTAGACACTAAGGAATCTGGCAACATTGATGAACATAATGGAGAGTGGCGAGGGTGTGGTCAGTTTCTCCCCCTCCCACCAGCCCCACTCCCACCCCTGTTTAAGGACTTCCGGTTGATGCAACTTGCCAGTTAAGTGCAGGATCTCGGTGTGAAGAACCAGGAGATCCAGGCATCCAGGAAACAGCAAACTCCATGTTCTTGTCTTCGAAGAGCAGCAGTGAAGAAGTTCTGAGGATGAGGGTAGGTCTCCAGTCCCACAAAGGGACCCAGAAAGGTCAGAGGAGCTTTTGAAAATGAACAGGCTTATCTCCAACTAGAAACCCTTCACACCTGCATACTCTTTCCTCCCAGGTTCCTCACATTTGGTGGGGAGGGGTGTCTTAAGTTTCTTCATAGAGCTTGTGAGGGATGGGACAATTACTTCCAGTTTATAAGAAAGAAAACACAGGCAAGATCTTTTTTTTTTCTTTCTTTCTTTTTTTTGTGATACTATGGATCAAACACAGGACCTCACACACATGGTGGGCAATACTCTATTAATGAGCTACATCCCTAGCCCTAAGAATAGACATTTAAATACTCAACAGGGGCTGGTGAGATGGCTCAGCAGGTACAGGCCCTTGCTGACAAGTCTGAAGACCTGAGTTCCATCCCTGGGACCCACATGCTCCCCAAAATCAACTAAAAAGTTTAAATACAAAACATAATGAAAAACAGAGTCGGATGCTGTAACACGGGCTTGTAATTCTCATACTTGAGATGCTGAGGCAGAAGAATTGCTGTGAGTTCAAAGGCAGCCACGTCTGTCTCAAAAATAATCAAGACTTGTCTTAAACAAAACAAGAAGAAGAACGAAAAATAAGACAGCCTCTGTTCTTACGGAACTTGTTTTGGTTGAGAGATGTTATAGAAATATAAAACCAAAAGTTGTAAAGAAGTTGTGCAAATAACAGCTCCCAGATGTTTATACAGCTCTCGATGTCCTGTTGGCAGGAGGGGCACCCTGGGAAAGGGGTAGGGGCAGGAAACTAGAACTCAGATTATGCCCTGGGGCCCAAGAACTCCAGGGGCAGTTTTGAAGAGCCGAAGGCTGCCTGTATAGTGTAGAGGCTGGCAGCAGCTGGAACAGCCTTGGTGAGAGTTAACTCAGAAGATGTGCAGGGTGAAGGGAGTCAGACAGAATTTATGTGGGGAAGGTTCCTAAAGGAATATGGAGTCAAAGAGAAAATTAGCGTGAGACTAGTTTTGGTGGAGATGGGGGGATCCTTTTATTTGAATTTTGTTTCTATTTAATTTTCACATTTTATGCATTTATTTTACTGTGTGTGGGAATGTGGACACATATCTGCCATTTACAGGAGTCAGTTCTCTCCTTCCTCCATAGGGGCCCTAGGGATCAAACCCAGGTCATCAGGCTTGGCAGCAAGTGCCTTTACCCACTGAGCCATTTCTCCAGCCCCTCAGCTTGTTTCCTTTTTAAAAGTTTTTCATTTTTATTTTATGTGATTGGATGTTTTGCCTGTATATACATCTGTGTAGCACTTGTGTGCCCATTGCCTACTGAGGCCAGAACGGGGACTGGAGTCACAGACAGTTGTGAACTACTATGCAGTGCTGGAAAACAAACCCCCGGTCCTCTGGAAGAGCAGCCAGTGTGCTCCTAACCACTGAGCCATCTCTCCAGTCCCCAGTTCAGTTTCACTTTAAATGCAGGAGGAGGGCATACCTTGGTATTCCAAATAAACATCACAGAGTAAAACACTATTTTCTTTTTGAAAAAAAAAATCATCGTACATTAGATGATTGTACACAACAATGGGCTCCATGATGACATTTTCATGTGTGTGTGTAATGCACTTAGATCCTCCCTATTACCAGCTCCTTTCCCTCTAACCCCACAGTCCCTTTTCCTCTTCCCAACTGGTCCTCCTGGTACTGTGTGTGTGTATGGTGTGTGTAGTGTGTGTTTATGTGGTGTGGGTGTGTATATGGTGTGTGTGTATGTGTGTGTGTGTGTGTGTGTATGTGTGTATGATGTGTGGTGTGTGTGTGTGTGTGTGGTGTGTGTATATGGTGTGAGTATGTATGTGATGTGTGTGTTTATGTGGTGTGTGTATTTATATGGTCTGTGTGTATGTGTGTGTATATGTGAATGTGTGTGTGTGTGTGTGTGTGTGTGTGTGTGTGTGTGTGTGTGTGTAGTGTGTGTGTGTGTTGATCCACTATATTACCTTAGGGTTACTCACAGGGCCCCAAGTGGGGGTTATTTATAGGAACATGAGTGACTTACCAGAGGCGACTTCACTGAAGAAAATGTCTCTTCTACCTCCAGCAACCACTAACTACCTAAAGATCCTCAAGGAAGGACGGGGCCTTGTGAGCCTGTCTTCCACATAAAACTAACCTTTGAGGAGATTTTGAAATAAAATTGGAGCTGTCAGCTGGATGTGGTGGCACACATCTTTAATCCCAGCACTTGGGAGGCAGAGGCAGGAGGATCTCTGAGTGCGAGGCCAGCCTGGTCTACAGAGTGAGTTCCAAGACAGCCAGGTCTACACAGAAAAAAAAAAAAAAAAGAAAAAAGAAAAGAAAAACTGGTCTCAAAAAGCCAAAAATAAATAAAAAACAAAATGGAGTTGTGGGGACTTTAAGGAACTACTGATCTATGCAAACATTGGGCTGCTGCATAGTGATTTATTGTTTATTTTTTGAGGTAGGGTTTCATTTGGCCTAGCCAACTTTTTTCTATATAGCTAGAGTGACCTGGAACCCCTTCCCCTGCCTTTCAAGTGCTAGGACTACAGACATGGAGCCTCCTGGCAAGGGAAACAGAATTTGTAAACTGGCCATGAAAATGACATGGGAAGGAGAACTTTGAGCAGGGCAAGGTCTTGGAAGGTATTAATGTCTTTTATTGGATACAGCAACTGTAACAGGCTCACAAATGACTAACGAACTTTATACCTGTGCAGACAGCTCAACCAATCAGGTGCAGCCCAGAAACAACAGAAAGGCGGGTGAGAGGCATGGTGCCATCCTCCCATGTAACTGTGTCACTCCCTCTGTCCTTAAAGTCTGTATGATGAATTGCTTTTGAGCATTGACTCAGCTGTCCGATCTTTGTTTTCCCCAGATATAGTTCCTAGACCCCAAATAAAGTCGTCTGGCCGTTACAGTGTCTGCGCTTGGATTCTTCAGAAGGAAGTAGAGCATGTGTGAAGCCTGAAAACAGATATGAAAGGAAAATCATGGGTCTGACCTTGCTATCCCCGGCTCACCTTCTAGATCCTTTCCATCACCTTGTCCATGTAATCTCCCAGGCGGGAGCTCATCTGGCCTCTCAGTTATCCCTTTGTAGAGTCCACCTCATAGCTGCCCTTCTCTCCTCACCTCTGTCTCCACCCAAATCCTCATACAGTAGAGCATTCAACAGCCTTTCGACTGTAAGGAGGCTGAGTACAGACTCACAGTGCAGGGGTGTTCACCCTGTTCCTGCTTACTTTCTTCTATTATTATTTTACTGTAGTATAAACCACATATGATAAGATGCCCACTTGTTAAGCGTGCAGCTCAGTAAGCTTTTACAGGTGTTTCTAACTGGGTGGTGTGGGGGTAAATTATCTACCCAACCATCACTTGGAAGCTTAGGTGTCTCTATAGGGGATGGCAGAATAGAAGGGTTTACACCATTTTAAGAGCTTTTTGTTTGTTTGTTTGTTTGTTTGTTTGTTTTTGGTTTTTCGAGACAGGGTTTCTCTGTGTAACATCCCTGGCTGTCCTGGAACTAGTTCTGTGGACCAGGCTAGCCTCGAACTCACAGAGATCCAACTGCCTCTGTCTACCGAGAGGACATTTTAAGAGCTTTTAAGTGATTATCAGGAAGCATCTGGCACAGGGACAGTTGCTATCCTGTCTGTGTGTGTTCTGGTCCCCAGTCTTCCTTTTTGAGATGGATGATAGGCTTCCTTTGTAATCTGGCCTCATTGCTGATACGGGATTTCCACAGAGCTCTCTCCTCCCGCTTAGGGGTAGCATTTTGAGGTGGTGTGCCTGCAAGACAAGCTGATTGTCTCCATTTCATGCCAAGTTGTCATGGGGGCCACTCAGCCAAACACTTTCTGGGAACTTTCAGTCCTGGTACCCCTGGATACAAGTAGGCACGACCTTGTCACAGCCTCCACTGCTATTAGAACACGTGGCCAGGGAGACACTGAAGGGCTTTACTGCTCTGCTCCTACAAATGGTACAGGCCCCACATCCTAGCTCCCTCAGGAGCAGGGCCACATATAACCATCCAGGGCCACTGGGGTCCGCAGTGGGGTCCCGGGCTCTAAACAAGCCCCAACCCCATTGCAGAACTTTTCAAGTGGAAAGAGAACTCTGTGTGGAGGTTTATCTCAGAATAACTCTAGGAGTCGCAAGGTTTCTGCCCTCTCTCACTTCACTGGGAATAAACAGTTTTGAACATGCCACACCTGTGATTCCACAGGTACGGATGTCACCCTCCTATCCCCAAGCTTAGAGTGGAGAAGACTTAAGCTTCTAGGACTGAGGACAGTTGCCTACCATGCCGTAGGCTTGGGATCAATCCCAGAACCTAAAAGCAGCAAAATGAAGGCCCAAGGTTTTGTTTTGTTTTGTTTCGTTGGGGGCGGGGGTGGGGTGGGGTGGCTGTTTCCAAAGGACAATATGCTGAGCCCTTTGGGGTTCCAAATGAAAGCCACAAGAAAACAATGTTCACATGAGACTACTTTTTTCTCTCGTGGGGGTAGGGATGGGGGTAGAGGGCGGCACTGGCAGACCCTCGAAGTCCACCTGCAGCATCCCCAGCATCAAGTGATGAGGATTCTGATCGTCAAGAGGAAAGGCTGTCGTGTGGGTCTCGCGGAGGGTTTGGCGCGAGCCGGAGGGTCGTGCTCGCTGGTGGGTTCCAGCCATAGGCCCGGGGGACCCAAGGCGAGGCGGGGCGCTCCCCGCGGCGGGACACGTGCGTCCACGGCGCCCCCGACCGCCAGGCGTCCCCCGCGCTGGCCGAGGGCGGGGCAGCCGCGCGGCGCTCCCCTCCTCTCCTCTCCTCCTCCCGCCCGGCCTCCGGTCGACCGCCGCACTCGGCCTTGGGCTCGCTGCGAGCAGTCGGCCGAGCCATGGGCTGCGACGGCCGGGTGTCGGGGCTGCTCCGCCGCAACCTGCAGCCCACGCTCACCTACTGGAGCGTCTTCTTCAGCTTCGGCCTGTGCATCGCCTTCCTGGGGCCCACGTTGCTGGACCTGCGCTGCCAAACGCACAGCTCGCTGCCCCAGATCTCCTGGGTCTTCTTCTCACAGCAGCTCTGCCTCCTGCTGGGCAGCGCCCTCGGGGGCGTCTTCAAGAGGACGTGAGTGTTGCGCCCGCTCGCCCCTCCACATCCCCGCAGCTGCGACCACCTGCCCGGCTGCGCCGGGTTTTAGCCCCAGGGGTGCCTCCCTCCCCCACCACAAGCTCTCCCGGAAAACTCTCCCGGGACTGAAGGTGACTTCTGGGCTATGTATTTGTCTTCACTCACCCCTGAGAGAGCTTAAAACCTTTCCACCCTCGCTCACCAAGCCCACCAGCCAAGGAGTGATGGAATGTGCAGAGATGCGTAGGACCCGCTCGTGAGATTTTGTAGCCCCAGCACCGGAGGTGGAATTGGCACTGAGGTGGGCAGACAGTTGGTGGTGCCAGCTCAGGGGGCAGTTCTCGGTGACAGGGTTGGCCTGTGGTTTGAACAGGAACCCAATTGTTGCCTCTACTAATAGTAGCTCCACATCGATTGACACAGGTGGTCCCTTTACCTAGGTGGTGAGGCCCCTGGAGTGGGAGCCAGAACACCCGCTGCAGCGCTGGCGTGCAGAGGCTGAGCCCTTGAGCCTCTGAGACTCGCATAGCGAGGGCTGGCTAGAGAAGTATAGAGCCTCCCATCCACTCTCTAATCTCTGGTACCCAGGGTCCCCTCTGTACCCCTCCACCTTGTTACTCTTCCCTGGGCCTCTGACAGGAAAGAGCTCTGATCTCTCTCTGGCACTCAGAATGACACCCTTTGGGTGCCACGTAAAGTCCTATTCTCCTGGCTAATTGTATAGGAGCCCTCTTTCTAGAAAGGCAGCTGCCTCTGCTCTCTATTCAGCCAGGAGCAGAGACCTAGAGCGGAGGTATGAACACCAGAGGCTGCTGTGTGGTCTTCCACCTGCTCTGCAAAACCAAGGTTGGGAGGTCTATCGCAAAATAAATAAATAATTAAAAAACCGTAGGCCATAAGGCTCTAGGGCTCAGTCCTCCAGGTGTGCAGCTGTGGGAAGATGCAGTATAGATGGCAACATAAAGTGGACCCCAGTCTAAACAACCCAGAGCCTGCCACACCTCAGCAATTGGAGAGTGACAATTTTCATTTCCCCCACGTTCTCTTGCAAGGATTCTCAGAAGCGAGTCTTACGACTATCAGTGTTTTTTTGTGGGTTTAGGATAGGATCGGATATACAGAAATTCCAAAGATCTGTTCAGGCTAGAAAATTAATGAGAAGGAAGAGGGAATGTCTCTGACTGTCAGAGGAGGGGGTCTGTTGTTGTTTGGGGGTGTTGGATATGGAACCCAGGGATGCATGTGTGTCAGGCAAGCTGCCCATAGCGGGCCGCAGTCCTAACCCTCACAGATGTTCTGTTGTGTTATGCTGATTTGGAGAAGCTCTCCTTCCTGGAGCTCTTTAGGAACATATGTAGTGTTCACAGGTAGAGGACTGAGGATCATTCTACCTGACAGGTTGGCAGAAACACATGCCCAACTGGGCCATCTCTCCCTGGCATTGTTCCTCTCTCTAGGTTCCTTATCCACCAGGGCTCTGAATAGGCAACAGAGAGACTCCTGCAGCAGGAAACCACAGTAATGTCAACAGTAGCTACTAAACTATTGTGCAAAAGGCCTGTGCCAGGGCTATTCTTAGTTCTTTTATCAACCCATTTAATTTTCACCACAACCCTGCGAAGTAATACTATTATCTCCATTTTATACGTGAGGAAGTGGAGACACAGAGGGGTTAAGAAATTCCCTAGGTGTACTAATCCCAGCTCTCTGGAGGCTGAGTCAGGAAAATCGAGTTGGAGGCCATCTGGGCTACATAGCAAGACCCTGTCTCAAGCAGCCAAAATAAAATAAATAGAAGAAAACAAAGAGGCCAGGCAGTGGTGGCACACACCTTTGATCCCAGCAATTGGGATGCAGAGGCAGGTGAATGTCTATGAGTTCGAGGGCAGCCTGGTCCACAGAGTGAGTTCCAGGACAGCCAGAGCTGGTTACACAGAGAAACTCTGTCTTGAAAAAAATGAGAAAGAAAGAAGGAAGGAAGGAAGGAAACGGGGACAACTTTGTCCGACATCACACAGTTCCAGGGTTTGAACGTGGGCATTTGTCTGTAATCTTAGGAGCCTTGGAAGTAGCTCCTGCCTTATGCCTGTTCATAGTTGCTCTATAGCTGAGGTTTGGGCGGGAGATGGATATCCTATTGTTCTTCATGGGTCATGGGCGAGTTCTCCTGAGCCCTGACAGGTCCTGGGAAGTCAATGTGTGTCTCTGGGCTTCCTGCTGGGATCTTCCCAAGCCAGGTAGGGCTCTTGAGGTTCTGCTTTAAATTCTGAGTTTCAGCCCTCATGGCTTCAAGATAAAATGTCACGAAGAACCGTTTTCTTTGATATAGAACAAAGCTGGTCTCTGGTGGGAAAGAGGGGGGATCCTGAGTGTCAGCAATGATGTCCCCCCACCTGGCTAACTCTGAGCAGTCTCCCCATTCACACCTCCAAGTGAGCTGAACGGAAGCCCTGCCAGTCCTCAAGTGGAGCACAGCCTGTCTGTTGAAATGCTAATGTCCCTGCAAGGAAGTGCTTCTCAGCTTAAGTGATTACCAGCCAGTGTGCCAGGCTGGCACTGGGAATGGGGGATTGCCTTAACAAATCCCAAGGGCCAGCTGTAGAAAGGGTGTGGGGGAGAGTGACACCCCAGATGCTTTGTTTTAGGATTCTGCTTAGGTCCTATCTACGGCCTACCCTGAAGGCTCTGGGCCACAGGGAGCCTTCTAGATGCATCCATAGGGCAGGCATTGGAGTAGGTTCTCAGGGCAACAGCAGCCTTCCTCCCTTGCCCTTAGCAGGGACAAAGAGCTTGACCTTTAAATGAGGCCATCTGCAGGGTCAGCAGAGGAAGAGCAGCCACCAGAACCTGGGCCGGAGCCTCCGTAGGAAAATCTTGTTCAGCACAAAGAGGAAATCTAGAGATACAGAAAGCCGCCTGGCTGACAGGGTGACTAGACTTGTGATTTGACAGGACAGGTAAGGGATATTTAGACAAAAGGTTAGGGTTTTGTTTTCTTTTTCTTTTTCTTTTTCTTCTTCCTGGTTTTGTGGGACCTGTATAACCACTCCGGGCAGTTGGGAAAACCCTTTATCTCAGGACATCAGTAGATTGATGATTTGAGATCTCCAGCATCTCCCAGTCTCCTCATGGCTATTCCCCTGCACTAAGTGGTTGAGGGCTTGATATCTACATATGCCAATTGACACCTTGCTTATCTATCTTTTTAAGTCTAATTACCTCTTATCTCAAGTCCCATGCTGCCTAGATCCAACCAAGAAGCCCTCCTTCACACCTTCCTCATAACCAGCTTGAAGTCCACTTGCATCTCTAGTCACTGGCCCCTTGCAGGCCCTGGAACAATTATCGTCAGTTCCCCTCTCTGGGCTGGCCTCTGATTAGCCTCACTTCCAGAATGCCTCTGTCTCTTCAGCAGCTTGTCCACCTTTCTGCATGTCACAGACCTGTGCCAGAGTCCTACTGGGAGTTCAGCACCAGAGAGGTCCTTGTTTAAAAACATCTGAAAATCAAGCATTGGGGTGTAGGCCTGTAGTTCCAGTCCTTGGGAGATAAGAGACAGAAGGGTCAGGGTTCACTGTTATTCTTCACTACGTAAGGCGTTGGAGGCTAGCCTGGACTACCCTCAGGCCAGTTTTGACTTGTCTCAGTCAAAACAAAACAACAACAAAAATTCAACACAGAGTTACCATGAACCCAGAAGTTCTACTCCCCAGTGTATACCCAAGAGAAATGAAAGCATTTGTCCACACCAAAATGTGTACATGGATGTGCACAGCAACGTTATTTGCTGTTTATAATAAGTAGAAACAATCTAGTTTTCAGAAGTAGACTGTCAGGTAAATAAAACGTGGCACAAATAAAGGGGCAGGCAAGCCTGTGGAGCCACCCTTACAAGGGTGTCTCATGAAATGGCCAGTCATGAAGACCACACAGGGTCTGGGACCATTTATGTGGGCTGTCCAGCACAGAGGATCTGGAGTGACAGAAAGGTAGGAAGTTGCCTGAGGCTGCAGATGGGTGTGGAGAAGCATGGGGTGACTGCTGATAGGTACAGGATTTCTCTCTGAAATGACAGAAATACTTTAAACTTAAGCTAGACACAGTAATGCATGTCCATAATCCCAGCACTTGGGGGAGGGGTGGCTACCTAGGGTGGGGATGCTGACACAGGAAGATTGTGAGTTTTAGGAAAACCTTGGCTATATAGTGAGACTCTGTCACGCAAAGACAATAAACAAACCTCAAAATTTAAACTATGGTAATGGGTTCATACTCACAATATGAAAAAGACAAACATTGAGTTATACACTTAAGTAGTTGAATTTTATAGTTTAGAAACCATTTGAAACAGTATGGAGGCTTGGGGTGACTGAGGTACAGGGAGCCCTTCTTGCCCCCATCAGCCTGGCTTGAAGAAAATTGCTAACTGATCCTAGTTCCTAGAAGGATGGGCTTTCTGCCCCATGAGGTTGATAAGTGCTGTGACTGCCACCATTCTATCCTTCGTCCCTTTCTATGGGTCTTCAATGGAAAGAGACTGGGGCAGGGAAAGGTGAGGTCCTGAGCATCCTTGCCATGGAGAGGAAGCTCCTGAGGAGAACGGCAGGATCCCAGACCCTGGGGTGACTCCAGGCAGCATGGAATTAGGCCTCAACAGAATTCTTCCCCAGCTGGGGACAGAGCAGGAGTGGGCCCTGCCTGTATAGTCCTGCAGTCCCACCTCTTTTCACAGCACCAGGAAACCAAGAACAGGTGCCCAAGGCAGAGACACATCAAGGCGGTCACATGTGTACCTGGCAACCAGTGCTGAGAAGGGGTTAGCAGCCTACTCAAGGTCACATAGCCAAAGTGGCCCAGCAGGCAATGCCACCATAGTCACAGCCAACCCGAGGGAGGACGCTGGCCCCTCCTTCTCTCCACTTCCATTTACAGCTTGGTGTAGAGCCATTAATGAGTAACTTGACCATTTATCAGGCTTCCTGGCATGGGTTTCTTAGGCCTTGGAGGAAAGAGATTCTTTAACTGGTCCAAATTTACCTCTGAGTTCCAGTAGAGGGCAAGTCAATGGCACTCTGTGGGATGTTTGCCTCAGGTGGGAGTCAAGACCCTGGGCTCAGTTCCGCACTACTCTCTTCCCATCTAGACCTCAGCTCCCTGATCGTTAAAGTGAGAGGGTCTCTCAGGTTCTAGCTGAGCCACTCTAGCTGGTATATTGGGTGGGGCTAGTGTGGGGGACTCCTGGGACATTCCTGGATCAGCCTACAAGGATCACTCACGAGAAAGGTGGGAAGAAGCCTAGAGTTGGCACTGGTCCCTGACTTCTTCTTGCTGGCACATATCCTGGGCCCTGCAGTGACGTTGAGGAAGCCCAGGGCTGCAAGGAGGGATGAGCACTGGGCGAGGGAGATGCATGAGGCCTTGAGATGGAGCAATTGCTATCCCCAATTAGAGTGGAGGAAACCGAGGCTCAAGAGGGGCTAAGTAGCAGTGGCTTGGCCCAGGTCACACATTGGGCAGTATCAGAGGTGAGCCTCAAACCAAGTGTTTCCACCACATAGTCCACTGCATCTTTGATTTCAAAATCTTTTTGGTTTTTTGAGACAGGGTTTCTCAGTGTAACAGTCCTAGCTATCCTGGAGCTAGACATGTAGACCAGGGTGGCCTTGAACTCACAGAGATCCACCTGCCTCTGCCTCTCGAGTGCTGGGATTAAAGGCATGGGCCAACACCGCCTGGACTCAAAATCTTTTTAACATTATTACTCTTCAGTCTTACTGGGTGGGTACTCTTCCAGGAATATGGTTACCCTGGAAGAGCCAATTACTTCAGCCATTTAAAACAGGCAATGCATATACTTTAGCCTGGCCCCGAGAACAATGTATCATTCCAAAAGGATTTCTGGAATGTCTACACACAGCCCTATAGCATCTATAAGAGTGAGCTTCTGACCTACTCTTTGGTCCACAAACCCAGAACAAATGTGGGGTTAGCCTTCCAGACTCCAACGGCAAGCCTAGACTCCAACCACAACCAGAGTCCTGGCAAGAGAACCAGGGAAGGGATTTTCCATGTCTGCTTCCTCCTAGGTTCACTCATGGGTCAAATGGGCACAAGCCTGAAGTCCACCTCTCTGTATTCTCATGTATACTAAAAGTCTGTACCACTGTGAGGAGTGTCAGTGGCTTTCATGCACACAGTAACTCCAGGCATTACCTGTCCTTTCCCTTCCTACCTCCCTGAGGTTTCTTCTGTCACAGCTTATTGGTCTTAGGTCCCATCCCCTCAGGATTTTGCTACAAGCCTAAGTGCTGTATTGAACCACTCCACACCAGCCACACCCCCAGGATACCTGCTAGACACACAGTAGGCACACAGTCTACAACTGAGCGGTTCTCCCAGCTCTCACCCAATTGTTTGGTTTCTTTTGTATTTTTGACAAATGCTCTTGCTATGTAGCCCAAGCTGTGCTGAGCTCTCCATCTTCCTCCTGCCCCAGAGTGCTAGGATAGCAGGCATCTACTTGCAATGTGTTAATTCTTCAGAGAGTATCTGTACTTGACCTGGTGAGTGAGGTAATGGTAATGGGTTGGTGAAGTACACATAGAAGTGACTCTTGCTATCCCTGAGGCTGCCTGCCTGCCTTATACAAGGAAAGGGAGTGTTGGGGGAGAGACAGCGTTAAGGAAAAAAGTGCCGTCTTCATCAAGCCGCTGTGCTGGGTCCAGAATAAGAGGCAGATGTCGTGTGCTGTCACAGAGCAGGAAGCAGAAACGCAAGCAAGCACTGAGGTAGGGCAGCTGGCTGGTCAGGGCTGGGGACTGTCAGAGCAGGGATCAAGGGAGAGCTGCAAGACCGTGGCCTGATGGACCACCTGCATTGCAGCCACCTTCCCTCGTCATCTTAAGCTTGGCCTGAAGCAACTGTACCCCCAGGTTCTGAGTGAGAACAGACAGGGGTCATGAACAGTAATCTCCTCAACAGATCAGCCTGGAAATGAGAAAATAACAAAATAATGAACTACTGCTATCAACAGAGCTCTTCTGATAAAGGCTTTAATCGGATACCAGATGAGATGGCTGAGTGCCGAGGGGATCAGAGACAAGTGCTGGCAAAAGACAATCTGCTCCACCTCTGGGGATCCCCTCTGCCCTTCCAGTGCTCTTGCCCCGCCTCTCCCTTCTAATAATCTGAAGGCATTCTTCCACAACCTCCAAAATCTTCTTGCTGCCCCAGCTCTTCCCCGCAACACAGCACGTTAGCCTGTAGAGTGGTCCTAAACACGCAAGCCTTTAGTCCTTTCTCTGGGCAGTTGGTTATCAGGCAGAAGTCATCGGATGTCAAAAGGACCTTGACATCGCTCTCTCATGGGGACAGTCCTCCGAGGGCTGTTCTGATGTCTGTCTGAACAGGGAACTGCTCAGACTGGTCTCAGTGGGGATAACCCCTGACCTCCATCCTTGAAGAGGGGTCACTAAATTAACCAAATTCTGTTGTGGCTTTGCTCCTGGCAGCTTGGTTCTGCCTGGAAAGACAGCTCTTGTCAATTCCTGTGTGAAGGGCACATGCAGCTTACCTGGCCCTACTCTTGCCCAGTGGAGGATTACCAGACTCGGGCTCATCCTGGGTCCCCACCCTTATCTTTAGATATATGGCACTGGTCCCTTGAAGATGCTCAAAGTAGCCTCCCTGAGAGTTCACAGAACTGCTTAAAATGAGTAATTAAAGGTTTTAGCAACACAAAATGATAGCTGAGCTTTGCGAATACCAGTGTGACACCTGGTGTGCTCATGGCAGCCATGAGAAGCCATAGGACATGAACTTACTCACCCACCTGCCTGCAACTCACAGCTTGTGAGCAGTTCCCTTCCTGCTGGTAGCAGAGCAATGGCAAGGAGGAAGGGCCTTCCAGGAAGGCTCTGGGCTCCTCTGCTGACTCCAGCTCTCCCCTGCCCAGCCTAGCCCAGTCGTTATGGGCCCTCTTCACTTCTACCCTGGCCATCTCCCTGGTATTTGCTGTCATCCCCTTCTGCCATGATGTGAAAGTATTGGCCTCGGTCATAGCGCTGGCGGGCCTAGCCATGGGCTGCATCGACACCGTGGCCAACATGCAGCTGGTGAGGATATACCAGAAGGACTCAGCCTTCTTCCTTCAGGTGAGCTGCACAGAGGGAGGCTGGGTAGTGGGCAGAGTGCAGGGAGCTCCCCAGACCCTCCCCTGGGATGGTGGTGACTCACCCACACACCATCAGTAACCTAATACCTGGGTTTGGGTTTCTTCATCTCTCCAGGGTGATCTCTGCCTGCCTTGTTGGCCTCTCCAAGAACCCCAGTGTTAACAAAAGTTCTCTAAAGAGGAAAGGCAGTGTTACTGAGGGCTCGCTGTCTGTTCTTCCATGTCTCTTCCCCTCCTCTTTCCTTCTAATCTCCCAGTGTATGTGGCTGTTACCAGTCCCCAACAAAGCAAGTTAAGGGAAGAGAGTTCATTTTGACTCACAGCTCAGGGGGATGCAGTCCATGATGGTGGAGAAGAAACAGGGTCAGGAGTGGCTCAGTCCTTGGCACCAACTAGGAAACAGAGAGGGGAACACCAGGGCTTCACTGTTTCCTTTTCCTTTTTTACTCAGTCTCAGACCCCAGCTGACAGGATGGTGTCACCCGTATTTGGGGTGGGTCTTTCCTCATTAGTTAAGTCGTCCTGGAAATGCCTTCACAGACATCTCCAGAGGGGGGTGCTTTCCTAGTGCCCTGGGTGTATCTTAATCCAATCAAGTTGATGAAATTGACCACTCTAACAGGCACAGCACCAACAGGAACAAGGCCGGGGAAGTAAGAGGGGGAGGAGGGATTGGCATCTATCACACTCCAGGCATCAAGTATGGTGCAAGGGGGCTGTTCTCGACATTTTTCCTAACCTCTCCTACTTCCTGAGTCTTTCTCCCAACTCTAGGGCCAGGCAGGGGGACCCTGGCTGGGGCAAAAGGTAAAGGGGAGGGGAGGTTGCACCTCTGGATACAGGTCCTGAACCAGGCTGAGTGGTGCCCACCCCCACCCAGGTCCTCCATTTCTTCGTGGGCTTTGGTGCTCTGCTGAGCCCCCTGATTGCCGATCCCTTCCTGTCAGAGGCCAACTGCTTTCCTGCTAATAGCACAGCCAATGCCTCCAGAAGCCACCTGTTCCATGCATCCCGGGTCCTGGGCCAACACCATGCAGCAACCCAGCCTTGGTCAAACCAGACGATGCCCAGGCCGTCCCCTAAGGATTCGACAGAGAACCACGTATCCTATGCCTTCTGGATCATGGCTCTCATTAATGTGAGTGTATCTGGTGCAGGTGGGGTAGGGAGCTTGGGGCCAGCTTCCCAGCGCAGAATCTTCAGACCCATGAAACATGCCAGGGCCCACAGTGTGCAGCCAGGAGGGAGAAGTGACCCATAGGAAACATGTCCAAGGTCCCTCACTGTGACTGTGTTGGCAGTTCCCAAGAAAGGAAGGTAGTGGGTATGTTTGCACAGTGAAAATCAAGGTCAACTTCCAAGTTCTCTGAGGCCTTGTGAAAATCATATCTGTTCCTCCATGACCAAGAGGCCATGGCACATAGTGGCTTCCTCTCTGGGGTCCTTCATCAGTGATGGGGATCCCTTGGACCCTGCTCCTTGGGTTCCTGTTTCCTTAGAGTGACAGGCCTGTTAGCTACCGTAGAAACAGCAGAGAGACTGTCCTAGTTTGGTTCTGTAACTGTGATAAAAACACTCACCAACAACAGCTCATGGGAAGACAGGGTTTATTTTGTCTTTATAATTCATCATGGAAAGAAGCCCGGGCAGGAACCAGCAGGCAGGAACTGAAATGGAAGCCATGGAGGGACACTGCTTGCTGCCTTGCTCCCCGTGGCTTATTCAGCTTGCTTTTTAAAAATAGTTTATTATTTTATGTTCCTTGGTGTTTTATCTGCATGTACATCTATGTGAATATATCTGATCCCCTGGAACTGGAGTTGCAAACAGGTGCAAGCAGCCATGTGGGTGCTGGGAATTGAACCTGGGTCCTCTAGAAGAGCAGCCAGTGCTCTTAACTGAGCCATCGTCTCTCCAGTCTCCTCACCTTGCTTTCTGTTTTGGGGCAATACCACCCATACCCAAAGCATACATCAAGAAACTGCCTCACAGACATGACCTCAGGCCAATCTGATTTGGGCATTTACTCAATTTGAGTTCCTTGTTTCCATGTAGGTCAAGTTAATAAGACTAAACAGCACAGAGACCACTGACCGGACCAGCTTTGCTACTTAGGCCCCTTTGTGCACCTGGCCCAGTCAGCATTGACTTCCGCCTAGGCTTTACCTAGAAACCTGCAGCGCTCTACAACTCAAGAGGATCGATCCCCTGTTAACCCAGGGGAGATTTCCCCCTCCCCCCACCACACACACACCAGGCTTGGGAGTAAGCACTCAGGCCCTCTTAATTACCTCCTGATTCTGACCTATCATGGCCTGGAAGTGAGGATATTCCAGGTGGCCGATAGTCTGGCCGTAGGAGAGTTCCTGTGTGGGGCTTTTCTCTTGGGCCCATGCCTCTCTGCAGTAGGTCTGCCTCTCCCTAGTCCTGCTGAGGCAGCTGGTTGCTGCACTGTTTCAGGGGAATGTCTTCATATAGCACTGAAAAGGCCCTAAGCCCCCACCATACTAGACAAGCACGGAGGTGCCACACCTCGTGGGCCTGAGGTCCTGATAGGGAGCTAGAGAGCAACCTAGTCTCAGCCTAAATAGTCTTCCTTTCCCAGGCCTGGGAAGTCAGTAAGGCCCTTCAGAAAGACACCACTTTCCCTCTGTTCTGTCCCTTTTATGCCCATGGCCACCATTTTGGATCAAGGCATCTTTGAACCTTCGTCCTCCAAGGGGTCCCTGCTTAGGGAAGGATCCCTGCTAGGACTCCGCATGCAGGAAGTCCTGCACAGGACCAGGGTCTGTTCTCCCCAAGAAGGCGAAGACTGGAGAGGCTGGGAATTTCCCAATTTGTTTATGTCTGAACATAAGGCCACCACAGAAATGAATGGACTGGCTTCCTTATGCTCACACACATACACACCTGCCTGGCACTGGTCAGTTTCCAGGGTAGCACTGGTGTCCCTGAATGGGATTCCTATAAAATTGAGCTATGTTCCTGACAACATGCCAGCCAATCTGTTGTGAAGCCTTTTCCTTCACCTATCTCTCTAGAAAGGCCTTCTGAGTGCCAGACTTTGAGTCCAGCTGCTTCCCCTTGACTTTCTCTAAGGTTTTCTGCTGCTGAAGCCTCTATATGGGCTTCCTGTTTCCCTAGGTACTGGAGGGAGGGCTGGGTCTCCCCAGCACAGAGACATAGGTCTCTTGCCATGAAGGCCTCCATGTGTGGCTTTACAGCCTCCAAGGGCTATTTGAACTTGACCTTGTTGTTGAATATTGTGAATAGGGGTCACACTTGTGTTGCCCATGCTGATCTTAAACTCCTGCCTTTTGAGTAGCTGAGACTCCAGGTGTGTGGCACCACACCTAACTGTGATCTTGACAGGTGTGTGGCCTTTGAGTGTTGAAATAGGCTCCCAAGATCACCATAGAGAGGTGTTAGCATGGGGTTGGGTGGCTTTTTGTCTCCAGACTGGTGTGAGCATTTTTCTTAGAGAGTGCAAGGGGCTCCCTAAGAGAAGTTCCCTGCCAGGTTGGATGTCTGCTTGGCTTCCACTCATGCCTGGCCCATTGCTGGCTACATCTAAACACTTCTGGAACTTTGCAGTGTCTCCTTCCTCAGCAAAGAACCCAGGCTACAGCCACAGCCGGAAGGACAGCAGTTAGACTTGATAAAGAGCTTCCTGGTAGTGAAGGTGATTGGACCTGGGCAGGGACACCTGGGAGGCAGTGGCTGCTTCTCCAGGCAACATCAGAAGTAGGAGGAGTTTCCTATTGGGCTAGGGAGCACCCTTGGGACCAAGTGGCTCGGTGTGAAGAGCAGCGAGCTGGGCGGGGGAGGGGAGATCGGCACTTGTCCATGCCTGTGTTTTCTAGCTTAGGCATCAAGCTCCTAACAGAGCTCAGTACCCTCTAAGGACATACCATCACTCCAGCAGCCCAGAGGTAGGAACATGCAGGCCAGAATCAAACGCCAGTGCTAGCTCTGTGGTGGGAACTCTACACTGACTGTGTCTAGTTGACTTCCCAGGGTTCTTCCAGTCTTAACAGTATGTGGCTGTAGAATAACTTTGAGCCCCATTTGCCCCGTCTGAAAAATGTGATAAAAATCTTCTCAGCACATTTTCCCCACCTCTTGATAATACCAGGGATAGAACCCAGAGGCCTTGTTCTTGGTAGACAGGCACTGCTCACTGAACCATATCCTCTGCCCCCTAATTGCATTTTCAAAAATTACATGATGTGTATGAATATTTTGCCTGCATCTCAGTGTTCCCTGTGTGTGTCTGGTGACTGCAAAAGCCAGGGAAGGGTGTGGGATCCCCAGGAATTAGAGTTACAGACAGTCGTGAAGTACCATGTGGGTACTGGGAACTAAGTCTAGGTCCTCTGCAAAAGCAGCAAGTGCTCATTCTTAACTGCTGAGCCATCTTTCCAGACTCCCACCCCCAATCACATTTTATAGAGCTGTGACACACAGAAACAAGAGACACTGTGCTGTCGCAGCATTGGGAGCAAGGGTATTAGTAGACAGTCACCCGGAAGCTGGCCTAAGTAGCAGAGGACCCTTGTAAGTCCAGGCTTTGAGAAACATCCCTCTTTCCTGTGAGAAATGGGTGCGGCCAAGGCCAGCAGTGCTCACACCAAACCTTTGAGGTATTTGAGGCTCATGGGCTGGCAAAGACTCTTTGGTGAGGTGTACACCTTGGACTGTGAGCCTGCCACATGGGCCAAATGTAGCCAGCCAGGCCCTCTTGACCCTCTACCGCCCTCAGCTCCCAGTGCCCCTGGCTGTTCTGTTCCTGCTGTCCAAGGAGCGGCTGCTGACCTGCGCCCAGCGGAAGCCACTGCTCCTGTCTGCAGACGAGCTTGCACTGGAGACCCGGCCTGCTGAGAAGGAAGATGGCTCCTCACTGGCCCCCAAGTTTCAGCCACACCCAGGTGCGGGCGCTTGTAATCTATTCTGGCTGCTCTCATAACTCCACACCCAGAAGATGAACCTAGCTAGTGGTCAGGAACAATCTTTGGTCCTGGCGGGCTCATAAGGTAAGTGATGGAGCCACCTGGCCAGAAGAAGGAGAAAGGCAGAATGTCTCCATGTTCCCTACTATCTCCTGGGTTACAGTGGCCTCTCATCGCAGGTGCCTGAAAGCTAGAGGAGGGGGAGGCAGCAAGCAGCCCCTGCCATTCTCCTGACTGGGTGAGCAGAGGGGAGGGAGCAGTTGATCAGCCCCACCCTTCTGTGCCTCCTTCAGGGCAGGAGGACCTGTTCAGCTGCTGTCAGAGGAAGAACTTCCAGGGAGCCCCATGCTCCTTCTTTGCCATCCACATCACAGCCGCTCTGGTCCTGTTCATGACAGACGGGATGATGGTGAGCCTTCCTCCGAAGGCATGCTCTACTGAGAGGCCTCTACTCTGATACCCAAGCCTGGACTGGCAAGAAGAGAGAGGCACATGGAGGTCGGCAGGACTTCCCCTTCAGTGCAATGAACCGGTGTCCTGCCCGTCTCCCACAGTGCCCACAGCCCATCCAAATCAGGACTTTGTTCTGCTCTCACCAATTGCCTTCATTGTGTGAATTCCAGAAAGGGGTCTGCCTGTCTGGTGTTTTGTGTGTTTCATTTCCAGTTCTGTGTGGCCTGAGTTTTTTTTTTTCAGTTTTAGTTGCTTTGCTCTGTTCTGACCAAGATCAAATGTAGCCTCGGCTGGCTTTGAACTCTTTATCCTTCTCCCAAATGCACCATACCCAGCTGTGACCCACATTTTTGAAAGCTCACAGCCCTGTTGCCATGTGAGAGGCCACCCTATATGAACTCTGGTGCACTCGGCTTCTTGACATGCTCTACAAATGGGGCTTCCCAAGCTAATCTCATAAACAAGCCACACTCCAGCCCAGCTGTCCATTCAATGGGTGACCTCTTTTACCCTATTTAGTGCCCTTTCTAGAAGTCTTCTAAGTTAGGGAAGTCTTGAATGACTGAGTGATTGACTACTGTAGGAGAGACACTCCTAAGAGAAGGCCCCAGCCCACAGCAGACCTGATCTGACATGTACCACTCTAGGGCGAATGTGGACCCATCTCCCCACTTTCCTTCATTTGTAAAGTAAGAGATTAAGCTCTTTTCCTTCTAGCCATGTCTGTCTGCCCAAGCCCTGTGGTGATGCCCCATGGGGACCTAGTGACATCTCAGGTGCCACTATGGTACCTATTCTGTCCTCAGCTTGGGTGTGAATGTACCATGTGATCTTAGCTCCCAGAGCATCTTGGGCTGAGCCACTAGGGACAGGACAAATCGGGCTTCGCTGCCCTCCTCAGCCTGTCCCAGCTGAAGCATTGGCATGCTGAGTGAGGCTTGCTCTCTCCATTCTCCACAGGGTGCTTATTCTGCCTTTGTGTACAGCTATGCTGTGGAGAAGCCATTGTCTGTTGGACACAAGATGGCTGGTTACCTCCCCAGCCTCTTCTGGGGCTTCATCACCCTGGGCCGGCTCATCTCCATCCCTGTCTCCTCAAGAATGAGGCCAGCCACCATGGTGTTCATCAATGTGGTAAGTGGCCAAGTGGCCTCCTTTCTCTTCTTAAAAACACAGAATTTGTTTATTCCTGGTGTTACCACTGCCCAAGACTATTCAGTACTGTATTCTGCCAGAATAGTAAGGAAGTGGAAACAGAGGAGGAGGGATGCTGACAAGCAGGATAGAGATAAGGAAGAGGGGCCTGCAGTTTAGCCTTGGGAAAGTCCCTTCCCCTGTTTGGGCCTCTGATTTTGTAACCTTGAAAGCATCAATGGAAGAGACAATGGGTGATTACTATGGAGTGGAAGGAAGACCCTCACTGACATCTGCCTGAGGGATATAGGTTTCAGCCTTGGTCCTCATGCACATCTCACCCTGCTATTTGGAGCCCTCTTGGGAGTAGAGCCGGGAGTCGATGCTTCTGGCCTAACTTGGGATTTGCCTTTGGCAACTCTCTCCAGGAGAGTCTTAGATGGCCAGACTAGCATGTAGCCAGGCAAAGGAACAGGGTCTGGGCCAAGCAATAGATAAAGAAAGATTCATGTCCTGATGTATGTCCATGTCACCATCTATGACAAAGGACTCCAGACTACAGAACCTGTAGGGTACATCTAGGTCAGTCTTCCACTGAGGTGTAGATCGCTTCTGTGACATCCCCACCAGTCTCTGTTTAAATACCTCCAGGGGTTGGCAACTCACTACTTTTCTAGGAAATCCACTGTAAGAAAGCACTTCCCAAGCGGGAAAGATGGCTCAGTGGTTACAAGTACTAGCTGCTCTTCCAGAGGACCCAGGTTCGATTCTAGTACCCATATGGCGGCTCACAGCTGTCTGTAAACCCAGTTCCAGGGGATCTGACACCCTCTTCTGTTCTCCTCAGGCATCCACACATTTGGCGCATAGACATATATGCAGGCAAAACAACCTTACACATGACATTAAAAAAAAAAAAAAAAAAAAAAAAAAACTTAGAAAGAAAGACTTCCCAGGTAGGTGTGGTGGTGCACCCTACAGTCCCAGCACTTGGGAGTGGAGACAGAAGGACTGAGTTCAAGGTCAGCCTGGGCTACACAGAGAGAACTTGTCTATGAATAAATAAGCAGTAAACACTGCTTCTGGCTGTAGTCAGGAAGATGTTTGCTTTTGCAGAATAGTTGAGAGAGGGAGGGGTTTGGGTGAGGGCAGGACTAGGCAGAAAGGCTCCCCGATGTTTCATGGGGCAGAGTGAACAGGACTTTTCTGAGTGGGGAGGAAGGGGACAGGATTCAAGGAGGGTGCTAGAGTGACCACATGTACGGCTGGGGCCCTTCCATCACTACAGTGGCATGCTAAAGTAACTATAAAGAGAAAAGTTAGCTCTTGCTTTGGGGTGTTCTAGTCTATGACCTCGTCTGTGGGATGCTGGATAGCACAGGCTGGAGTAGGGCTTGGCATATTGTTCATGTCATGAGCTGGGGAAAGGGGCAGAAGGGAAGGAATAGGAGAGCCACAGTCCCCTTCAATAACATGTGACCTAGGGATTTCCCATAGGACCAGGGTCCTACCACCTATAGGTTCAAGCTACAAAAATACCCTAAAGACCCAGCCTTTACCTATTGGTTCATTTCCTATGCATAAAGTCATGAAATCCTGAGCCTAAGACTCTGAGCTAGTCTTTAACCAGTACACAGCAGCAGCTGGCCACCCTGGAGTTTCCCCCAGCCCACCAGTCCTCTCCTTTCTCCTAATCATCAAGTTGATGTGCTCAGCCCCAAGGGCTCCACCACCTTGACACACACAGCTCCTCACAGTTAAGTATAAGCACACAAAAAGGCTCTTGACACTAGACAAAGTGTTCACAGCTTCATGAGTTCCCAGTGTTGGGTCACCAGGGGTCAGGATGGTTTCCAGCACCTCTTGTTAAGCACCTTAAATGTCCAGCAGATTCCAGCATCAATGCCTGCTTTGTTCCTGAGTTACAGGTGATGAGGAGCCTTGGGTGGTTGGAGATGGGGGCTAAGGATGTGCTATACTGCTGAGCTATACCAGCCCCTGGAGCCAACTAACTCCTAAACAAAACTCATAGACAGCAGAGAAAAAAATAGGCTGTTCAATTAGTTGCAGGGCAGAGAAAGACAGGTAGAGGAAACCATGTTCAGTCGGAGTCACACTGCCAGTGTCCGGGGGATGGCTATGTCCGTGGAGCTGTTTCATATGCGTGTCTAGACTTCTGGACCAACATCATGGTTGTAAGGATCGTAAGTGCCCCTAGCATGGAGACATTTGAATCTATGACTGCGGCAAATGGGATGTGGACGGAGATCCCACAATAGAATCCTGGCCATGCTCAGGAACTGAGCAGAGAGAAAGAAAGAATAAACAGAGCTGTGGGGTCATCTGTGCTAAAGAAATTGCTATATTTGGAACCATAGATTTATCTGTGACTTCTGCACTTTTAACTTGATTTAGCGGTGGTGGTGGTGGTGGTGGTGGTGGTGGTGGTGGTGGTGGTGGTGGTGGTGTGTGTGTGTATGTGTGTGTGTGTGTGTGTGTGTGTGTGTGTGTGTGTGATGTCAGGGTTGTACCTGGATCATGGTATGTTTGTGGAGGTCATAAGACATCTCTGAAGAGTTGTTTTTCTCTTTCCACCTTAATGAGGGTTCCAGGGGGCTGTGTATGAGTTGTGTATGTCTGACGCCCACAAAGGCCATAAGAGGGCATCAGATTCCCTGGAACTGGAGTTATAGATGACTGTGAGTCATTGTAGAGGTGCTGGGAATCAAACCCAGGTCCTTGGAAAGAGCAGCAGTGCTCTTTAACTGTTGAGTCGTCCCTCCAGCTCCTCCATTTCAGGTTTTGTTTGGTTTTGTTTAAGACAAGGTCTTACTGTGTAGCTCAGGCTGCTTCTAACTCATAATCCTCCTGCCTCAGACTCCTAAAACCCTGGATTACAGGTGTGCACCATCATAGCCATGGCTTTTGTATTTTTACCACATGAAAGAAAGCCTCCTCTGAGTTGCTTCTCCATGGAGAAGGGACATGCTCGTTTTCAGCCACTGTTTCTTGTTGACTTCTTGTTGGCAGGAAGGGTGAACACGTCACTTTTGAGGGAACTTGAGGTAGTGCTAATGGGGTGTATTTATGTGCTGAGGTCACTAGCCTCCTCCTTCCAAGGGGGAGCAAGATCTCCCAAGGTCTGCTGTGATTCTCCAAAGGTCCTTCATCTTCGAATGGAGGAGTGGGTTCAGGACTAGCTGTGGTTTTTTTTTTGTTGTTGTTTTTTGGGTTTTTTTTTTTTGCATGACTTTTAGGTCTGTGTATTTATTTTCCTAGAAACAGATATGCAAACACTTCCTAGGATACCATTTATTTTGTAGTGCTGAGGATCAAACCCAGGGCCTTGGGCACCCAGGCTAAGTGCTCTAACATGCAAAGCCCAAACCCAGGAACATTTTCCCATCAAAGCTAGGACTTGGTAAAGCATATGAAGTTTCTTTTGAGCACAGAGCTGGGGGTATAGGTCAATGGTGGAATACTTGTGAAGTGTGCACCAAGTCCTGGGTTTGTCCTCCGGCATTTGGGGTGGGGAAACCACTCAGAAATACTAGAGTAAGAGAACATTTGCTGGAAGCTCAACACTTCAAGCCTTGTATCATTTCACCACCAGCCTTGGAATCCCCTTGCTAACTCCTGGTATAAAGATGAAGACTATAGAGTTCAGGGCTCCATATCTGGGAGGCACTCAACGTGGACCTGCACCTGGGCCTTCAGACTCCTGGCTTTGTGCTGCTCAGCTTTCTTCCCAGATAGGCTTTGCATAGAAATCACTCAACACTTATATAAAAAAAATTTTAAAGAACATAGAAACTGGGTTATTTTAGCAAAACTCTGCCTCTGGAACAGAGACTTGGCTGAGCCACAAGGATGTCTGAGCAAGCAATTTGTTAGTTCCAGCCATGAGATTTAAGTGAAATCTAGGAGGCACCAAGATGGCTGCCATAATTATTGATCCTCCTGGGTGCTTGTGTTAGATTCCCAGAGGGTGGGGACTGAATATCCACCACCCATCCTGCTGACTCATGACTTCCTCACTCTGGACCCTGGAACTCAGGTGCCAGAGTCAAAGACTGACACTTCATAGAAGAGGGGGGTGATAGCCCACCTCCAGCAGCAGGAGGGGGAAAGTTGATGACCTGGTTTCAGAGAAGACCCTGGGATCCAGCGATGCTTATTCCCCTTGATCACTTCTAGCTCGGGGTGGAAGGGCATGGTTGCAGGGATTGCAGTTGGGCTCACCTCACTGTGCGGTATTCCCTGGATCCCCTGGAATGTTGCAGGTATCAGTGAGACCACAGGGTGGCGCATGGGCCACACCATTCTCCAGAGGTCAGCAAGGCTGCTCCTGCCTGAGCGATCTTGCCCTTTCTCCAAGATGCCCAGTCTTGTGCCCTCTCTAATTGCATCTGCCTCTTCTGTGACAGGTGGGAGTGGTGGTGACATTCCTGTTGCTGCTTATTTTCTCCTACAATGTCATCTTCCTGTTTGTGGGGACCGCAAGCCTGGGGCTGTTCCTGAGCAGCACCTTCCCCAGTATGCTGGCCTACACTGAAGACATCCTCCAGTACAAAGGTAAGTGGCAGAGGGACACAGAAGCACGCTCTCTGCCACTGGTAGCCACCTCCTCTCCTGCTCCCAGCTTGCTGTGGTATTCTAGGCCTGGACTTTCTTTCACCAGGAAAATCAAAACACCCCCTTCCATGTGAGAGCAGGCATGTTTGGTCATGGGAGTCCTGTCCATGGCTTTCTGTGTATCCTGTATGTGTCCTTGCAGGCCACAGTTTCCTTCTGCTTGGTCATAATGGCATGGTACTGTTTATGAATCTACACCTGACTTGTTGGCTGTCATAGCATCCTGTATGTGTTTAACTTAGAAGAAAAAAAATTTAATGTGATTGGATGAGTCAAAGAATCACCTGTGTTTGAGTTTCTGGCTTCTGGATCCTCTAAGTAGAGTCCAACACATGGCTGAGACACATCTCAAATCAGGGAAAATTCTTTTGAACTGTGATTTAGAAGCAGCCCCAGTCTTGATGGGACTGAGAGCAGAAACGGCCTGAGCCAGTGTCAGCAGCCATCCTGGGAACAGGCCAGTGTGATACTAAAGACTTCACAAAGAACAGGGGACATGCCCAGGAGAAACAGTCCATTTCCCCAGCTCATCCCAGCAGCAGGGGAGGCAACTCCCTGGGGGACCAAAGTACTCAGACTCTAAACTCAAGAGAGTCAATTAAGTGATGAAACGATGTCCTCATGTCAGTTTTAAGAGATGAGCCGATGTTCCAGCACAGCAATAACAAGTTCGGATGAGTGACCACGCAGCTCCATCTTCCTGTCACTCCCCATGGTCCAGGCTCAAATTCAGCCCTTTTCCTCATTTACTTGCTTGGCATATTTAACAGTGCTGCCTGCGGTCTGCCGTCACCTCCTCTGCCTCCGCAGGTCTGGACTTGTCTCGTTGTCCTTCCGTCTTGCCTACCTCGCACCCACTGGCTCAGCACCGGGATCCCCTGGAGTTCTATACTACAACCAGGCTCCTCTGAGTGGGATGTCACAGAATGGAGAGGTGGCCTGTTCTGATGGCATCTAGGTGTCACAAGGCCACTCTCTGTGCTGCTGCAGAGGGTCTTCTGTGTGACAGGCCTGCAGTCTAGCCACACTAACTCTTGAGAGTTCCTTGATGACACAGCAATTACTCTGAGCCACCATGCTTTGGCCATAACCACTCTTGGTGTGGACCTGCCTCCATCAACACCCCCACTCCCACCCTGTGCCCTTCCAGGAAGTATCTCTGACCTCCATGGAAAGGAGTGCCCCTCCCTTTTGTGGTCCACTGACTCAGGCCTGTCCCTGCTATGTGACCCATCTCACAGCTTCTATACCTATGCTGTGTCCTCTCCAACACAGTTCCAGAAAGGGACAAGAGAGAGTGTAGGCTTTGAGGACATTGCAGACACAAGCATCAGTCCCGCCTCTATATTTGCAGGCCTGTGACCTCAAATGACCTCATTTCTTTTCATCTCCCTGAGCCTCGGTTTTCTTGTCGGTCATATGGTGGCTCACACCTGTAAGCCTAACACTCGGGAAGCAGAAGCAGGCAGATCTCCATAAGTGCTAGGCCAGCCAGGGCTACATAGTGAGACCCCATCTCAAAAAAAGGAGGAAGAGGAGGGAGGAAGAGGCAGCGGCCCAGCAGCCTGCCTCTGCTGGGTAGGGTTGTACCTCAATGGCAAGGCACTTGCCTTGCATGTGGAAGGCTCTGGGTTTGCTCCCCAGCACCACAAAAACAACCCAAAGACAAATGCTGATCCCACAGGAATGCTCTCTGCATGGGAAGAAATGTAAAGCTCTTGATTGGTTGGCATTGCTGGCAGCTCACAGGGCTCCCTACCTGCACGTTTGTGACACTATTGCTGATATGCACAAGGGTCTCATGCTGTTTCAGAAGAAGGCACAGAGCAGCTGGGAGCCCTTGGAATTCAGAGACGGGGGTGAGCAGTGTTCAGTTTAGAAATCTGATGGGGTGTCAGCTGCCCTCACGGAGAAAAGGGTGGGGAAGGGAAACCAAGATGTGAAGGAAGGACGTGTGAGCACACGCAGGACAGGGATTGGCTTGAGGGAGACAGGGCTGGAAGGCGGTAGAGCCGTCAGGAGATGTGCCAACATTGGCCACAGTGCTGCTGATAGGCTCTGATGTGTCAGGGACCCAGGCACCCTTCTGGGGTAGTGTCTGTTGGGGAGGGAAGGGCATCAGCTAGTAGGGTCAATTGTGCTGGGAACAGGGGCAGTCAGGGCTAGAGAAGAAGCTGCCATTCTGGGCATCGGGACTGTGGAGGATGTTCGCAAAGGAAATCTAAACTCAGGCACAATCTGTGAACTGGCAGAGGGAGAGAAGTCTTCAGCGGGCCAGTAAAGGACTGCATCTGAGACAGGCAGCAACACAGGTCATGACATCAGGTTATCCTGGCTGAAGGTGGCTTGGGAACCAACGGTGTGAGAAATGGCCTTGCAAACCACATAACGCATTTAGACTTGTCCTGAAGGTGAAAGGACCTGGCTTCAAGTGTCTGTCCTGGGCCAGCCCTCTAGAGAAGCCATACAACTTGTTGAAGGGCACATGACAAGGGGTGTTATAAGTAGCCTTAGACTCTAGGTCTGGCACTAAGGTAAGCTCTGAAGGTCTCAGATCTCTCTGGAAAAGCAGGCGATGGTCAGGTTGAGAAGAGTCCTGAATGCCAGGCTTCACAACTGTGAACAACTGAAGGTTTGAGAACAAGAAAGAGACATGAGCCAGGCGTTGGTGGTGCATGCCTTTAATCCCATCACTTGGGAGGCAGAAGCAGGCGGATCTCTGTGAGTTTGAGACCAACCTGATCTACAAGAGCTAGTTCCAGGACAGGCTCCAAAACTACATAGGGAAACCCTGTCTCAAAAAACCAAGAGAGAAAGAGAGAGAGATGAATAGTAGGAGAGAAACATTCTCAAAGTAGTCACAGCTCAAAGTCCTAGACAGCTTAGGAATGCATAGCAGTCTCTCACATCTTCCAGGCATCCCAGAATGTTCTGGCTTCTGATGGCTCATTGCTGCATCCTCAGCTTTCTCTCACCTAACCTTTCCTTCTCGTTTGGCTAGGCTGTGCAACTACAGTGCTGGTGACTGGGGCAGGAATTGGCGAGATGGTCCTGCAGATGCTGGTTGGTTTGGTAGGTAGAGTCCTCTGGGGATGGGGTTGGGGTCGTGGTGGTTGGAGAACACTCCTCCAAGCAGGTGAGAAGCTTCAGCCAGCCACTTTTGAGTATAAGCTATCATTTCCTGAATCCCTCATGGCCTGCAGGAACCCACCAGGCTGGACCTAGTTGTTTCCGTTTCCAAGCCAGCCAGACTCAAAAGCCAGGCCTCTGAATGTTGGATGTGGAGACCTTAATGACTAAATGCATGAATCCAAAGCAAACACGGCTGTCTGGGCCTGGGGCCAGGGAACCCCATGAGAATGCTGTTGGCCTTCAGAGCACAGATGGTGTGCCCTGCATCTGGTAGTGTCCTCTATGCATCCTGCCCAGGTCCATGTCTCCCAGTCTGTGGCCATGCCAAGCAGGACCCCGCTCATGTCCAGCACCTGCCCTGACCACTCCCTGGCTTTCCTTCAACTCGCCCATGTTATATTTATTTCCCAGGAAATCAAAAATTAACATCAACATTACTTTCCTTGACGACCATACAGAGATGCCAGGCTTTTTACAGCACAGGAGCCTGAGACATAAATAAACCAAGTAGCTTGCCCTAGGTCGGTTGGCTTTTAGTAACAGCCAGTGATGCTGCCGAGCCTAGGTTGTACACCCTTCAAAATCCCCTCAAGCCATTGGAGCCACCTTTCTCTTCCTGTCAACCTGACAAGTGGGTAGAGCTACATTTTGGATGCCCTCCGCATTGAAATGCCATGTCTGGGGGGTTGATTTGGCATGGTTTCTTCTTTTTCCCTTTTTTTTTTTTTTTGATTTTATTTTAGACAGTTTCTCTATGTAGTCCTGGAACTTGCTATATTGATCAGGCTGGCCTCGAACTAACAGAGATCCGCCTGTCTCTGCCTCCCAAGTGCTGGGATTAAAGTCATGAGCCAGCATACTGGACATAATGTGGTTTCTTTGTTAGACCCCCAAAAAATCAAGTATCCGGGGTCCAAGGCCACGTTCTCGGTCACCCCAATCACCAGGTGGATTCAAGAGCTTGCTGCAAACTGCACGAGGCTTTATTGTAATTTAAGGAGCTAACCCCATGTTAGCTCGGGTCTTTCACCCATCCGCCATGGCGGATGGCTGGCAAAAGACGGCTCCTAGGGGCTCCCGAGAGATCTTATAGGATAGCGTAAGGGGAGTGTCTAGGGGTACAGGCTCAGGATTGGTGTGCCTCCAGGCTTGGAGGGCTTGCCCTGTGTTGATTGGTCAACTGGTTGTTATGGCCCATAGGCCCGCCCAGGGTGGTTGCTATGCTCTCTACATCATTGCTGTGCGCTTGTCCGTAAAGCACACCCAGGGTCATAAAGCATAGTGCCACCAGCTAACTTCTGATTGGTTCCTTGTCACGAGGCAGGCATCTGACTTTCTAGTGTCTAGGACAAGGTCATAGAAGCACATGTTCGGCCGTTATGGCTGCCAAAAGGGAAGCTGGTCCCTTCATCTTAAGTTAGTGGTCTATCAAAGTTCTATTTGCTACTTTGGCATGCTCTAAATTTTTATTAAAAAACGTCCAAATGTCACACACAACACACACACACCTGCAAAGTTTTACTTAGGCCTATGGGTATAGAAACATCTCATGTGTTTGGAATTTCAATAATCTCATGGAGTTTTTCAGAAAGTTCTAGACCATGGAAGTGAAGGACTTTTTGGTGGATAGACAGGTCCAACCCTGGCTTTAGAGTAGGACTTACGTCTTCACCAGAGCTGTAACCTTGGGAAGACCTCTCCTACATTCCTGTGTCTCGTAGGATGGCCCCAACTTGACTGAGAAGGGCCCAAGGCAGCCATTTTTCTGGTGCACCATCACGTGGGAATTTAATGGCCACTCTTTACGTTCCTCTCTGGCAGATCTTCCAGGCCCAGGGAAGTTACAGTTTCCTGGTCTGTGGTGTGATCTTTGGCTGCCTGGCTTTTATCTTCTACATCTTGCTCCTGTTTTTCCACAGGATACACCCTGAACTCTCATCAGGTAAGGAGAAAATGTGTTTCTGCGCAGAGGCGGGAAACAGCGGGGGAGGGGAAAGAATGTGATTTCAACAATCAGAAGAGCTGCTCTGTTCCAGGTGAAATGCAAGGAAGTGTTTGTTTTTCTACCACTTTCCTTTCCCGCTTCCTGCTTTCCTTGATTGTCCACACTGGAGTCTGAAGGCAGCAGAGAGTAGAACAGGCTGACTCATGGCTTCTCCATTAGTAGAGGGGCACAGGCTGTGAACCTGTCTTCCTGCAACTCCTTTTACAGGATCCTAGGGCCAAAAGTAGAGAGCATGAGAGGATAGAGCTTGCCTCGATGGCTGGAGCTTGGCCTGGTGGCCTAACTGGCCATTTTCCTGAAGTTTGGGGTTTTGACTCTTGTCCAAATTGCTTCTTCTAAAGAAATCTTTTTGGCCAAATGGCAGGAAAGAGTGTCCTTCGGGACAGAGACACTCCTATGAATAGTTTCCCTCCTGGAGACCCCAGGCCAGGGTAGTAGCAAGGCTATTTTTGTAACTCTGCATATCCCTTGCCCAGTGACTACAGCCATGCATTGGGGTGCTCTCAGCAGAAGGTGTCCAAGCAGAGACAGTGTTCTCTCTGTGAAAACAAAATCACACACACACACACACACACACACACACACCTGAATAACTACTGCCCTCTCTCACTAATTAGCCATGTCCTCTCTAAATACTAACTACAGAGCTGGGCTTGGTGGCTCACACCTTTAATTCCAGCACTCTGGAGGCAGAGACAGATAGATCTGTGGGTTCAAGGCCAGCCTGGTCTACATTGTAAGTTCCAGGTCACATAGGACTACAAAACAAAACAAACAAAAAAATTAACTATAGAGACCCAGCAGGAGAGAGGACATCCCACCCCCAGAACAGCCTCTGAGGGGTAGAGACTATCTAGCCCAGCCTTCTGTATAGAGCTTCACTTAACATATGTAATCAAGATGGCTCAGCAAGGTAAGGGTGCCTGCCACCAGGACTGATACTTTTGAGTTTATTCCTGGGACCCACATGGTAGAAGAACTGACTCCTGTAAGCAGGCCTATGACCTCCACACAAATACTGTGGCGCACGTACCCCCAACACACACATACCCCACTAAATATCCCAATAAAGAGTGTGCTGAAGATGGAGGAGGAGGAGGAGAGGGAGGAGGAGGAAGAGAGGGGGGAGGAAAGGAGGAGGAGGAAGAGGAGAAGGAGGAGGAGGAGGAAAAGGGGAAGGGGAAGGAAAAGAAGAAGAAAAAGAGGAAGAGGAGACGCATGCATGCCATTATGTCGATTACCAAATGACTGACGGTCCCTGCGGGTTTTCCCCAGTCCTAGACACTAGTCTCAGCTAACTGTCTCTATCAGCACTTTCACCAGAACCTGATTTGACTTCCCACCGTGTGTGTGTGTGTGTGTGTGTGTGTGTGTGTGTGTGTGTGTGTGTGTGTGCTAATGAGCCCCAGAACAACTGAGAAACAAAAGGCTTGCTCACTCTCTAAGAGTGAAGGTGCAAGCTGGGGCTGCCCACATCTGCTACCTATGCTGTTTATGTTTTCTTTCGTAGTTCTTATCCAAGACAAACCCCTGGGTGTGGAGAACTCTGAGAGCTACCAGAGGTGAAGACCTCAGCCTCCTGAGCCACAGGGTAACCAACCTGACAGGAGGCCAATGGTCGCAGAGGAGGTTTCTCCTGCCACCTTGCTTATATCTTTTCCTTTCACACTTAGCCAAGAAGTTGAGTCCTGGTCCCTGAGTGTTCCCTGGACAAATCAAGCACCTGCCTGGCACTTTAGTATTTTCTTCTCTGGTTCAGATGTGTAGTCTGTAGTAACCAGATGGGAGGACACAAGAGTGCTCACATCTCTCCATTCATCACCCCATGCATGGGCTAAACCCTGGGTTTGAGATCACTTTTAGTTGAGGTTTGGAAAAAATGCTGAAATCATAAAGCTTAATCACCAATAGATGTAGCTCTATTTAGATATATTTTAAATTAATCAAAACCCTCTGGCATGTTGAAAGGGATTTATGTGTTCTTCCCTTACCCATGGTCCAAAGTCCCTTACATTCCTCTTGAGGAAATCAGGGAGTCCACTTGTGTCCTAAGACAGCAAAGGAAATGCTGAATTGTGTTTTGGGGCCCTAGGTCAGTGGCACACTGGGCTAACTTGGAGCAGCTTTAGAGAAGCTATTAAATTTTCACTTTGAGAGCTAGTCGTGCAGCCATGATTTCAAATTAAATTAATTTATAACTAAACAAAGGTCATACTCAAAACACCACTTTTTAATTTTATATGACTGATGCTCCTGAGGTCTCTGTGTCTGTGGCACAAAGGCGGTGGCATTTCTATGTGACAGAATGCTGCCGGGCCCCTCTCAGCTGCTCGGTGACAGCCCATTGGTAGCCTGAGATCAGCCATGGCAGAGAAATGGCAAAAGCTACACAGCACGGCTGTGCCCCCTACCCCAGAACAGGTGTTT
Source organism: Cricetulus griseus (assembly GCF_003668045.3). Lineage (NCBI taxonomy): Eukaryota > Metazoa > Chordata > Mammalia > Rodentia > Cricetidae > Cricetulus > Cricetulus griseus. The sequence goes on from NC_048598.1 coordinate 57,109,916, forward strand.
TTACCAGCACCTCACTGCTAATAAGCAATGTTAATTGGTTCAGACAGCACAAGGAGAATACAATAGACATCCTATTTTTTCTTTACTGCATCTGCAAGGTGCAGAAGAAGCAGCACTGAGAATTAAAAAAAAAATAGCTCATTGAAGTTTTGTACCTTTTATAGAGGAAAATTTTATACTGTGTCAAGGTCTTTTTTTTTTTTTTTCATAGAAATCTAGGACTACTGAATAATTCAAGACATGCAGTATACATCGAGCAGTGTCAGTGTGCAGAAAGCAGTGTCTGTCCTGTCAGGAGTCCCCAGTTCTATACAGAACACAGAGGGTTAGCAATGCAGACAATGCAAGCATTCAGGCTCACCCGCCCGGACAAGGCTGAGTGCAAGGTTTCTGGAATCACCGGTATGGCTGTTACAGTGATTTTTAGAAGGAATGAAATAGCCCATTATAGTCATGGGTTTATCTGTGCATTCTCTGTGAGTACACATATGTTCATGTAAAAGTTGAGTGAAATCGTAGTCCCAAGGGCTGTAATTCACACACCAGATGCCAACAGAGCAGAGACTGGGATCAAGTACCAGCCTCACCTTCTAGCAGTGACCCTAACCCTGTCCCTTCCTCACCCCTCCCCGCCCCAGGTATTTCCAGCCTCGCTTGTCTTTACCAGTATGGTGGCATTTCTAAAAGCACCCTACCTCACAGGAATTCTGAGAGAATTATATGTGTATGGAGTATTTGCTACATGCCCAACATGGGAACTGCCTTCTGAATGCTCAAGTTTTAACATTTATTATTTTTAAAGCCTCATAAGCAGTTTAGAAGCCATTCACATTTGGTACAAACTGTAGCTCAAACAAACTCCACTTTGAAACACTGATGGCCTAAGCAAATCCTTTTAACTCTATTTATAAATACTGTCAAAAGCACCTGATGCTAGCCAAATTGAAATGTGTAGTCTAACTGTAGTAACTGACCTGGGCAAAGAGAAAAAGCAGTTGTATTTTTCTTGTAGTTTTTCAAGAAAAAAAATCATTTTTATACAGATTTAGAAAGAATCACTGGTTATATCTACATTGGTAATGATTGATGTATTAATATAGGAAATAAATTAAAACAAATCTAATACTTTCCTAAAATAAAATATTTTAAACTTGTAAGTGTGTTATCCATCATGAAGGACAGTTGACCCTTTTATACAGCTCAAATGATCTAATCCTCCCCAGAGACAGGTCTCTCTTATAGTTTCAGATAGTGCACACACACAGGCACACGGGCACAGACACTCCTCATATCTGTGATATGTACACGACAAGTACACATACGCATTCTAGACAAGCACTCACTACTGGGCCACACTTCTAGCTCTCAAAACTCCTGTCATTTCAGAGTGTTGTGAAGTCTCTCTGTCCCCAGATTCCTTCTGCAGTCATGGGAATCTAACCCATCAGCACACCTTGTTCCCTAAAGAAAGGCACAGAAACACAAAGGAGTTTCTTTTTTTTCCTTCATATGTATGTGTCTTTTTTCTTTCATATATATACATATATATATATTCATAACGTGTTTATTGGGATGGTTCTGATTCATGTTGAATCAGGTGTTTTCAGTGCTGCGTGCTCGTAAAGAGCATCCTTCTGTCAACCTTGCTTTCCTGCCCGTAGACTGACAGAGGACAGTGGAGCAGCCAAAACACAGACTACCATTTGTGCATGGCTAAACCCTGGTGATTTCACAGCATCCTGGGCATTTCACATCCATAGACAAGGAACTGGGGCTCTGCACCAGGCACTTTTTCTTGTGTTTCCTCCTCTCCTCTTCTGGAGAGGGATGAAGGAGATGTTTTTCAAGAGGCATGTTCTCATAGGGAGGTTGTCTCCACTAGAAAGGGCCTTTCTTTTTAAAGCAGATCTTACACAGCCCGAGAGAGACTTAGATCTTTACGTAGTTCAAATTGTCTTGAACTTGTGATTTTCCAACTTCTACATCCCAAGTGCTAAGATTGTAGGCATGTCTCACCATAGCCAGTTTATGTGAGTCTGGGGATCAAACTCAGAGTGCACGTGGGAGACAGACAGTCTTCCCACTGAGCAATAACCTCCTTCCACAGAGGTTTCTTAGAGATTGCATTTACTCATTCAGAAAAAAAGACTAAGCACCCACCATGTTCTAAGCAGAAGCTGAGGTGGAGTTTCAGCAGTGGACGAGAAGTCCCTGCCTCACAAGGACTAACTACAAGGCCAAAGCTATAGAAACAGTAAATAAATATGTAACATGTGGTGGACAGTGTAGTACTGTAAAGAAAAGGCGGAAGGGGTAGGCATGGGAATGCCTAGAGATGCTTGGGCTTTCTTACCGAGAGGACAGCATCTGTGCTACACCGGAGCAAGCCAGCTGGGTACCTGGGATAATCCTGCCAGGCAGGGGCCACAGCAAGGGGAAGGGCTTTGAATTGGAATGTGTTTCATAGAATCTGAGAAGCAACTGGCAGGCTGGTGTGGACCAACTGCAAGGCAGACAGACAGCAGCAAGAAACAGGGTGGCATGCTAGCTGGGGCCCACATCACACATACCAGGATAAGAATGTAGGTTTTTCTAGGGGGCATGAGGTGATCGGCAGAATGTGGCATAGCATGGTTTCCATGTTTAAAAATGGTGGCTCTGGTTGTTTGAAGACTGTGCAGCTAAGCTGACAAGATTAGCTTAGGCACAACTGTAAGGCTAGAGAAGTGACAGTGACCTGGGCCATGTGGGTACAGAGGGAGTGGTGAAAGTGGATTAATCTGAAGGTCAAACTGGTGGGATTTGCTGATGGACTGAGTGTGCATGAGAGAAAGGTGGCTGTCCCAGGTAAGCCCAAGGCATCTGACCTGTGCCCGGGTATGAGGCCATTTTGAGGCAGGCATGCATGCATCGGCAAGACTCCACTTAGCTTGAGCTATACACACGGCACTTAACCAGTGAGACCTTGCCAACATGGAGCTACACACTTCTCCCTAAATAAAGAAACTGGTCACACTGACCTGGCGCCTCCTAGAAATCCTTAGTAATTCCCTTCTGTGGCTAAGCACATCCTGAAACATACCTGGGAATGTAAGCCTGCACTGGTTTGGGTTGCATCTACAATAAGGCAAACTATGCCCAAAAATGAACTTTTAGGAAAAATCCCTATTTACCATCATGCCTGTGCATAAGATTAAAATAAGATGCACTGTGGGAAAGGACCTGTGCAAGGAACACATCCATACCATGCCTGTACAGGTCAGAAGACAACCTTCAGGTGCTGGCCCCTGCCTTTCCATTTTGTCTGAGAAGGGAGGACTCTTTGCCACTGCATGAGCCAAGCTAACTGGCCCAAAGAAAGCTTCTAGTGGATTCTCTGGCCTTAGCCTCTCATCTCTGGGTTCTCAAACTGGGAGTCACAACCCCTTTGGGGTCGCCTACGACCACTGGAAAACACACATTTCTGATGACCTCAGGAACCACTCCTCTCTCCGGGCAGGTCCACCCTCATGCAGACATGCCCACATGTGAGTACCTGGAAACGTATTCAAGGGTCAAAGCCACAGGAAGGTTGAGAACCACTGGGGTAGAGGAAGCTAGGTTTATATATTTTGGTTTTTCTTTTCCTTGTATTCTGGGGATCTGAACTCAAGTTGTCAGGCTTGTGCAGGAAGCACCTTTACCTGTTGAGGATCTCCTGGCACGGTGTGTCTACTCTGTGCTCTCTTGGCTCCTTAACAAACACTCACTGCTTTACTAATGCTTCTCAAAGTCTCTGACAGATGCCATGAACCTAGAAACACTCAGTCCAGGCAGAGACTGCTGGTAACAGTTTCAACACTGGAAGCCTAGGAATACTCAAGAGCTGTTTTAGGGCCAGAGAGATGACACAGCAATTAGGAACGCTTACTCTTCCAGAAGATTCAGGTTCAGTTCCTAGTACCTCATCTCTAACTCCAGTTCCAGGGGATCTGATCATTTCTACCATTCTCTGCAGGCACCAGGCACCTATGTGCTACACTCATACATATGCAGGCAAAGCACTCATACACATAAAAAAATGAAAACACACATCTTTAAAAAAAATAGCTGCCAAAAATAAGATTGGCTGATGTGTTGGGGCACACCTTTAATACCAACACTCAGGAGGCAGAGGTAGGCAGATCTGAGTTTGAAGCCAGCCTGGTTTACACAGAGAGTCAGACCACCCAGAGCTACATAGTGAGACCATGTCTTTTTAAAAAACAGTTTGCACAGGGTTGGGGAGATGGCTCAGTGGTTAAGGGTACTGGCTGCTCTTCCAGAGGAGCCAGGTTCAATCCCCAGCACCCACATGGCAGCTCGCAACTCTTAACTCTAGTTCCAGGGGATCTGGTCACCCTCATACAGACATATATGCAGTTAAACAACAATGCACATGAAAGCAAAATAGATTAAAAAAATTTAAAGTTCACACATCAGTTTATGATGCTTTATATAAGTATACACTTTGTATAAGTAATTTACAGTTTTGAAAGCCAAGGGACCAGATGAAATCACCTAGTTAGTGATTGTAGGGACTGGGAGAGTTTGAACCCTGGGAGTCCTTCCAAAATTAGAGGTTTAGGAAAGGAACTGGTGAGCAGAGTAAAAATGGGAAGCCAGAGGTAGGAACAAATTCAGGGTCACAGTGGTTTCCTGGAAGGTATGTGCAGAGCATCTCAAGGAGAGGTCATTAACAGGACCGAACCCCACCACTGGGCCAGACAAGAGAGGTGCTTTGATTAATGACACATGGGATCAACACACTTAAAATTCAGTAGCATGACCAGCATCTGCCAAGAGACTACACTGCTGTTGAAATTTTCACTCCTGTGGTGGTCTTTCTCTGTAACATACCACTATACTTCTGAGACACTCCCAATGAAGTCATGATCCCTTCCGTGGCAAGTGTACCGTGGTCTGTGAATCACTTGGGAGTAATAATCAATGATCTATGGTGGTTTGAAAGAAAATGGTCCCCAGAGGTGTGGCCTTGTTGGAGTAGGTGTGGTCTTGTTGGAGGAAGTGTGTCACTGTGGAGGTGGGCTTTGAGGTCTCACATATGCCCAAGACATGCCCAGTGAGGCAGACCATTTCCTGTGGCCTGCAAGTCAAGATGTAGGACACACTGCTCCTTCTCCAGCACCATGATAATGAACTAAACCTCTGAACTGTAAGCCACCCCAATTAAATGTTTTCCTTTGTAAGAGTTGGCATGGTCATGGTGTCTCTTCATAGCAAGAGAAACCCTAACAAAGACAGTTTCCTACCTGATAAGGCCAGTCCCAAAGAGCCCCAGTGTGAAGTGTTTGTTCCCCCGTAAAAACACAGATATTGCTTACAGTTAGCATGAGTCTCCAAATTAGCATCAACGGTAGGAAAGGCCAGATCAGAAATGGTGGCTTACTCAGGCTTTCAGCTGAGGACTTGGAGCATCCTGGATCTCCAAGAAGCAAGGAGTTTCTCAGATCATCTGAGTTCATGGGACCACAGACCACTCTAGGTAGCACATTTGAGAAAGGTACGCAGGAGAGGAGAGCCCTTCAGTACGTTACCTGTGTGGCCAAGTCCCGCCTAAAGAGACATCCCCCGAGGGCCTGTGACCTGCCGGCCAGCCAGCTGCTATGCTCTTATTACTTTCACCTGGACACACATACACACACACTCTCTCTCTCTCTCTGATGTGATCTTGCCACCTGTAGGCCCACTTTCTCCAGTTTCCTTCTCACAAGCCACACAAAGAAAGGGGACCAGGGAGGCCAAGCATTGTAGCACATGTCTGGAACCCTAGCACTCTGGCACTTAGGCAAGAGGACCACAGCTCAAGGCTAACAAGTTCTACATGGGGAGTTCCAGACCAGCCAAAGCTAAATGACCCTGTCTCAATAAAAAAAAAAAAAAAAAAAAAAAAAAAAAGTGCTAGAACGGAAATAAGCAGACTACTCATTCCAAAGGACCAATGTAAATGCATCTCATTAGAACCCTACATTTCTAAAAAGCTACAATTGTAAAACTCGGGCCAGGGCGTTGGTGGTGCAGGCCCTTAATCCCAGCACTCTGGAGGCAGAGGCAGGTGGATCACTGTGAGTTCGAGGCCAGCCTGCCTACAGATCGAGTTCCAGGATAGCCTCCAAACCAATATAGAGAAACCCTGTCTCGAGAAAAATAAATAAATAAATAAAATAAAAAACGTACACTCAAAGAACAAGGTGGTACTACCAAGCCTTTGACTTGAGTCTGATCCCCAGGACACACATGACAGAAGACAAAAACTAATTCCCCAAAGCTGTCCTCTGGTTGCCACGTGTACACCATAGCACACTTGTACCCAGGCACATACATACCCAGACACAAAATAAATAAATGCAGTAAAATTATTAAAGGTTTCCCATGACAAGCCAGGCATGGTGGTGCACTGGGGAGGCAGAGGCAAGCGGATCTCCCGGTTCAAGGACAGCCTGGTCTACAAAGTGAGTTCCACAACAGTTTGGGCTGTTACACAGAAAACCCTGTCTTGAAAAGCAAATGCAATAAAAAAAAAATGTGTTCTCTCTTAATTTCTTCCATGCCAACAATCATCTGACCGTGTCCCATCTTCACTTCCTCTTCTGACCTGGGCTTTAGATGTTTTCACAGAGACATATTAAGCAGTGAAGCCTGGGTTTCAACAACACCCACTGAATTAATTCCTTACCCAATTAGTGTGGATGAGAATATCAGCAACTTCTGTGACGGATGTGAGGGAGGAGGAGGAGGAAATAATCATTTCAAGTCATTTTGTTAAAAATATTTATTTTAAAAAAATACAATTGTTGTCCACATCTAGTTGCACATGTATCTATAAACAAATCTCTACAGCTCTGGACATGTCGTGAACATGCCAGAGCGCTTTCTCAAAGCCAGCTTCCCACATATAAGCAAACCCCTCTGTCAGTTCTTACAGAAAGTTTTTTTTAAAATGTGTCATTTTCTTAAAATACACATGATCTTTATAGAAGTTAACAAAGTTTTTGCATAAAGCTTAGAAGCAACAGAAGGAAGGACCCCTGGTTGGTTACTCAGGGCAGTCCCTTGCAATGCCTGGAGACAGCACCCAGTGGACCCCCATCTTTTTTTTTTTTTTTTTGAACAGCAGTGCATTAGAAAGCCCTCAAAGTGCGCATGCGTCCTTTGCCCCCTCCCTAAACTCTATGACACTTCTGTCACCCTAAGGCAGAATTCAAGACTCCACACTGGCTTCACCAGCCTTAAAACAACACCCCTTTGTCTCTACAGTTAAGTGCTACTGTGTAGCTGGATGAGATGACATGATGCATTCTGTCCAGCTGTAAGAACAACCAATGTTAATTTTAAGGACTGTTAGCAGTTACCATTTCAACTACTTTTTCAGAAAGGAACAAAAGTGATTGTAATGCTTTGCAGCCCTCCTTACTATAAACTAAACTAAACTAAAGACATGTCATTAGTGTCGCCTCGACAGTTCTTCTTTTGGGCAGGTGTTGCTTGCACCCATCTAAAGGTCTACTCATACAAAGTGGTAACACTGAGTAATATGAGATACAGATTTCAATAAAATAAGCAAGGAGGGGTGGCCACACAGGCACCATTCCTCTAAGGAGTCGAGTACCCTGTGAAGTCCTTTTTACCACCCATCCCAAACTCACATACACAGGAAACCTGTCCCCCACCCATCCTGTGTAAACACCAGTGTATATACATTGCAACCACTCCATGGCAGAACACATGCTTTTTACTAAATTCTAGATTAACTGAATGAAAAGTAAGAGTTTGTTATTAATGTCATTTACCTTTTAAATCACGTTCACACCTTAGAGTGCACCAACTGCCAGGTTCACTGTGACTCAACCACCTAGCACACATAAGTTAAAATAACCCATGGTTATTTCTCATTAATCACACAGATCTTGTGCCTCAGGTTGGTCCTGAACTTGCCAAAGATGACCCTGAACTTCTTGATCACCCTGCCTTCTGCATTCCTAGTGCTAGGATTAAAGGCTTGAGCCTCCACTCCCAGTTTTTGATGGAATGGGGATCAAGCCTTGGGCTAGTATGCTAGGCAGGCATTCTAGCAGCCGAGCTGAAGCTCCAGCTTAGGAGGCTCTTTTAAAAAAGAAGTTCTGGTAGGAATCATGGGAAATTACTAGGTTGTTCTTGAGTGCAGACTTAGGCCAGATGTGGTAGCACTTCCTGTAGTCCTAGCTACTCAGGAGGCAGATACCTGAAGAGACTGTTGTAACCAGCAGTTTAATGCAAAACCTACTTTTAAAAAAGCCAATTTAATTATTTGGTGAATAAAAGACATAATTCTAAGAAACTTATTTTAACCCAAAATTTTATGTTTAGAACCAAACTAATCAATATCAAAATGAGCTAAAGCTTCTTAAAAAAAAAAAAAGGTGCGTGCGTGTGTGTGTGTGTGTGTGTGTGTGTGTGTGTGTGTGTGTGTGTGTGTGTGTGTGTTCAGCATGTGTGCAGATGCCCACAAAAGCCACAAGGGGGAGTCAGATCCTCTAACACTGGAGCTATAGGCAGTTGTGAGCCACCTGGCATGGGTGCTGAGAACCACACTCTGTCCCCCTGGACAAGCACCAAGTGCTCTGAGCAGCACTGAACCTCCACCTCTTCTTTTTAAATGTACTTTCAGGCAGGTTCTCATGAGGCTCAGGCTGGCCTTTAACTCCCTATGTAGCCAAGGATGACCCTGAACTCATCTATAATCCTCCTACCTGCATCTCCCAAGCATTAGGATTATGGGCATGTGCTAACAGTCCAGATAGAGCTTTATAGTTAGTCTTTCCAACCCACAAAGATAAATGAAACTGCTAGAAGCAAAGGGAAGAACCTCAGGGCCACATTGTAAGCTGGACTCCAGGAACTCAAAGATCCTATGTAAGTTTTCCCCTAAGTGTTCACTTTAGCTGATTCCCGTAATATTCAACAGGGAACATGCTTTCTATCACATATGCCAGCAATGGCAGCAGCAAATGCTGTCAAACAGAGGCCACTGGTAATACTGTACTCAAGCAAACAATGAAATGTCTCAGAAGGGACTGTGTCCCCTATGTAACAGAAATAAATGAGGAAAGCGACAACTAAAATTGTCTTTTGTGTGTCAAATTTACAGTGCAATCTACCAATGCAAATCATCTTTTAAAATCATAAATTTCTACAAAGAACAATATAAAAGCTTGTGAGTCATTTACATGCTAGCTGAAAGAGGCTGCCTTACTGAGCCTGGAAGGAAGACTCATCAGGTGATCCATTTCTCCCTTCTCTAAATGCTCTAAGTTCCCCAAACTAGAAATGAGAAATAACCGTATTTCCTTGACCCTCAATATCCTGAAGCTGAAATCAAGCAAAGAACCATTAACTGCTTCCAGTTATTAAAATCAAAAACAGCTGGGCATGGTGCTACATGCCTTTAATCCCAGCACTTAGGGACAGAGGCAGGAGGATCTATGTGAGTTCAAGGCCAGCCTGGTCCACATAGTGAGTTTCTCAGAGCTACAAGGTGAGACATTGTTTCAAAAACCAAACAACAAAAAAACAACAAAACAAGCAAACAGTGCTAATAATAGATCCCAAGAAAGTGCCAAGTGATTTAATGGCAGTCCACAGAATTCCCGCTCCTGAGAGGGGGCAGAGTGAATGACTCTATTGGCAGGACCTATGGGCCAGCTGCCAGGCACCATCTCCCTCTCACCTTATCAAGAAGATTCTAGGCTGTATGAGCACAGCTCATAATCCCTGGAGGGATGAGAATTGGTGGACCTTAAGATGGGAAGAAGGCAAAGCTGAGACCATTCAGCCTGACCCTCCCCCCTTGAGGTTTCTGCTAATGCTACTAATAAAGGGTTTAAAGGGTACATTATGCCACCAAGCCAGGAGTCCTCCCTCCACTTACACCCTATAGACACCTTCTGAGAAACTTCCCAACCAACCCAGGAGCAATTTTACACGAAAGCAAACAGAAATGCAAAGAGCTTTAGGAAAATGTCCTTACACTTAATGCATGAATATAAGAGTGCAGGGTAACACCACTGTGGGGGTAGTCTAAGCATCAGGTCCTAACACATTGATTGACAACTGGTCTGTAAGGCCTATGATTCCAGGCATTTAAAACTGAACCGAACAAGGTACTGTCTTTAAAGGTGATACCTGTAGTTGCAGCAATGAGGGGGTTTCCTATATTATGTTTAGAACAAATAGACTAGAGCCATCTTAGGGGAAGAAGAATTGCATACCCTGGGTCAACATGGCAGTGCATGCATAGGGATGTACTCCACCACTATGTGCTCAATCCCCAATTAAGTATTTCAAAGACAAGTTAACTTTATGAAACTTCCCAGTGTGCATTACACTTAGCCTTCAAGAGACTGTAAGCCCCAGGAATTTCCTGGTAAAAGCTGTCATTTAGTTGTGGGGGAGGAGTAGCTCAGTATCAGTCACTTATTTAGCATGTGAGGGCCTGGTTCTGTACCCAGCACCACAGAATCGAGTCCAATCATGTCAGCAGACAGTTCCTCTCCCACAAGCCACTCTGCATTTCCACCTTTAACAAGTGCTAAACTACAAACAGCAGCACTGAAGAAACAAATGGCTGCCTTTTGGCAAGCTAGCCGCATGTTACATTATGTCTCAGTAACAGCGGAGCAGCTTGAAGGACTGTCGGCTTCAGATGGAGCACCTGCTGGACACTTCACTACGATGACAACTGACCTCTCCTGTCTGCTGTTTATAGGTGAAGACATGACTCTGATAGTAACAAGTCCCACGGGGCACAAGACGCGCCATCACCTGTAGAATCCCGCTCAAAGATGGAGATCTCACCTTCAGTAAGTAGCTCTGATAATGTCAGAGAATAATGGGGCAGTGCCAGCACTGAGAACAGCAGGCCTAGAAGAAACCCAACAAAGCGCTTTCCACAGAAGCCACAGAAGCCAGCGTCTGGGAGTCTGCTGGAGACGGACTGTGTGTCTGTCCCTTCCCTGCACTGTGTGTCAAGCACTCAGCTGCTCAAATCCACTTGAGACCCCACCCTGTTCCCGACAGCAGGCCACAGACAGCATCAACACTCTGAATCTTGCTGGTCTGGAAATTCATTCCGAGCCCTGGGTTTCTGCTCAGGCCTGCACTTGTCTCCACACTTTTCCAAGCCAAAGAACGGCACCATGGCATGACAACTCCTGGTTTTTGGCACAGGCAAATGGCACATATGTAGTAAATAAGTGATAAACAGAACAAGTCATTGAGTAAACTAGCCTTTCAGATGCTTAAATGTCCCAAATGAAAAAACACAATAAAAACAGCACTTCATAATCCTGCAAGAAAACTAAAGCTGGCATATACTTTAGCATAAAGCAACCTGACATAATTGTGAAGCTGTTGGTAAAAATATAAGGCCAAAGATGTTTGTAAGAAGACTCTAAAGTAAAAATGTCGGCTGTTCGTAATATGGAGATGAAAAGGAACAGCTCAGGATGCGCAGGGAATCCAGAAAGCATTTGGGAATGAATCCCTAATGAGAAAGAATTAATAGGAAATCTGAAAACCTATGACAAAGCTCCAGAAAATCTCAAGCTAGAATTTTCCCATGTTATTAAAAAAAAATTCTGTACTTGAGAATCAAACAAGCAACTTCATGTTGTGTCAATGAAGGACAGTGATTCTAGGTTCAGAGTCATCTGCTAGGACTGGCTGCTATACAGCATTTATTCTTATGCTAAACCCCCATTTTGTATGTTATGGTAGAGTGTGAATATTACTTTAATAGAGGGATACATATGTATGAATTTTTGAGTAACTCACATTTATAATCTCAGTACTTGGGATGGCCAAGGCAGGAGGATTGCCAAGAGTTTGAGGCCAGCCTAGACTAAAGACTAAGACCCAGTCTCAAAAATCAAAAGAGAAAATAAAACAAACAGAAAACCTTTTCCTAATCAAGGTGTGTGTTCCAGAACACTGCCAACTGCTCTTCTATAATTCCACTAAGGGCCTCAATGGTGCTTAAGACATTACCACATAAAGCTGCCTTTCAGAATGTTAAAATCAAAGGCCACAGTAAACAGTACTAGACCTCACACGGCATAAGACCAAGGTGAACAAAACGAGAGTGGCAATATCAATCGCTGGCATTTAGCCATGAATGCCAAACCACTGGTATACCTGCCAACCACTCCTGCCTTTTGTGATCTCTAGTACAGTATACCAATCTGAAAGGAATTTTCCAGTTTAAGAAGAAAAATCCAGTACTCTACGTAAGTTCATGGCTTTACTTTCTTCACCAAAATTTGAGAAAACAGTCAGACATGGTGGTGTACACTTGTAAAATGTCAGCATTTGGGATGCGGTTCACAGCCAGCCTGAGTGACATAGTAAGATCCTATCTTAAAAACAAAAAACACAGTGAAAAAAATTTATGCTTATATTTTAACTGTTAAAATATGAGGGAAAATAAACTTATATTTTAACTTGATGAAGCTTAATGTTGGCCTTTTAAGGGCCAACATTCAATTATATAATATATACTTTTTCTAATTAGTGGAAATTTCTACCCTTATTCAAACACACAGATTATGCCACAAGGACTATAGCATCACAATAATACTATGAGAAATCATTAAAAGATTACTTAAGTTAGACCTGACATTTTAATTTTGTATTTTTTCAAAAATCAGCATGAGTTAGAGAAAAGTACACTTCAAGTGAAAACATGGCCAGGGAAGTATACACAGGGGTGTGTGGCACTGCACTGAGCCACAGAAAACCAAGGAAACCAGCAGACCCTCCAACCCAGGCATTCCCAGGACCCCAAGACCTTCTAAAACCTTCAGTCACTGAGCTGAGTAGAGATGGTCCAGAACAGAAAAAAAGCTAAAAGGCCTCAGGTGTCTCAAACCCTGACAACCTGCTCATCTCCCCAGCCTCAGGCTACTGTTGCCCAGCACCAGTCACCCTGGCAGACCATACAACGCTCAGGCTTTTTCAGGAAGGAGGTAGTCTACAGCAAGAAATGTCTGCCTTACATACACACAGCAAGGTTATAAACTGACCTTAAAAAGGAAACGCGCGCGCGCACGCGCACTCTCTCTCTCTCTCTCTCTCTCTCTCTCTCTCTCTGTCTCTCTCTCTCTCTCTCTCTCGCATGCACGCACGCACGCACACACACACTCACAGAGCAAGCACATGCTTCCTCGAATTCATTCATTTCAAGAAGAAAGCAGGTCCATCAACACCCTCCCCCCCCAAGGCCTCATGGTTTCTTATAAAGTTGCTCTGAGTTTTTTGTTTTTTTTGAGACAGGGTCTCATGTAGTCCAAGCTAGTTTCAAACTTACTATGTAGCTGAGGCTATCCCTGATTCTTGATCCTCCAGCTTTCACTTCCCAAGTGCTAGGATCACAGACCTGTGCTACCACACCCAGCCTGAGTTTAAATGGTGCCCTTGGACCCATGGCACCTCTATGCTAAAACAGTAAATTATCAAATATATCATCTGTGAAAACTACCAATGGCTTTTCTCCTTTAACTCAAGAAGATAGAAGTCTTATGTTTTCAGAATTTCAAACACCTAGTTAGATCAATTCTCAATATTTACTTAGTACACACATTGTTAACCCACTAAATTACTACAAAGTGCTGCTGAGGGTAATTCCAAATATGCAAGCAAACTAAATACTCCACTCTGGGAAGGAAGCCCATTGCAGCGCCTGTTCCCATCACTCTGAACACTACCTTTGAACCCTACTATTGCACATCGTGGGAACAGAACATTTAGAACCACAAATGAACCAGTAACAAGTCTCCAACTGCCCCTCGAAAAGACAGCTCACTGTTGCCCTTCTCTACTCAGCCACACACACGTCCATACCTAAGCACCTCTGCACCGGACAGCCAGTGATGTTCTGAAAGATGCCACACTGTATCAGTGTCATCCTGAGCCTGCAAGCCCCCACTTCATACTTCTCGGTCAGTTCTAGGGTTTAATGGGTGAGGGGTGGGGCATGCAATCTAATTTATTATCTGGACTTTAGAGTTAAAATTTTTCAAGATTCCACTGTGATACTGCTCTCAATTCAGTCTGAGAGACCAATGTCCCTGTGTGCATCTGGCTCTGACTTACCACACGGTATTTTATAAATGTGACAATATGCAGGTGAAGGGCCATAGCAATAAGAAGTAGTTCTCATTACTAATTTAACAATCATAGTTCTATGTATGAGAGTGGCCAAATGCAATCTGATCCCATAATCTAAAGCATTTTTGGAAAGAAACAAGCACACCTTTATCTCATGACTGACTGGAAAGTTTCACTGTGACGTCCACCTTCTTGATTACACCTGAACACTGCTTCATCCTCTGACCTTCGATTTAAAAAGAAGCACTTTTAAAAAAAAATGCAGAGCAGGAGTGGATAAAATTAGCAAGAAGAAAGCAGGGCCTGTCACTCTGGGTGTCTTCTGGCTGGAAAATGCCCCCACCTGTGTCTTAGGGTATTCAACTGAACCTTTTGCTTGCTTCCAATATTTAATTTTCAAGCCCCAACTCCATTTTCCTAAAAATTATCTTTTTCCAAGATGTGCTGTACGGATACAGAACCACACCACTCAGAGAGCAGACAAGAGATCTGTGCTCAAAGTGGGCTCCTGTGTTCTCAATGAATGCCCCAAACCCACATTAAAACTGAGTTTTCAAAGCCTTGTGTTACCAAAGCTCAGGGCAGGGCCCATTGATAGCTTCAGATGAGATCACAGGTATAGCACAGAGATCCACCCAGGATGAGGGCAAACAAGATGCCTTTCTGTGGTGCTGACTATCACGTCAGAACCTCCCGCCTCATAATACCCTAATTCTTCTAAGAACAGGAATGATTCTTCCTCCCACTGTTAACAAGTGGCTCCCTTTTAGTCTTTCAATAGAGCATACATACTACTAAACATACTACAATTTCCTTTAAGTCGTATTTTTATCCCTTTGAGACAGTCTCACTATATACATAGCCCAGGCTGGCCCTCAACTCTGGGTGTTCTCCTTCTGTCTCAGTTTACCAAGTGCTAGGATCACAGAAGTGGGCCATCATTCATAACTAACAAGTATTTCTTTAAATAACAGATACTAAGCATACTTTTTCCCCTGGCCAAAGAGTCCTTACATCCAGGACTAGTAAATTTGTTCTGCGACTTTCTTGCAAAACACAGCTGCTGAACCCCAACAGACCAATGTTTTTTGCACAAAGCTTAAAAAAACAAACAAAACAAAACAAACAAACAAAAACAGCAACAACACACACACACACACACACACACACACACACACACAAAACCTTTTTAAAAAAGAAGTGAGGTGGAGTTTGAACTCCAATTAAGGCATTTTTATACAGTCCAACTTTTGAGAATCCTGAAAAGGCTTTCAACAGGCAATGGGGAAATTACAACAGTCTAAAAGAGCACTGCAGAACTATCCCTCATTTCAAACCAATCCTGTTGGACGTCTCTGTTTCTTAGTTCCTTGGTCTTAGTCCACAAATGCAAGGGTTATGTCTTCTGTAGGTCTGGAGAAAACGGGCCGGGAGTGGAAGGTCCATCCAGGCTAGACAGAGTGAATGGTCCATGACTGTTGAGCACAGAAGGAAACTGAGGAGACAAAAGCAGGGCAGCATCCTATTAGAACCTCTACTTCTACTTTCCATCCCTCCTACTCCCCAGGGCAGAACACAAGGCACGTCCTCAAGATAAAGGAAGTGACTACATCACAGAAGACTACAGTGTATTTCCGTGTTTTGTTTAAATTTAATCACATGTGGGGTAGGGAGGGGTGGTACACACACACACAGGGGCCATGGCTACCGTGCGTGTGAGGTCAAAGAACTTTTTGAAGGCCATTCTCTCTCCACTTCTATGTGGGTTCCAGGATCAAACAGGCTGTCAGGCTTGCACAACAAGTGCTTTACTCACTGTGACATCTCTAGGCCCAAAATATTATAGGAAAAACATACAAATAAAAATGTCTTTGTCCTCCAAGAAGCTATTTGCAATAGATAGCCCCGCTGGCAAACAGAAAATCAGTTTTCCCCATGAACTATCCCTGAGTATATCAGTCCAGGTCAAGGAGCAGTTGGCCAATACAAAACAGACTCCCTGTTTTTTTGTTGTTGTGCTTTTTTATTCTTATTGACTTTGTTTTTAGTTTGTCTATTTGATTTTCTTTCTTTCTTTCATCTTCTTGGGTTAGCTTGTTTTTCAAGACAGTGTTTCTGGTTTTTTGTTGCTGTTTTTGTTTTTAGTTTTGAAATTTTTTTATTTTATTTTATGTGCACATATGCCTGTGTGAGGGTGTCAGATCCCCTCGAACTGGAGTTACAGACAGTTGTGAGTTGCCATGTGGATACTGGGAATTGAACCTGGGTCCTCTGGAAGAGCAGCCAGTGCTCTTAACTGCTGAGCCATCTCTCCAGCCCCCTCAAGACAGGGTTGCTCTGTGTAACAGCTCTGGCTGTCCTGGAACTCACTCTGTTGACCAAGCTGGCCTTGAACTCAAGAGTTCCACCTGCCTCTGCCTCCCCAGTGCTGGGATTAAAAGTGTAAGCCACTACCGCCCAGCTTTCTGTTGGTTTTAAGGGACAAGCAAACCATGTATTTATAAGAGAGAGAGAGAGAGAGAGAGAGAGAGAGAGAGAGAGAGCGCAAGAGCGAGCATGAAGTTGGGTGGGTAAGGAAGTGAGAAGGACCTAGGAGGAGCTGGGGGAAGAGAAAGAATATGATCAAACTATATTGTATAAAACATGTTTTTAATAAATTTTTTTTTAAAAATTGTCCTAATAATGTATATACTAACTCTAATCTACCTCAAAGAAATAGCGACCTTTACCCTAATGATATCCTGGTATACACCCTTATCTAACCTCAAAGGGTTAAGAAATTTGTTAAATGACAATGGGGTGCTCATAGACCTTAAGGGGACCTACTATTATTGCTTTGCTAAATGGACATGTTGTCAAATAGCCTTCTAAAGATTTATCTTTATACCAAGTGATAAATGCAGCTCTCAACCCTCATAAGAGAAGTATTTTTAAAAACTAATTATGTGTCTATGTGTGTAGTGTGTACATGTGAGTGCAGGTGCCCAAAAAGGGTGCTAGGAACTGAACTCTGGTCCTCTGCAAGAGCAGTACACACTCTTCTCCAGCCCCAGGGAGGCTTTCTTTTGTAGTGAATGTTCAATATTGAGACTCACACTGGTCAAAGTACAGCGAACAAGTGTCTGTGGTGTGCTCAGTCATTAATGGGGTATCTATAGAACATGCAAGCTTGCATACACACACAGACCCCAAGACTCAAGGAACATTGTGGAAGAGGGACAGAAAGAATTTAGGAGCCAGAGGATGGAGAACAGTGCTGTGAAATATTGTCTTCTCAATATGACATGGTGCTGCACTCATAAACTCATAGCAGCTGTGGTTACTCACGCTATCAAGCAAAATCAAGCAAGTCAACATTCCAGCATGGGTAAGGGAGGAGCATATGAGGCCCATCTTAGCTGAGGAGCTGTGATAGTTAGGACTGTTGACTGAGGAGGATTCACTTTTCTTCAGGGGCATAGCCCCAGATACAGTAAATAAGCCCATGCCCACTTATACACAGGCAAGTAACCCTAACCAAACAAAAACAAAAAGACATAAATTTAGGAGGAAGTGTTGTGAAGAGGAAGAAGGATTCCAAAGAGAACAGAATGGGGATAAACAAGGGGACTAGGTTGTATGTATAGGTATGTAATTCTGATCAAAATGCATTAAATATATCCTCATTGTGGCATTAGTATATGTACACAGACTGTCTGACTTACAGTGGTTTAACTTAACACAGCACAAAAAAATGCCACATTCATTCAACAGAAACTATGCCTTGAACATCAGTATTTTCCTGGACTAGTAAAATGCAGTATGAAAAGTTTCTTACTACACTGGGCAGTCCCCAATCACACAATGAATCACAAGGAAAAGCAACCATTACTCTGCAGTGTGTGTGACCATGACACTGAGTATCAACTCTGCCCATTTCTGCAGTTAACATTCCCCAATTACAGGAGGCACACTGTAACTTACCTGGAAAAGCGTATTAGCACCTTGCAGTCTGGCTGGGCTCAGGGGAGCGAATGGGCTGAGAGTGCTCCAAAAGTGGATACTGGAGAGCAAGGGGCTTGGAGTCAGCAAGATGGGTGTCTGCAATACACAAGAAGATAGATTGCTCAAGGACTCACCAGGGTTATGGTCTATCGTCCCAAAGACAGACAGAATCCACACACTATGCTCTTCTCCTCCCCAAACATCTCTAAGCCTGAAATTTTATCATGATGAAAAGCTCAGAAATCACTTTATCATCTAGAAAAGATAAAGGTCACAGTAATCACTTTAGAACCTATCTTTTATAGAGTCTTTCCAAACTAGAAAGCAAACCTAAATTTGGGTACAAAAGAGCAACAGCTGAGTACCTGTAATATCAGACTATATGGGGTGATTTTATTCAAGAGCTCTCCAAGGTGAGCAGGTTAATGCCTAATGTAACTCAGTAAGCTGACTACAAAGCCCACACCAATCCTTCTCTCAAGGCTCTCACTCACTTCTGTTTACTCCTAGGCAAGCATTCTATCATCTGAGCTGCATCCTCAGCCTAAGAATAATGAATTTTAAAAGATGCAAGGTTAAGGGGGCTGGAGAGATGGCTCGGAGGTTAAGAGCACTGACTGCTCTTCCAAAGGTCCTGAGTTCAATTCCCAGCAACCACATGGTGGCTCACAACCAACCAATTTGAGATCTGGTGCCCTCTTCTGATGTGCAGATATACATGGAAGCAGAATGTTATATACATAATAAATAAAATCTTTAAAAAAAAAAAGATGCAATGTTAAATCTCTTTTGTTTTGCAGATCCTAGTTACGGTAAGGAATTGGGAGTTTCCCAGGTTTAAATATAACCTTTCTAAGAGAGCCTTAATTAGCAGAAATTGAATTTTTGTAAACTCTAGGTACAGCTGGAAAGGGGAATAAATGTAGTTACACTTAAGAGGAAGAGCAAGCTACCTGTGAAAAAAGTGCTGGTGTGAGAGACGCTGTTGGGAGAGATGGACTTAAGATCCCCAGGGGGCTGGGGTCACTGCCTGTGACCACAAGGGCGGGTGTCAGTTCTAACCCTTTGGGCTTCTTGGATCTCGAAGAGTTATTTGTTTTGTCCTTTTCTGGCACAGCTGAATCCTCATTTTTAGGCTCCAATGACAAGTTCTCTGGAAGTTCCATTGGCTGAGACGCCACTGAGTCAATGTCTGTGTCAATGTCTGGGTTAGAACTCAGTGGTGGAGAAGGCGTCCTAGGAGGCTCCTTTGGGGGAAGGGGTACGGATGGAACTGGAGGAGTGGGGTTAAAGGTGGTAGCCAGAATGGATGCAGAGGCTGGGGCTTCCAGAGAAGGCAGTGTGGGAGAAACCAGTGTCTCCAAAGCTTGGATAGTTTCTTCAGAAGAGGGAGAAATACTTGGGCTTGTTGAAAAGGTAACAGCAACAGGTTCGATGGGTGGCTTTTTGGCAGGTGTTGTTACAAATTTGATGACAGATGGTGTTGGCTCCTGAGTTTTTTTCTCTGCCAGTTTTTCAGCTGGATTCTCTATCTTGATTGACTTGAAAAGCTTCTTATTGGAGGTGTTCAAAGAGTTGAGAGTAAATGAAGAGTACAAACCAGAATGTATGTAGTCATTGCGACTAGATGTCCTGGCTGCAGGCTGAGGTGCCCGTTCCTTTGCCCCACTCTCAGCATCTTTGGAACTGCTGGCGTCAAGGGAATTTAAAGTTTCACAGTCTCCCTCTATCCTGCCTACTGTCAGTGGATCCATTTTCAAAATCTCTGGATAAGAGACAAACTTGTACACAAACTTCTGACCATTCACTTTTTTAATGATGTTCTGTAGGCAAAGAAGATATAACAGTCTTAAACTTTCTTATAAATTTACATCTTACAGTTCCTGCAAAAGAGAACCTAGTGAAGTGCTCTGTTTGAGAACTAGGCATAGCTTTAAAAAAATAAATAAATAAAAGCTTTGAAAGCATCTACACTCATCTATCCAGGTCAAACACAGTGCCTGTTTAGAGAAATTAAAGCAGCTCAACACCCCTCAGCAACTGGACTAAGCCAGCACATAGTTGCTGAGGCTGTGACTGTTTGACTCTCTTGAATAAAATCACTCCATATAGTCTGATATTACAGTGAGTCAGAACTCACTGAACTACAATCTCCAAACGTCCACGGTGCAAGCCATAAGCATTCTGAGGAAGCTAAGGAGTCTCAGAACATGGCACCTTGAGCTTCCTACATCAATTGACTCTTACCTCAGGAGGGCTGGGAAGATCAACCACTGAGAGGTGGAGGAAGCAACAGTTCAGACACTTAGTCTAAGTCTATTCTTTGGAAATGTGCATTTTTCTCCAGTGCCCAAGAAAATATATAAAAGTCACAAGACATTAAAAGATATAATTTTGGGCTGGAGAGAAGGCTCAGTGGTTAAGAGCAACACCGTCTGCTCTTCCAGAGGTCATGAGTTCAATTCCCAATACCCACATGGTGGCTCACAACCATCTCTAGTGGGATCTGATGCCCTCTTTGGGCATGCAGGTATATATGCAGAGCACTCACACATAAAATATAAATAAATAATTTCTTAAAAAAAAGATATAATTCTGGGTTGAGGAGATGGTTTGGCAGGCAAGGGTATTTATCTATGCAAGCCTGAAGATCCAAGTTTGACCCCCAGAATGTAAAAATCTGGATGTGGTATTATGGCCATGTAATCCCAGCATTCCTACAGAGACGGGGAACAAAGACAGGAGAACTGCCAGGAAACCTGCAGGCCAGCTAGCCTGGGATATGTAGCTCAGCAGCAGAAACAAGAGACCCTGCTCCAGCAAGTACGACACAAAGTGAGAACAGACCCTCAAAAGTTATCCTCTGGGAAGACTGGAGTCAGCTCAGCAGTTAAAAGCACCAGCTGCTATCTTGGGATTAATCTCGGGAGGCAGAGGCAAGTGGATCTCTTAGTTTGAGGCTAGCCTGTCTACCCAGGGATATCCAGGGCAGCCTGGGCTAGAGAGACCCTGCCTCAAGATAAATAGATAGTAGATAGAGCAAGCAAGCAAGTACTGGCTGATCTTCCAGAGGATGTAGATTTGATTTCCAGAACCCACATGGTAGCTTACAACCACTGCTAACTCCAGTTCCAGGAGATCTGACACTTTCTTCTGGCCTCCTCGTATACTAGGCACACAGGTGGTAAACATACATGCATACAGGCAGCAAGCTCATACACATAAAATAAATAAATCATTGAAAAGAAAAAACAAACAACTTGTTCCTGACCTCCACAGACATGCCAGGGCACAAGTGTGCCCCCCTTCTCCCTCACACAAACATAAAATAAATTTTAAAATTTTAAGTGTAATTTAAACTAAGAAATCAACTCTATTTTAAATAGCTACTCTTGTTAATCTAGAGTCCATGGCAATCCTCTTGCCTCAGCCTCTTGAGTGCTGAGGAGTTACAGGTGAGCCACCATACCTGGGGCAATAGCTATTCTTTGGGGTTTTTTTGCAAGACAGGGTTTCCCTATGTAACATCCCTGGCTGTCCTGGAACTCAATCTGTAGACCGGGCTGGCCTTGAATCCACAGAGATCCGCCTGCCCCTCCCTCCTGAGTGCTGTCATTAAAGGTATGCACCACCATACCAGGCTGGCAATAGCTATTTTTTTAAAGCACTAATTTGTGTTCCCAAGACTAAATTAAAACTAAAAATTCAATATACGGGTATATATGATGAAATTTTTGTGTGTGCATGAACATACATGGGTATTCCCATGTGTGGAGGTATGTGTAAACCTGTGTGTGCATATATGTCCATGTGCATGAGAGCCAAAAGCCAACAACAGGCGTCGGCCTCAATTGCTCTGGTTTTTTGTGTTGGTGGTGTTTTTTGAGACGAGGTCTCTCAATGAACCTGGAGCTTGCCAATTTGTCTAGAGTTGCTGGACACTCCCATCTCTGCCTCCCAGCACTGGGACACAGGCACACCCTATCTGGGTCTTTCCCATGGGTGCTGGCAGCAGGCTCTGGTCATCACGCTTGCTCTACAAGCACTTTGCTAACTGAGCCATCTCCCTAGCTCCTGTTTTCTTCTTTTCGTGGAGCAGGGCCTCCTGGGTCTCAGATTGGCTTCACGTTTGGTAAGTCATCAATTTCAGATCCTCCTGCCTTTACCTCCTCAGTGTTAGGATTACAGGCTTGTGCCACAACAGCTGTTTCTGTGGTGCTAAAGATTCAACTTCATGCATGCCAAGCAAGTAGTCTACAACTAAATTACATCCTTAGCCCTAAAAGATAATATTTAAAGTAAATTATGACGTATATAGGAGTATTTATTCTCAAGCATCTCCAATTTCCTTTTTTTTGTATTCCAATTTTGTACTTTTTCTTTTCAAGATCACCTCAGGGGCTAGAGAGACGGTTCAGTGGTTAAGAGCATGAACCTGAGCTCAGTTCCCAGCACCCATGTCAGATGGCTAGCAACTGTATGTAACTCCAGTTCTAAGAGGGCACTGCATGCACACCATACACAGACATCCACTCAGGCCAAACACCCATACACGTAAAATGAAAACAAGTACATCCAGCGAGGTGACTCAGCAGGTAAACGTACTTGCCACCAAGTCTGATTACCTGAGTTTGATCCCTGAACCCATCTGATGGGAGGACAGAACTAACTCTTACAAGTTGTCCTCTGGTTGTCATATGTGCACATGTGTACGAATGAATATAACATTTAAAAACTTTAAAGGAGTTTGTAGAAATACAACCAGAACCACTGAAACTGCTAAATAAACTGGACTAAATAAACCACATTAGTACTCAACATCTCAACAGAAACAAAGGACTAATTCTTGTCTTGAGGTTCTCTGTATAGCAGCAGGGTCAGGGCAGGGTATTTATTTACCTTTACGTAGTAGTATCTCAGGGCTCTGCTGAGCTTATCGTAATTCATATTAGGCTTGTTCTTTCGAATCCCCCAGAGACGAGCCACCTCCTCAGCTTGCAGAAGCTTGAACTCCCCATTGTTAGATGTCCAGCAGATCATGTGCTCGTTCTGAGGCTCCTGCAGGAGCTGAAGAAGGAACTGCCACAGAGTGATGGCACTGTCCATAGCAATGGGCTGAAAGAGCACACAGATAAGTGAGACAGTCATTTAATGAGAGGCACTGGTGTCATGTGTTCTAAGTGTCCTGCACAACACTCAACCATCATTTCACATGTCAAAAGGGAGATTAATACAGGGCTAATTGTCCAAGGACACTGCAAATACTAACACTAGAATTAGTCTAAGCAATCTGAATCCAGAGTCCACCTTCTTACATAAGCTATGTGACTTAGGTTTTGTTTTGACAGTGTCTCCTGTGTGGCCTCAGCTGGCCTTGAACTCACAGTTCTCCTGGCTCAGCCAGCCAAGCACAAGGATTAAACTATGTACCACTATGGCCAGCTCCCTTAAGAAAATCTTATTTTAGTATTGTATTTTGAATTATGTGTATATTTGTGTGTGTGTGTGTGTGTGTGTGTGTGTGTGTGTACATTTGTGGACATGACAGTGGTGCCATAGAGGCCAAAAGAGGGTGTTAGATCTCCTGGAGCTGAGTGCTTAACATGAGTGTTGGGAACCAAACTCAGGTCCCCACAAGCAGTATATACTCGTAGCAGCTGAGCCATCTCTCCAGTCCCCAGCTTCAGAAGTCTTAAGCATGACTGGGTATGGCTCAACAGCAAAGCACCTGTGCGAGCAGGAGGCCTTGGGTTCCAGCTCCAGCATGATAGGGGAAAAAAAATGTTACCTTAAAGACAAGCAGCCAGGGCTGGAGATATGGCTCAGGGGTTAAGAGCATTGACTGTTCTTCCAGAGGTTCTGAGTTCAATTCCCAGCAACCACATGGTGGCTCACAACCATCTGTAATGAGATCCGGTGCCCTCTTCTGGCACGCACTGTATACATGATAAATAAATAAGTAAATAAATAAATCTTAAAAAAAAAAGAACTGAAAAAAAAAAAAAAACAAGCAGCCTCCAAGGAAAATAAATCTAGTTCCATAAATGATAGCAACAAGCTAAAGACTGGAAGTCAACAGAGGTCAGTTGTTAACTTTTACCTTTAAAGTCCTACTGTCACATTCTCTCAGAAGACCACCATTTCAGTGTCTAGCTAAATGAGCCCACTGTGCTTATCTGACAAGATGTGTGTCTCAGGATGGCTAGGAGGCTGAGGTGGAGGGAACAATTTGTTCCTAGTCCAACTGGTCTTTCTCCTCCAAATAGTAAGCATCATGGCAGGGTAGTATTTGTATTGCCATACAAATTGGCAATACTGAGAATTCAACAAAATGTTCCCCAATTCAATCTGCAAGTTCTGTTACTGTTCACAGCCTGCAGAGTTTCTTGTATTTAATTAGTGATCAGGACAAGAACAGAAGAAAAAGCCTTCACTATTGGGGTCTTCCTGTTCAGGCCAGGTCTCAGTTCTAGCAAGCCTTCCACTGGAGCTGGCCAATCCTGTGCTGTAGGATTATCTTGCACACTGCAGTTGCTTCACCAGCACCCCGACTTCTGCCCACTAGATATTAGTACCCTTGCCACTGAGACTGCCTCTGCAGCCAAATCACCCTGCTGACAACCACTCTCCCAGATAGCAAGCAGCAAGGTAGTGCTCTTACAGGGGCATTTTCCTCATAGAACTTCATGGGAAGAATTCCTTACATGGCATCTCTGACCGGATCAACATTTAAGTTTATTCATATGTGACAAAGTGACTGAACAAATCCCACAAAAACTAAAATCATAAAAACTCTCCATTCTCTAGGAATGAAATCTCAGTGGGTCAGAAGAGGGTCTGAAGACAAGCTGATTCTAGTGAAACACTACCAAGACAGGCAAATTGGACTACATCAAAATTGTAAACAGTGCTGTGAATACCAGCAAGCCAGAAAACAATCCCTCCTGTATGTTCTAAACCCTAAACTGGCTCACAAATCATGTGTCATAAAGGAACTTGCATCCCCAGTAGGTAAACAACACTTATGGCATAAAAAGAAAAGCCAGGCCCAGGAGTCTATCCAGAGAAAAGCTGGAAATGGCCAACGAGCATCGAGAAAGATCCCCCCCATCATTAATAGAGACTGGAACTCAAAAACAAGCCAAAACCACAAGTGTGCAACAATAAGCTGACAACGACAGAAACTGAAACTCACACATTGCTGGTAGAAATGTTAAATGTATTGCCTCTACAGCCAAGTTTACCACGTGACCAGGCACACACCTGGATAATGGAAACATATGTCCACAGAAGAACTGTACGGTACCACATGCCTTTAATTCCAACACTAGGAGGCAGAGGTGGGCAGATTTCTATGAGTTCAGTGCCAGCCTGGTCAACATATCAAGTTCCATGCCAGTCAGAAATGAACTGCAAAACTCTGTCTCAAAACAAACCAAAAAACCAAAAACAAAACAACAACAACAACAAAGCAAAGGCCGGGCAGTGGTGGCACATGCCTTTGATCTTAGCACTCGGGAGGCAGAGGCAGGCGGATCTCTGTGAGTTCAAGCCCAGCCTGGTCTACAAAGCTACACAGAGAAACCCTATCTCAAAGAAAAAACAAGCAAACAAAAAACCAGAAATGTTCATAGCAGAATTATTCAAAAATCCTAACAGTGCATCAATTCAAAAGTCCACCCAACTTATGAATGGAATAATAAAATACAGTACATTCATATGCTGGAATATTATTCAGCCACTAAAAGGAATCAAGAGGGGTGGAAAGATGGCTGTTATTAAAACACTTGCTGTACAAGCATGAAGGCCTAGCTCAAATCCCCAGAATCTACATAAAGCAGTAGTCAACATCTGTAACTCCAATGCTCCAAGGGAATGTGAGTGGGCAGGAGAATCCCTACAAGCTCAGGGAGCCAGCTGGCTGAAGTACATGGTGGCAGAATGATGAGACCGTATCTCAAACAAGGCAGAAGGGGAGAGCTACACCTTAGGCTGTCCTGGTACCTTAAGCTACACACATACACACAAAAAACATGAACTCACACAAAGATTAAAAATAACATTAAGTTTAAAGGCAGAAGGAGTAGAGGAGTCACTGGGTAAAAGCATTTGCTGTGCATATGCGATGTCTTAGTTAGGGTTTCTATCCCTGTGAAGAGACACCATGACCAAAGAAAACATTTAATTGGGGCTGGCTGGCTTAAGTTTCAGAGTTTTAGTTCATCGTCATCAACACAGGGAGCATGACGGTGTGCAGGCAAACGTGATGCTAGTGGCTGAGAGTCTTAAATCTTGCAGGCAGCAGGAAGTTGACTGACTTACTGGGCAGTATCCTGAGCATAGAAAACCCCAAAGCCCACTCCCACAGTGACACACCTCCTCCAACAAAGCCATACCCACTTCAACAAAGTCACACCTCCTAATAGTCCCACTCCCTATGAGGGCCAATTACATTCCAACTACCACACCCGACAACCTGAGTTAGCTGTCAAGAACCCACAATGGAAGAAAGGAACTGATTCCTCACAGTTGTACACACACACACACACATTTTTCAGAAAGGAAAGAAGGAAGGAAGGAAGGAAGGAAGGAAGGAAGGAAGGGAGAGAGAGAGAGAGAGAGAGGGAGAGAGAGAGAGGAGAGAGAGAGAGGGAGAGAGAGAGAGAGAGAGAGAAACCAACCGAGTACTGATACAGCATGGAGACCCTTGAAAACATGACAAAAGTGACAAGCACCATCTACAAGGGCCAGTGGGTGGCTCCAGGGATATGAAATGTTCAAACCAGAGCATTCTACCGACAGAAGGGAGACCAATGAGGCTGAGCTGGCTGAGGTAGATGGAGAGCGTCGGGTGGAAGGAGCTGTGGGGAGAAAACTGGAGAATGAACACTGATGGCCACAAGCTTCTTTTAGGGTGGCTGAAAAGGTTCTCAACTAAGAGTGTAGTGATGCCATTCTTGTGCATTAAAGAGCACTCAACCGCATGCTCTTGGCAGGTGATGTTACTCTCAATGAAGACGTTTAAAACAAACAAACAAACCTAACGTAACCAGCATTACAAAACGCAGGCATGAGAAGACTAAGTCTAACAACATATGACTCAGAGGACAGATTAGTGAGCATCAGCCAGGAACATGTCTGGGTTTCTAGAATTGCTCTGCAGCATGAAAATGCCCTCCCTTCATCTTTAGTTACCAGTTTTGACACTGCCTATGCAGATACTGTGATCCAAAAGCAGAGACAGTAAAATAAGAAGGGTTGCCTCCCACAGTCAGAGTTGATGGGAAAGTGAGACAGGAATCCCAGGCTCCTCCATCGGCCATGCACTCCTCTACTTCTGAGAGAGGCCTCTTCTCCATCCAGCAAGAGCATTGCCAGCATTAAACACCAGAGACTGTGATACCAATCCCCAAAGAGCCCCTTTCGTGCTAAGTAACCAGCCCAGTAGACATCTTCCCCACTTAAGCAGAGTTAAAATAGTGATTTCATTTCCATTAAGTGCGGCAGGGGAGGGGTGACCCTTGTCATTGTTTTCAGTTTTCCAAACAGACCTTTTTTCTGGTGATGTCTACTCTGATGGCAATTCTTATGTCTATTCTTATTCTTTTTATTATTAGTTTTCCAATTTTGGCAATTATATCCTGGTCCAACCTGTTAAAACTAATCCAATAAGTAGGAGTCTAAGGGAAGAACACATTTCAGATGTCACCGTCACATCTAGAATGTCTGCAGGAGTCTTGCCTGGTAGCATACACCTTTAATTCCAGCACTCAGGAGGCAGAGGCAGGTGGGTCTCCATGAGTTCAAAGCCAGCCCATTCCAGGACAGCTGGTCTGTTACAATAAACTTGGACACTTCAGCACTTGGGAAGCAGAGAAGCAAGAGATCAAGGTCTCCCTGACCTGTATGCCTGCCTCAAAGCAAAAACACAACACCAAAAACATGTAGTCCTGGGGACCAAAGCCAAGGTTTCATACAGTAAACATGGGTTCTACTACTGAGCTACAACCCTCAACCTAAGATTCAATTTCACTGTCAGGTTATTCTTTCAATGAACTCCTAGATACACAGTAGAAATTCTTCACTTTAGCTCCTACAAGTGTGATATTAATTATGAACTTCAATAATTTCAACTATAATAGAGAACTGGGCTTGGCCTGGTGGCACACACCTTTAATCCCAGCACTCTGAGGCAAAGGCAGTCGGGCCTCTGTGAGTTCCAGGCCAGCTAGGACTACATGAGATACTGTCTCAAAACAAAACACCAGAAAACAAGTAGTGGGGAAACAGGGGAGGTACATGCCTATAATCCTAGCTCACCTGAGGATGAAGTATTGAGGGCTGAGTATGAAGCCAGTCTAGGCTACATAGCAACAGACAGGAACAGAAACATACCCAATACATGCACAAAGACAGAGACATAGTCTAACAACAGTTACAGCTTCAAAGGTTTTGTTTGTTTGTTTTAATTTTTCAAGACAGGGTTTCTCTGTGTAGCAGTCCCGGCTGTACTGAAACTCTATTTGTAGACCACGCTGGCCTGGAACTCAGACATCTATGCCAACAGAGGCGTGCACCACCACCACCACCACCACCACCATTACCACCACCAAGGCTTTTTTAGAACTATAACAAAGGCAGACTTAAAGGAATCCAAATGAAGGAATCTGATCATTGACAGGTTAAATGCTGGAAAAGGTTTAACACTTAAAGACCAGTCTCTAATCTACACTGAAAGAAAGGGCTGTATGGGCTAGAGAGCAGCTCAGCGGTGGAGTGCTGGCATGCTTGAGAACTGAGTTAGATGGCTAGCACCACCTAGGCAATGAAAACTGCTGCTACCTTCGCCAAGGAGTGCAAGGAAAAAAGAACAGGGGGAGTCTGGGGTGCAGATCAGCTGATAAACACCTGCTGCAGACCCTGGTTTTGATACCAAGCACAAGAAGAAGGGAGGAAAGGGGAGCGCAAAGACGATAGCCACAGAATCCTACACAAAGAGGATATTAAACGTATACTTCTTTTCCTTTTGTTGTGCTGGTGACAGAGGATCACCACTCAGTGATCCACATCCCCAGCCTCCAATACATAATGGTATCCCAAAACTTAAATAAGTATTTCCCAAAAAATACAATGAACTCCACGTAAGCAATTCCCATTTTTAAATAAAACCAAGGACCAAAGAACAAAGAGTTTCTACGGGGGTGGGGGTGGGGGATTGAATCATACTGTTTTAACAAAAACACCACTGCCAGCCGGAAATAGAGCTTCAAGTTCTGTGCGCGGGGAGAAGGCAGAAGGTCTGCCCCCCTAGAACAACACACAGGCAGCGTTCTGCTGAGAGAATCTTACTTAAATGACCTAACCTTCAAATTGCAACGGCTTGAGAAAAAGTCTACTGTGTCTTCTGACTTCACCCAACAAATTCCCCTTATTTACTACTGCAGATGCCTGTTAAGATTCCTCGCCCAAAAGATGTTTCCAATGCTTTTCGGAGGAAGAGCTTGCGACCTCTGTACAGTAAGCGAGGGGGGTGGGGGGAACTGCTGAAAAGAAAAGATAAACCCGTGGCCGGATAGACAGCGAGCATGGGGAAGGGAAGAATACGGCGTGAGGCCGCACATCCCGAGATCAAAGTGCGGGGAGACGCAAACCTCCGGCCCGTGGGCGAGCCATGAAAGCACTTTCACTTTCCAACTTCCTGCCAATGCAACAAGTTAAAACTGTTCCCCTCCGCCCCACCCAGGCAACAAAAATCCGCTGCCACCTTCCGCCTAAGGGACTTCTCACGACCCACCGTCGTGCGGGAAGGCGGAGGGGGCGCTCCTGCGAGCACCTGGGCGCCGTGGATCAGCTACCTAGGAGAGCGCGCCACAGGACCCCGCCCACCCGCCGCCAGGCCCCGCCCCCCACCGCCGGGCCCCGCCCTCGCCGCCGCCGCCGCCGGCGCACTTCCTGCCGCGCCCGCAGCCCCCGCCCGACCCGCGCTAAACCAGGCTGAGGGGCGGTGGTGCCAGACCCCGACGGGGCGTGGATGTCCCGCTCACCAGGCCGGACGCGGGAATCCTTCGCGGCCTTGAACGCGGTGCTCGACTCGGACCGCTCCTCACGCTAGGAACTCAAGGACGGCGCGGCAGCCGCGGCGACCCCCGCGCCGGGGCCCGAGAAGGCGGCGGCGGCCGAGCCGAGCCAGCCGCGCGCCTGCAGCCGCCCGCATCTCCTGCCGCCGCAGGTCTCGAGCCCCGCCCTCCGCCTCCGCGCACGCGGCTGGGGCGGCGATGTGGCTAGTTGGACTGCCACTCGCCAGACGCGCGCCCTGCGTTCTCCACCACAGCCCCGCTCTCCCGTCACTCTGCGGCCGCCGCCACTCTCAAACCCCCCCGGCACTGCCGGGGCCCTTCCTAGACGCCGTAGCCTCGCGTCACTTCCGGGGGCGGGGCCGAGCCCCGAAGCCTATGTTTTGTTTCTGGCCCCACGCTCGCGTTTGTACCCTATTAGGCGGTCCGGTGCACTGTCTCCCGGGCCTCCAGCTCCGCCGGACATGCATTCGCCCTTCCCCGCAGGCCCAAAACCAGGCCCGGGGCTCCGGGGTCGCACCTTGGGGCGAGCGGGGTGGCAGGGGAGCTGAGGTGTGAGGGCGACACCCTCCGGGGAGTCTCCACCAGCGCTTGATCATTATCGTTGACAAACACCCTCTCTGGTGGTGTGGGAAAAGCTTTCCGGTTGACCAGCTTTGCTAGTTCCAGTACTTTAAGTGACTTCATTTTTTATATATATTTGTTGTTGTTTTTGAGACAGCGTTTCAACACGTAGCTCTTGCTGGCCTGAACTCACAAGAAATCCGCCTGCCTCTACCTCCCAGTGCTAGGATTACAAATGTGAACCACGCAAAGGCCGGGCGGTGGGTGTTGGTGGTGTTGGCATGCCTTTAATCGTAGGCAGGAACAGGTGAATCTCTGAGTTGGAAGCCAGCCTGGTCTACAGAGCGAGTTCCAGGACTGCCAAGGCCATATAGAGAAACCCTGTCTGGAAAAAAAAAAAAAAAAAAAAAAAAGAAGAGGAATCCAAAACACAAGTTAATTGTCTGTAAAGTGACTGAGAGAACCTAATCTTAAAGTTGTAACTACTAAAGAAGGGGTGCAAAAATCACTGCCAAATTCACAGGTTTGCAGTATGGTTCTGTTGAAATTCTAAAGGCTGAGGCGGTTGAGAGTTCCAACCAACCCTAAAGAAAACTGACTTGGGGCTGGAGAGATGGTTTAGAAGTTAAGAGCATTGACTGCTCTTCCAAAGGTCCTGAGTTCAATTCCCAGCAACTGCCTGGTGGCTCACAATTATCTATAATGAGATCCAATGCCCTCTTGTGGTGTGCAGCCAAACATGCAGACAGAACACTATATACAATAAATAAATCTTTTTTAAAAAGAGAGAAAGAAAGCTGACTCATTCTCCTAGCAGCCATCAAGAGCCAAAGGCTGTTCAGCTACGAGTGGGGCTTCTCTGCTTTTCATACTCGAATGCTGACTGCTTGCTCCTCTACAGATCTTTAACAAGCAGCCATGGCTGCTGTGAATTCATACATCCAATGGTCTTGTCCGGAAGAGTACAGTCATCATCTGACTCTTAAAACCATTCCACCTCCTCTTCTTAATGTTCTCTGAGCCTTGGGTGGAGATGACCTGGTATAAGTGTCCCATTTATGTCTGAGCACT
This sequence comes from Cricetulus griseus, assembly GCF_003668045.3. Taxonomy (NCBI): domain Eukaryota; kingdom Metazoa; phylum Chordata; class Mammalia; order Rodentia; family Cricetidae; genus Cricetulus; species Cricetulus griseus. The sequence goes on from NC_048598.1 coordinate 57,141,790, forward strand.
CCACAGACATTAGTTCTTTTCACTTTGGCCAGTTGTGACTCTATAATCTGATATGCATGGCAAAAAGAAGCTTCTCTGATGAGGGCTGAGAGATGCACTGATCTATTTGGTTTAATAAGTATTTACAAGGCAGTTTGATACTATGTCCATTTAGCAAAATCCTCTTAGAAGCAGATTGACTTCTAAGCCTATGAGTTCCCCAGCAGCAGGATCTTAGCCAAATATACACTACCAGACCTCCCAGTTACCTCCTATAGAGTAGAACTTAAACCCAACAAGAAAGTAGTTAGTTGCTTCCATTATATTCATGACACTACTGCACCCATTGGTATGTTAGTGTAGTTCACAGGGTTCACCACTAGGTAAGACTGCTAATTACTTTTCTTCCTCAGAAACCTGCATAGCACCTTCCCGTATTATGAAAGCTAATCAACAAGGAGGAAACATCCTGATCAGTACCTGCCCAAGGAAGCCAAAAGAGGGCGTCAGATCCCAGATCCCAGATCCCCTGGAGCTGGAGTTACAGGCAGTTGTGAGCCACACACATGGGTGCACTTAACCACTGAGCCATCTCTCCAGCAACCCATAGCTATAATTCTTAAGGAACCAAGTCACACTTGGTGCAGGAAACCACTTGAAATAGCAGCCAAAGGATTGTAGGGCCATTAATAAACTGTGACTGCCGGAAGAAAAAAAAAAACTCTGAAGAAATAGATTGTGATCTTATATTTAACATGTTGCCAGACAGGTCAGTGTCTGAGTTACTGTTTTTCCTGGCTGTTTGTTAGTTGTGTTGCCTTCAATACGCTGCTTAACTTCTCTGATTTTTTTTGCATATTACCAAAAGATGATAATGTGCCACATTACGGAGAGGACTAAAGGACATGATCTCTGGCTGGTACAAAGTAGACACTCCGTAAATGGTGATGTCATTTCTTTTTACCTATCACTTGTCTCCCATGGTTGTGCTCAGGGTAAAACTAACAGCACTCTGCATGAGCATTACTTCCTGTGTCTCCAACCTTCTCCATAACACCTGTTGACTAAAATACACAGAGGTAACTAAGCCTGCAAGACCAACTTGACCAAAAGCTGTTAGCTTTTCAGAACTTGTTTTGGAGCTGAATGTGGCGGCACATGCTTGTAATCCCAGCACTAAGGAGGCAGAGGCAGGAGAACCCCAAATTGGAGGCCTGCCTGTTCTGCATAATGAGTTCCAGACCAGCCAGGGCCACAGAGGGAATCCCTGTCTCTAAACAAACCCAAAGCCTAATTTGAGTAAGCTAGGCATCATGGTGCATGCCTGTAACCCCAGAGGCACAGGAGAAGGACTGCAAGGCTGGGTCAACCCTGGGCCAGAGAGAGTTCTAGGCCACTCTGGGATACAGAAAGACTTGTCTAAACACACCTAAAAATGAAAAAAAAAAGATCATTTTCCCAAAGGATGTAAAGATACTTCAATTCAGAAATACATTTTTTCAGTCTATTATGGTACACAGTTGTAAGGTCAACTACTTGGGAACCTGAGGCAGGAGGATGACAAGTTAGAGTCTTGCCTAGGAGATTTAGTTGAGACTGTCTCAAATTTCCCCCAAAGGGAATAGAGCATGTGTTTGATGTGAAGGAGGCCCTGAGTTCCTTCCCCTGGTATTGAGTGTATGTGTAACATGCAATATCTGCAAACCAGTAGCCGTCTTGACCTCTATTCTAAATTTTTTCCTGTAACAACTGTTATTCTTTTGCTTAAATTAGAAATGAAAAAAAAGGGATGCAAGATGAGACATGAGACTAAGAGATATCATATTAACCAGTTTATTGTAGGCCCAGCAGAGTAGGGAGACTAAAAGAGAAGAGGAACAGGGTTAATGGCTGACCGACATGGCCGGTAGCCATAGAGAGGCAGAGAGAGAGAGAGAGAGAGAGAGAGAGAGAGAGAGAGAGAGAGAGCACATAAGTGGGCAGGGGTCTGTCTTTTAAAGGGGTCTCTGCACCTGCATGCAGACTTAGTTCCCATGGAACCCTGGGCTGACCAGGGTACTGCCTGAGTGGATTCTGCCAGGTAACAGAGGCAGGCCAGCATAATGCCTGAACCTTTCAACAACTTCTTGGAAACTAGAAGGAACAATACAAATTATGAAGGTAGATGGTTTGAATAGACCCATTGGAAACATCCAGAGAAGTTTAAGATATTTAAAGCACCGTCGCAAGAGCAGTGGAGGAGTATGGAGACCTGCAGATGTTGCTGCTGCTCCTGAACCAACAGGAAACATCTGGTTCAGCCTGGGGCCAGAAGTTGTGTCACAGCCCTTTATACTGAGCTTATAGTGCTATCAATTACAATGTATTTTTGGAAAAAGCCTGCTCTGGGAGTTCTGACATTAGTCATAGCAAGCCTGTCTGCTTTTAAATTGACTTTTTTTTTTTTAATGCTGTACATGTTGACAGAATCTGGGGGAAAGTGAATTTCCAATTAGAGAACTAGACGTTGGGGGATTCTGTAATGTGCCTGGTTTCCCCGTCAGGAGTCTGCAAGTAGAGACTCTCCACAGTTCCTTACACAGCACAAGGCTCTGCTTTTTGCTAAACCTCATGGTGATTGGTCAGCCAAAAGCGCTGCTCTCTTGTTATCTGTTTGGTCATTTTCCACTATAGATGTATGTCCAGTCTTAGTTTTAGCTTCTCAGGGCCACCTCAGTTCAAATGAATAGATACTATTAGAACATAAAGTGTTTGCCCCATCCCTCAGTCGCTTGCCATTGCACTCACCTCAGCCCAGGGACCACCACTTGACTTCCCTTTTCCTATCCCAGAAACGCCTGGTCAGGATCATGCTTCTCAAGATAGTGTCCCTTCTTTCATTTCTATTTCTCTGCCCTGTCATTACCCCCAGTTAGTTTCCTTCTTTTCTAAAGCAATGTCTCCTTGCTGCAGGGTGGCAAAAGTAAACAGGGAGGCTGGGTGTGGTGGCACAATCCTTTAATCCCAGCACTCAGGAGGCAGAAGTGGGTGGACCTTTTCCAGTTCAGGGGCAGCCTGGGTAACAAAGAGCTCTGAGCCAGCCAGGGCTACACAGTGAGGCCCTGTCAAAAAAAAAAAAAAAAAAAAAAAAAACAGCCATCTAGTGACCTGCAAGGTCTTTAAATCAGAGGAGGTGCCAACACCAGCAGGAGAAGAAGTTCAAAGCAAATTAATTTTGCCATGAGCCATATAAACAAAAATAAAGACCAGAAATTGCAGGTCCCTGTCTCTGGGGCTCCCTAAACTCAGAGCTTGATCCTCTTGGATATCACTTTCTAGCTCTTTAAAAATAAGAGACTCAGAACTGAGTGTGGTGGTTCACAACTGTAATGCCAGAACTAGGGAGGTAGAGGCAAGAGGATCAGAAGTTCAAGGCCAGCCTCAGCCTCAGTGAGTTTGTGGCCAGTCTGGACATCATGAGATCCTAAAAAAGGGAGAGGGAGAGGCTTACATCTTTCCCTTCTTGGTTGTGACAGACTAAAAGGAAAAATTAGTTAATCAAACTTCTTTGAGCCCTTATTAAATGACCTTATAGGTACAGTATGTATATGAATTAAAATCTTTGAAGAAAAGTTATTATTGAAAATAAACGAGGAGTGAGTGGTTGTAAATTGAACCTGGTGGGTGGCAGCTGTAAATTCCACAGCCAGGTGCAAAGCTTTGCCAAGTAAAACCAATAAAATGATGTTTAGAGATATCTTTCACCAACAATATTACTCTGGGCAAAGAAGTTTCCTCCTTGTTGAGATAATTCAGAAAGTATTCAGTGCTCAGAGAAAACTCCCATAGAAAGGTCCTTTAACAAGGTATTATGGCCTCTAGACTATGAGGTAAGCTCAGACACCATCTTCCAGCCCACAGTATGCATCATTTGCAGAGGACTTGACAAGACATGAGTTACCACAGTTACATGCCTGGGGCATAGCCATGACCTAAGACTAATTGCTTCACAAACACAGTCAGGAATAGAACAGCATATGATTTGAATTTTGGTCTCTACACCCAGTCTGCTTGCTTCTTTTTCTACTAATACTTTTGATGAAAAATAATTTTATTAGTCTGATAACTGCACTTTTCTGGGCTTATAAAAAACTGAAGTGATAAAGGGGACTTCTCTGTTTCTAATTGTACTTTGGAAAAATACGCCTTAATTGATAAAAAACTCTTGAATTCCAATCTTTGGTCACAGTGGAAGATCCTGACTGAAATGTGCAACTCCTTGCAGGGTTCATATTCCTCCGAATGTTAAGCTAAAAGGGTTTCTCCTCTGTGAATCTTTTTAAAAGATTTATTTGTGTGTATGAGTGTTTTGCCAGCATGTATTTCTATGCACCATGTGCAATGACTGGCACCCGACGAAGCCAAAAGAGGGCACTGGATGCTCTGGGAAGAGCCCCCATGGGAGTACTAGGAATTGAACCCAGGTGCTCTGTAAGAACAGCCAATGCATCAGGCGGGCGCACGTCTTTAATCCTAGCACCTGGGAGGCAAAGGCAGGTGAATCTCTGTGAGTTAGAGGCCAGCCGGTCTACAAGAGCTAGTTCCACGACAGCTAGGGCCGCACAGAGAAACCCTGACTCAAAAACAAAACAAACAAAAAAAGAACAGCCAATGCTCTTAACCACTGAGCCAGCTCTCCAGCTTCCATCCTGTATGTCTTAGAAGCATTGAGTGTAAAGTTTTTCTTCTTGGATTAGAATTGATTTAAGGGCATGGAGAGACTGCTCAGCAGTAAGAGCAGCTGCTTCTCTTCTAGAGGATTACAGGCTCAAGCTCCCAGGCTCAGCCAGCTCTGTATAATTTGTTTTTTAAACAGAGTCTCACTGTGTTGCCCTGGGTGTCCTGGAACTTACTATGTAGACCAGGCTGGCCTCAAATTCACAGACACCACCTACCTCTGTTTCTGGTGTACCATCACACATGGCTTCTGCCTAATTTAAAAGCAAACAGAAACAACAACAAAAACAGGCACAAGTGATAGTAACTTCTCCTACAGCAGCTTCCTAGTCCTTCAAACTCTACCAACTATGCTGTCCCCAACTCCCAAAACATTATTTTTAAAAGGAGGCAGATGCTAATGCAAAAAGTCTATTTTCAGAAATTTTCTGAATTAAGCTGGGAGCCAGCTGTAGTCATTCACTCCCCGAGATGTGTACAGTTAATTTCCCAGGGACTGCAGGAATATGATCCAGAGCCCCACAGAGACTGGGGTGAGGTTTGCTCTGCTCCTCCCTAGCCACTTGCTTTCTCAGGAGCTTCATTCCCTCCTTTTTGAGGAAGCCGATGCTATGTGGAGTCTGCTTGTGCACCTTCTGAAACCCACTGCACAGATGTCTGAGAAGACAGAGTCTAGCATGTGGTCTCCCCCGACCCATGTGCTTTCCCTCACCAATGTGGCTCTTCATGACTGGAGGTGCGGCTCAATGAGAGAGAATTTGTCTGGCATGTGTGAGGTTTGGAGTTCAGTGCTCAGAACTGAAAATAAAAATCTGAGGAGGAGACATTTCATCCAGTTAAGTTTCCATTATTTTCCCAGGAATCTTGGCATTCAAAGTGTGTGTGTGTGTGTGTGTGTGTGTGTGTGTGTGTGTGTGTGTGTGTGTGTGTGTGTGTGTGTGTGTGTGTGTGTGTGTGTGTGTGTGTGTGTGTGTGTGTGTGTGTGTTGTATAGATGCTGGTTGTGGTGGCACATGTCGGTCATTCTTCAGCAGGTAAGAGGCAGGGAAGGGGATCACTGCAATTTCCAGGCCCAATGGCTACACAATGAAACAATGTTTCAAAACACCAAAAAGAAGGAAGAGAGGGAAAGAGGGAGGAAGGAAATTTACAATAAAGAATCCGGGAGGTGGAGAGACGGCTCAGGGGTTAAGAGCCTTTGCTGCTCTTTCAGGAGACCCAGATTTAGTTGCCATTATCCAAAAAGCAGCCACACCCAACCATAACTTCAGTTCCAATGAATCTAGTGACCTCTTCTGGCCATCATTTGGCACTGCATGAATGTAGTACACATTCATGCAGGCAAAACACTCAAACACATAAAATACAAATAAACATTTTTTTAATTGAAGGAATTGGATCATTAGGAATCTGGGAAGATGGTTTGGTTGTTGAAATGCCTTCTGTGCAATTATTAAGACCTGAGTTCGGATACTTCGCAGCAGATAAAATTAGGGTGTAGCAGTGGACATCTCTAATTCCAGCACTGGGTAGACAGGCAGATCCCTGGAGCTCAATGGCCATCTAGTCCAGCCAAACCGAAGAATTCCAGGTTCAATGAAAGACGCTGTCTTAAAAAACAAAATTAAGATGGAGAGCAATAGATGATGGGGAAGATATTTGTACTGACCTCTGTCCATTTCACACACATGGATACATAATACAAACAAACACATGGACAGAGAGAGAGATCAGATTACAAAATTATGGAGGCTTCCAAATCCTCAAATCTGCATTTTTCCAAAGGTGGAGGCTCAGGAGACCAGTGGTGTAGTCCCAGTGACGTCCCGCAGCTCAAGATGCAAGACATTGGTTAAAGGCAGCCAGGCAGGATGAGTTCATTTGTGTTTAGGGGAAGCTGAGACTCACTCACTTGAAGAAGGGCCATCTGCTGTACTTAATGCTGGATAGACGGATGCTAGTCTCACCCAAAACACGCTCACTGAAACACTGAGGATATTTTTTGACCAAATGTCTGAGTACTCCAGACACATATTTTCTCATTCTCTCTCTCTCTCTCTCTCTCTCTCTCTCTCTCTCTCTCTCTCTCTGTGTGTGTGTGTGTGTGTGTGTGTGTGTGTGTGTGTGTGTGTGTGTTGTGTGTGGGGTGCATATGGTGCAGACAAGTGAGCCTGTGGATATGGGCACCTATGCCCCTGTGTGCTCAGTCAGAGGCCAAAGGAGGACATCAGTTATGCTCTCCGCATGTTGCTTTGAGACAGGGTCTATCACTGAACCTGAAGCTCACCATTTAGGCTAGGCCAGCAAGTGCTTGTAATCTGCCTCTGTGCCTCCCAGTGCTGGAGTCACAGGCATGTGCAGCCACACCTGGCTTTTACATAGGTGCCTGGAATTCACACTCAGGTCACCACATTTACCCACCGAGTCACCCCCACCCCCCACAACTCACCAGCACATTCTTAGAGGCAGGTGATGATCTTGGCTGCAAACAGGTTCCTGGGACTCTGGATACAAAGTCAAGACTAGATCTGTTACCTGGCTGGCTTCTCCCAGCCCCTGCCCATATCCCATGATTTCTTTCTATTACTCTTCACAACTTTTAATTTCTTTCTTTTTTTACTCCTTTTTTTTCCCCAAGATGAGGTTTCTCACTGTGTAGCCCTGACTGTCCTGGAACTCACTCTGTAAACCAGGCTGACCTCAAACTCACAGAGATCCACCTGCCTCTGATCTCCCGAGTGCTCCACCCAACAAAAGATGGTGTTACTTTTTTTTTTGGGGGGGGGAAGCTTTTTATATTAAGAAATACATATGGTAGTTTCAGTAAAACATTAGTTATATAACTCATAAGTACTTCTAAAATAAGCAGTTCTAACTATAGTACACAAAAACAAAAGCCACAGATTCTCAAAAATGTGTAACCACTTATCACTCCCACAGTACAATGGTTCCCCTTCTTCCCAGTTTCACTTTCTGTCGCTTGTTACCCACAGTCACCCACAATTCAAAAACATGAATGGAAAATTCTAGAAGCAGACAATTCATAAAAGAGTTTTGCCTGCTTTTCTGGTGAATGTGAAGAAGTCTGTGTTACCCTGCCCCATCTCACCTGAGACACAAGCCACTGTCCAGAGTTTCCACAAAGTATATGCCTATGGGAGCTGAGACCACATCCACGCAACTTTTATTATAGGATATAGTAACAATTATCCTATTTTATTAGTTACTTTTGTTAATGTCACTGTGCCTAACTTAGGAATGAAACTTTTCATATGTTATATATATGGGGGGGTGCCTATTAGTACAGTACTGTGCTGGCGAGTACTGTCTGCAGTTTCAGGAATGCACTGGGGTTTTAGGATGCGTCTCTTGTGAATAAAGCAGCTGCTGTACTACTGAACTCAGTCCAAAGATCAGGAAAACCCACAACAAACTATGTGTCATGCAAAGGCCAAGGCAGCCTCAGCATTAGTCTGGGTGGCTAAGAGGAGTGTCAGGCTGAGGTTGCCTTCTGGCTCAGCATTTCACTGGTCCATTCATTGTGTTTGCTCAATCACACATTTAACCAAGCATGTGCATATTAAGAGCCTCCTGCGTGTAAATACTGAGCTGAATGTGGAGCAACACAGCAATGACTAAGATGCAGGCTTCTCACAGCAAGAGCTTAGTAGGGAGCAGATGGCAAATTCCTGCTTGGGCTTCCACTCTCCTTTTAGACTGTGAACACCCTTGGCTGCAGACATCCAAGAAAGTAGGGACTACATCCCTGTCTTAACCTGTCACATGTGGTGGCTTGACAAATGTTTGTACTAAAGATAGATGATGGAATGGAAAGGTGGCTCAGCGGTTAAGAGCACTGGCTGCTCTTTCAGAGGTCCTGAGTTCAATTCCCAGCACCCACGTGGTGATTAACAACCATCTATCATGGGATCTGATGCCCTCTTCTGGCCTGCAGGCATATAGGCAGACGGAACACTGTATACATGATAAATAAATAAATCTTTAAAAAAAATAGAGAGTTATGTCAGGTAAGTTGCTGCCGAATGTTCATGACTATCATGGTAGTACGTAGTACAAACACACAAAGGAGAGTGTGAAAAACTTCAGGGAGCAGCAAAAGGAGAAAGAAGGTCCAGTTGAGAGTTGGAGAATAAACACAACCTCTAGGGGCAGAGACAAGGCAGAGGGTTTTCCACAGAAGGAATGCAGCAAGTGCAAAGGCACAGAGGCTCCGATGGCAACAGTTACTTGAGTGGCAGGAACAACAGCTCATTGAGGTTAGGGCAGGGTTTGAGTTGGGGAAGTAGGATCCGTGTGTGAAAGCGGTGAAGCCATATGAGAAGCATCTGGCTTGTGAGCTATGTGCAGACGTGTGAGTCTCTAGCCAAGCATGGGGATAGTGATCCTAGTACTAGTACTCAGTATTGGGTGCTAGGTAGGGGCAGGAAGATTACAACTGCAAAGTCATCTCTGGTTGCATACTGAACTTGGGGCTAGAGCGATGCTGTCTCAAAAGGATGAAGAGGAAGAGAAGAAAGGAGGCAGAGAGAGGGAAGAGAGGGAGACAAAGGGGAGGAGGGGGAAAAGAGGGAGAGAAATAGTGTGAAGTCTCTGGAGAGTCTGACTCACCATGATCAATCAGCCATAAGACAATCCATCATATGAGGGATAGTGGGATGTAGAATTGAGATCTTTCTATGTAACCCAGGCTGGCCTGATAGTTTTTAATTTTATCTTATGTGTATGAACATTCTGTTTGCATACACGTCTATGCATGGTGTGCATGACTAGTGCTCATGGGAACCAGGAGAGGGGATCAGATGCCCTGGAACTGGAGTTGCAGATGGTTGTGAACCGCTATGTGGTTGCTGGGAATCGAACCTGTGTCCACTGGAAGAGCAGCCAGTGCTTTTAACCTCTGGGCCCTCTCTCCAGCCCTGTTAGGCTGGTAGTTTTACTAAAGCATGAAGGCTAAGTGAATATGTATACTATCAACTGAAGCACACGCATCTTTCACAGTTCATTAAGTGTGTGTGTGTGGGCGGGGAGACCTGATTTGTGGAGCCTCTAACCCCATTCAGGATTTTGTCCTCATGACTCTTTATAGATGAGCCATCTCCTAAAGATCCACCTCCACTGCACGGGACTTAGGTTTCAACATACCTTCCTGAGCCATCTACTCTAGTCATACAACTCTTCAATAAAATCCAACAAGTCTGCAGCCTGTGGTTTGTGAGATGCCCTTTCCAGGATCATCCATGAATAGGTAGTTGCCTCTGACCAGCCCAGGTATCACAGAGAATTCAGCACTTAAGAAATGTTAACTATGATTTAAAGACAGCAATAGGTGGAGGCTGCAAATTTTGCTAAAGGAGACAGACATGAAGTTGAGCCAATCAATGCCCCACATACACACACATGGCCATCTGCCCAGGGCCAAGTTCCAGAAAGAGCCCACTGAGGTCAAGCAATATTGCTCTGGGTCACATCCAACTGCTTCTAAATATGCAGGGCAAGCTGACAACAGTGTTGTATGTCTGAAAGTCACAGCTCCGAGCAGCCCTTCAGCCACCATTAACAAGACTGCCAGGCTGCTGTAATCGACCCTGACCCTGGAAACCAAAGATATTTTTCGCACAGTGGTACAGGGGTAATCTGAGGCTCTGCAGAGAGAGCCAGAGGACTGAAAAGGCTTAGAGTATATAGAAGATGAGACATCACACACCCTACCCAAGGACCTTTTCCACTTCCCCAGGTCACTCTGTCCCTTATCTGAAACATAGCTGTGCCCAGCATCAGCAGGCAGGGGAAGTGTCTTAATTAGGGTTCCTATTGCTGTGAGGAGACACCATGACCACAGCAACTCTTATAAAGGAAAACATTTAATTGTGTGGCTTACAGTTCAGAGGTTTAGTCTATTATCATCATGGAGGGACATGGAGACATGCAGGCAGATATGTGCTGGGGAAGGAGCTGAGAGTTCTACATCTTTGATCCACAGGCAGCAGGAAGTGAACTGAGACCCTGGGTGTGGCTTGAGCATATATGAGACCTCAAAGCCTACCTCCACAGTGACACACTTCCTCCAACAAGGCATACCTACTCCAACCTCCTAATTGTGCCACTCCCTATGAGCATATGGTAGCCAATTACATTCACACTACCACAGGAAACTGTATCAGTCTTCTGCCCACAAGAAATTACATTCTCCCCTCCTCTAAACTCAGTCTGCATTTGCTACTCACCAAATGTCTGACACATCTCTGCATTAGAGTTTCCCAGCTTTTTCCTCTCTGCCCCCATGAAATGCACCCCCAGGGCCCAGGCTGCACTGACCTAGAAACCATATCAAGAGAACCAGTTAACTTATTATGGGATCGCAACCTACCTGCTTTTCCATAGCCCCCCCTTCTCCCTGCTTCCCTACCTTCGAATTCTCAGTAGGTTGGGAGTTACTGTATGTTACATGAGGAAGACCACAGTCACCTGTGGAGATGGTAACATGTCCCAATTGTTTCAGAACTTGAACTGAAATGCTACTCTGTGCCTAAGCATCCTGCTCCTTAAGGATACGTCCATTGTAAACCCTTTGGAAAAGGGAGGACTCCAGAGGGAAAACAATCACTTGCTCTAGGGATCAGGTTCCGAGCTGAAGGCCAGGTATGGTGATAACTGACAGTAGTTTTCTTTCACACACATACACACACAGCACACACAAACACACACATCCCACCCACCCCCTCTCTCCTTCACACACACACACACACACACACACACACACACACACACACACTTATGCATGTGCTCTGGACCAGGCCTTCAGTTCTGTGTCAGTGTGGAGAAAATGAGGTAGATAAGATACATGTGTAAATGAAAGCTATGGTCTTAAACTTGAATCAGAAGTCCTGATATATTTATGTTTAATAATAAAATGTTTCTAAAGGGGTCAGGATATACCTCCATGGATAGAGTGCTTGCCTAGTATATGAAAGACCCTGGGTTCGATTCTCAATGCTACCAAGAACATTTTCTTTTTAATAAATGGTGCTGAAGAGAGAGCTCAACAGTTAAGAGCACTGGCTGCTCTTCTGGAGGACCCAGGTTTGATTCCCAAAACCTATAGAATGGTTCACAATTAGCTGTAACCCCAGTTCCAAGAGATCTGATACCATCTTCTGGCCTCTGCTGGTCCAGCAGGCATGTAGTGGACAGACACACATGCAGACAAAACACCAACATCTTTGTTTTGTGACATTTTTTTTTTTTTTTTTGCGACCCTGGCTGTCTTGGAATTCACTCAGTAGACCAGGATGGCCTCAAACTCAGAGATCCTCCTGCCTCTGCCTCCAGAGGGCTGGGATTAAAGGTGTGCACCACCACACCTGCTGGCACACGCGCGCGCGCGTGCGCGCGCGCACACACACACACACACACACACACACACACACACACACACACACACACTCAGTCATGGTGGCTCCCACTTGTAATCCCAGAACTTGGGACATGGAGGCAGAAGGATCAAGAATTCAAGGGCAGCCTTGAATACATAGTTAGACCCTGTCTCAAGCAAACAAAAACATTTTAGCTTTGTCCATGAAAAAAGGTCCTAAACTGAAGACCAATAGAGCCATAGTAAACATCCCTAATACCTGTGGTGGTATTTATGGTCCCAGTGACAACTACAGTTACCATTTTCATGAAAAGAAGAATTAGTTTGTCCCAGGTCTGCAAGATGAGCTTGGATGCCAGTGTGTGCTCACATGCAAATAAATGTCCAAAGCCTGCTTGGGACTATGTCTTAAGGGCTATGACACCAACTTGAAGAGGCTCCTACTAGCCTAGATGAGACAACTTGTACTTGAAAATAAGAATCAGAACACAAGAAACTAGTTTAAACCCATGGAAAGAAAAATACTTATCATTAGGGGATGCTAGGGAATCTGGGTTTTTGTTTTTATTTTTGTTTTTTTTAAATAAAACAGTAGACATAAGGAAGGAGTCAGGGACTTGTTGAAGAAGGGACAGGTGATCATCCTTTTATTGTCACAGCAAAACATGGGCTGTGTATGACTAAACTAAAATATTTCAGTTCCCCAGATATAAAGCTCTGAGTGCCAACATGCTACCACACCATGCCCACAATGAAAATATGATATAAAATGACCTCAAGGGACAAAGGAAACATAAACATATTTTGTGTTTAGATCTGAGTCTTATCTCTTAGATACTTCATTTATATATCCAAATATTCTAAAATCTAAAAGGAAAAGGAAAAGAAATCAGAAACACTTGGGGTCCCAAGCATACCAATAAGGGGCACCCAAACTACAGTGATTCTAAGTAAAGATGTCAGTGATTTCTAACACCCAACAAGAAAGACAGCTGAGGCTGTGGCTCAAATAGTACATGGAGGTGTAGAAATCAATTCAGTGTTCTTACAAAAACAAACCAAATCTTATCCAGTCTGATTTTAAACACCAGCTTGCAGATAGCACAAGGACAATAAGAACACATAAGGGCTGGAAACGTGGCTGAATTGCTAGCGTGTTTGCCAAGTACACACCAAGAGCAGCCACGGTGGCAACCATCTGTAATCCCAGCACTCAAGAGGCAGGGGAAAGAGGATCAAGAAGGTCAGGAGCTCATTGTTGTTGGACTGGCAGATTGGCTTAGCAGTGAGGGTGCCTGCTGCAAAGTCTGATGACCCGAGTTCAATGCCCAGGACCCGTATGATAGGAGCCAATCGAGACCAGTTTTCCTAGAGTATACCTCCCCCATGTACACAATAAATGTTAAAAGATTTGAGACCAGCCAGGCAGTGGTGGTGCACACCTTTAATCCCAGCACTTGGGAGGTAGAGACAGGCTGATCTCTGTGAGTTGAGACCAGTCTGGTCTACAAGAGTGAGTTCCAGGACAAGCTCCAAAGCTACAGAGAAATCCTGTCTCAAAACAAAAAAAGGTTCAAGGTCATCCTTTATACACACTGAGTTTGAGGCCAGCTTGGACTACATGAGATTTTGTCTCAAAAGCAAGTGAAAATATGAATCACTGTGGGAATGTAGATGTCTCCAGCATAAGCCTCCCAGTTTATTTAACAAATGAAAAAAAAAAAAAAAACCAAAACAGAACAAAACAGAAGCAGTAACTATGGATTATGAGACTTAAGAGACAGAACCCATTGCAAAATATGAGATTTACTTAGGCCCCAACAGGACTGAGGAGATAGCTCAGTGGGTAAGAGTACTTGTTCTGCAAGCATGAGGACCTGAGTTCAAATCCCTGGCACCCACATAAAGAGCCAGGCATGGCTGCCTGTGCCTCTAAATCCAGAACTGGAAAATAGAGACAGGCAGATATGGAAAGTTCAATGTCCAGCCAGACTAGACAAAATGGTGAGACTCAGGTTCAATGAAAGACTCTAATGAGCCAGGCGGTGGTGGTGCACACTTTTAATCCCAGCACTTGGGAGGAAGAGGCAGGCATATCTCTGTGAGTTTGAGGCCAGCCTGGTCTACATAGTGAGTTCCAGGCCAGCAGTGGCTACATAGAGACCTTGTCTTAAATAACAAAGAAGCTACACTAAAAGTTGACAATCACGAGCAGGCTGTGGTAGTAAACATTTGAGTGGCTGTGTTGGGAGGCTGGGGTGGGAGAATTGAGAATAAGGCTAGCCAAGGCTTCAGGGTGAGTTCCGGGCCAGTCTGGGTTACAAAGTGATGGTATCCTGTCTCAAAAAGCTACACACACACACACACACACACCAATTTAAAAAACAAAAAACAAAAAACAAAAAACAGGGGCTGGAGAGATGGCTCGGAGGTTAAGAGCACTGGCTGCTCTTCCAAAGGTCCCGAGTTCAATTCCCAGCAACCACATGGTGGCTCACAACCATCTGTAACACGATCTGGTGCCCTCCTCTATAGCCTGCAGGCATGCATGCAGGCAAAACACTGTATAAATATAAAAAACATAATAAATCTTTTTTTTTAAAAAAAAGGAAAGGAAAGGACATGACCGATCCTAGGCATGGTGAAGGTTTGTAGACATGTGGGAGAATATAGACAGAGGCAGGGACATCTCAGAGATTCCAGAGTAGACATGACCAGACTGAACTGGGCCATGTGGGAGAGGGGAAGGGGGAGGGACAGACGGACAGGTGGAGAGGGGTGGTAGGTGCAGCAGCCAGAGGGCCAGAGGCCCAAAAGGGAAGGGTAACCACAATGTCTGAGGAAAGAGCGGCCCAGCCCATGGGCTGGAGAGCTCAGGGTAGAGGGTGGAGTGTGCCAGCCATACTCTGTAACAGGTAGAGACTGAGGGATGCTGGGAGAACCTGGCAGCCAGGTCCAGCTTTAAAACATTAATTAGGCACTTCAGCTATTTGTGCCAGGTTTGAAACTTAGTACCACTCACACACACACACACACACACACACACACACACACACACACACACACACACACAGAGAGAGAGAGAGAGAGAGAGAGAGAGAGAGAGAGAGAGAGGAGCAAGAGATAGAAGGAAAGACACAGACAGACAGAGAGGCTGAAGCGTGTAATTTTACATCTAATGAAATGAGATCTAGGCAATGATCACCAGTGGCTAAGATGGGAGGTTGATGGGAAAGTCTATTACACCACCCACCCACTAATCAATATTAACACCAAAAGAACTGGGGCAGTAAGGTATGTATTCCTATGGAGGGCGCAGCCCCACCTGTAGTACAGCCTTACCTAAATAAACCCTGAATCTAATCAAGCCCCTCTATTAGCAGCTTGTGGGGTGAGGGAAAAGGGAGCATCTTAAGGCTGGGGATGTAGCATAGTGATAGAGCATTCACCCTGAATGCCCAAGGCTCTAGGTTCAATCCCTAGTACCACAAAAAGAGGGCTATCTTTTTTTTTTTTAATTAGAAACAAGCTTCTTTTACTTGTCAATCCCAGCTTCTTCTCCCTCCCCTGCTCCCTTGTCTCACCACCCCTCATCCCAACCCCTTTTTGCTCCCCCGGCGGGGAGGGGGGAGGCCTTCCATGAGGGATCTTTAAAGTCTGTCAAATCATTTGGGGCAGGGCCTAGACCCTCCCCCACCGTGTGTCTAGGCTGAGAGAGTATCCCTCCATGTGGAGAGGGCTCCCAAAGTCCATTCGTATACTAGGAATAAATATTGATCCACTACCAGAGGTCCCATAGATTGCCCAGACCTCTAAACTGACATTCTCGCTCAGGAGGTCTGAATCAGCCCTATGCTGGTTTCCCAGCTATCAGGCTGGGGTCCATGAGCTCCCCCTTGTTCAGGTCAATTGTCCCTGTGAGTTTCTCCAGTCTGGTTCTGACCCCTTTGCTCATCATTCCTCCCTCTCTGCAACTGGATTCTAGAGTTCAGCTCAGTGTTTAGCTGTGGGTGTCTGCCTCTGCTTCCTTCAACTACTGGATGAAGGCTCTAGGACGGTATATAAGGTAGTGATCAATCTTATTATCGGAGAAGGGCATTTAAGTATCTCAACCACTGCTTAGATTGTTGGGGTCAAACTCGTAGATCTCTGAACATTTCCCTAGTGCCAGAATTCTCGTTAAACCTATAGTGACTCCCTCTATTGTGATATCTCTTTTCTTGCTCTCCTCAATTCTTCCCCTGACTAAATCTTCCTGCTCTCTCTTGTCCTCCTCTCCCCTCCTGTTCTCTCCCTTTTTCTCCCTTACCGCCCCCCACCATGCTTCCAATTAGCTCAGGAGATCTTGTCCCTTTCCCCTTCTTCAGGGGACCTTGAATGTCTCTCTTAGGGTCCTCCTTGTTTCCTAGCTTCAAAAGGGGGCTATCTTAAGCTTAAGTGCCACCAAGGAAACAGCCAGCCCAAGGGAATGTGGACAAAACTGCAGGAGAAGCCCACTGCTCTTAAATAAAGGTAGCTTTAAAAGAATTATCAAGGGGACACTCAGGAATGCAGTAAACAAGATGATAAAGACACTAAAGGCAATGTATATAAAATGAAGCCTTATTCAAACTGCCTGCCTTGGTCAGTGTTCCCTTGCTATGAAGAGACGCCATGACCAAGGCAACTCTTATTTTTGTTTTTCTTTCTTTAGAGACAGGGTTTCTCTGTAGGTTTGGAGCCTGTCCTGGAACTCTGTAGACTAGGGAGGCCTTGAACTCAGAGAGATCTGTCTCTGCCTCCTGAGGGCTGGAATTAAAGGCATGCACCACCACCTGGCTTGACCAAGGCAACTCTTATAAAGGAAAGCATTTAATTGGGGCTCACTCACAGGTTTAGAGGTTTAGTCCATTATCATGGCAGGAAGCATGGTGGCAGGCAGGCAGACATGGTGCTGGAGAATCTGAAAGTTCTACATCCAGATTCCCAGGCAGCAGGAGGAGAGCAACACTGGGCCTGGCCTGAGCTTCAGAAACCTCAAAGCTCCTACCCCATCTCCCAACTCTCCCACCCCCTAGTAACACACGTTCTCCGACAAGACAACACCTACTCCAACAAGGTCACATCTAATCCCTCTCAAGTAGTGACACTCCATGATGACTAAGTATTCAAATATATTAGCTATGGGGGGTATTCTATTCAAACCACCACACCAAAGAACAGCAGGAAAAGACCCTCCTTTGGCAGCTGGGGAAAGTAATTCGTCTATGCTTCATTAGACAGCATGGCATGATGGTCAAGTAGTTATAACAAGTCTATTTTTAAATTTCATGTGTGCACATGTGTGCATGTGGGTGCCTGCAGAGGTGGGGAAAGGGTGTTCAAAGCCCTAGAGCTGGAGTTACAGGAGCTTGTGGATGCTGGGGAATGGAAGTTTGATTCTCTGAAAGAACAGCAAGTGCTCTTAGCCACTGAACCGTCTCTCCAGCCGAAGTCCTATTTCTTAGAGCTACATACCAAAGTTTTACAGGTGAAATAAAATGGTCTGGCTATAATTTTTAAAAATAATCCCTGGAGAGGAGCTGAAAATCGAAGGGTTTGTGTTGTGAAGCTGGGCTCTGGCTATACCAGACACACTACTCAGGGCTGTTTGACAATTTTCACAATTAAGTAATGCAAAGAACATTTATTTGGATTTTTTTTTTTTTTTTTTTTTGGTTTTTCGAGACAGGGTTTCTTTGTGTAGCTTTGGAGCCTATCCTGGCACTCGCTCTGGAGACCAGGCTGGCCTCGAACTTACAGAGATCTGCCTGCCTCTGCCTCCTGAGTGCTGGGATTAAAGGCGTGTGCCACCAACGCCCAGCTTGGATTTTATTATTGTTTATGTGCACGTGTGTATGTCTGGGTATGAGAGAAGTCTGAGGGGTGTCCGATCTCCTGGAACTGGAATCACAGGCATTTGTGAGCTGCCAAATACAGGTGCTGGGGAATGAACTTGGGTCCTCTGCAGGAACAGTATGTTCTCTTAACGACCGAGCCATCATCTCTTGTCCAGCCCCATGGAAAACATTTCCAGAAGTCAAATGAGCCCTCCTGTGGGTATTACCATATTGACCACTGAGAGTACCAGGAACAGGAAGCTCAAGGAAAGGGCAAGGCAGGAAGGGCTGAACCTGATGTGTGCTGAACCTGACCAAGTATGACGTGAAAGGGTGAGGTCACTGCATCTCACTGCTGAAATCCTGCTTCCGTGTGCCAGGTACACTCTAGTGTCCTTGCTGTGAATGCTCCATCTTCTGTGACCCTCTTGAGAAAGAGAGCTGCACCTTGACGCACTTAAGACTCTTCTCTACCCCCAGTCCCATATGCCTGTTCCTGGGTGATGGTCCATGGCGCCATCTGCTGGCTGCAAGTGGAACTGACGCTGCCAAAGTTAGTCCCCAGGACAGAGTGGTGCTGATCTTATCACCGACCCCTTCCCACTCAGAAAAGACACACACCAAGTAAACATAGAAGAAGCTTTTTAATTTCATCACCATAAACATTATATTCTGATTTCTCACATACAGTATAAAATATTTACTCTGCTAAATAAATAAGACACAACATTATTGCAATCAGCACTGAAATCCACCCCCCTAGACAAGAGCTCCTTGGCTCTGGCAGGGAGTACTCCTGAGTTTGTGTGAGATTCCCCAGGCTGTGACAGATATGCCCCAGAGGCTGCAATGGGCAGAGGCCTAAGGAACCACACTTGTGCTTAGGGTTCAAAAGCCCCCAAAGAGAGGTCATGGAGCCAGTGGATAGAGTTGGAAGGGCAATCGCTTCATGGGTCCTCTCTCAGAGGGAGCAGTGGGAAGTCAGGAGCCAAGCTGGGGCAAGAGGAAAGTAGGACTTGGTATGCTGTGGAGACCTTGAGGCCCATTCCACTCCCCCCCCATGCCCAGTCTCCAGTGGGGACATCTTGTGGCTCTCAATTAGGGTGACAGGTACTGGGCCAGGCAGTTTTGGGGACCATAACTATCACCTTAGAAGAGTAGTCTGGCAGTATCAGATATTTTAGGGGAACCAGTTTTTGGGGCTCCCACCTTACTCAATTCCTAGGCACAACATAAAAAGGCTGGGAATGAATTTTACTTCTAATGTGTTAAATAAATAAATTAAATATTTAAAGGCCTGTGTCTCCATGATGGCAACACAAGGGCCAACAAGCTGAGCCATTTCCCAGAACAGGTTGGGGTGGGGGACTCAGCAGAAAGGCAGTGCTGTGAACCACAGGGTTTTATCTTGACCGTTGGGGCTCCTCCTTCCAACTTCCATCCTGTCAAACCCTGTGGAGGAGAGTTTCCTACAAGAAACTCCCATGCAAGAGCAACAGAGGCAGAATCTGGACAAGGGACTTAGAGGGAAGTTCATTCAGGTCCCCAAAAAACTTTCCAAGGTGACAACCAGGAGGAGAGCTGTTAACTCTGAAGTCTTGGTAATGCACCTGTACAAGCCTGAATTTTCATCTCATGTGAGAAGCTGCCGCAGGCCAGCCAGACTCTGAAGCCAGAGCGTGAAGCCCCAGCTTCTATCTGTGCAACTATACACCTCACTGCTTTGGGGTGGCAGCAGAGAGCTACCCCACTTAGGCAACAACAGACCCGAAAAGCCAGCTTCACAGCCCTCTAGGATGAGACTCCGTGAGGCAGACCCTTTCTTCAATGCCTTACAGCATTCTACACAGAGTATTTGGCCAAGTCATTCTTATCAAACACTACCTGCGTAGCAAAGTAAATGGCGACCAGACCCAAGCCTGCAGCTGATACCATATAGGCAGTGACAGAGTGGCTCAACTGTACAATGGAGCCCATGAACAGGGATGGAGCCACCTGGGACAGCAGGAAGGCACTGTCCAGGATGGCGAGGTCCAGGCAAATGCCCCGTCCAGTGACAACCTTGGCCTCAGGAAGTTCACCCACCATCACTCGCATGGAGACATCACAGGCAGAGGCCCCACACAGTGCAGGTGGAGGCACCAGGATGCTGCTGCCGGGGCCCACATGTCCACTGGGGAAGGGAGCGCCTGGCTTAGGACCTGGCAAGAAGCTAGTTGTCTGGCTGTCCTCACTGCCACCACATCCAGCGTCCCCTCGGTATTTGGGCAGGAACACCTGAGGGTGAGGGGCAAAAAGGAAACAAAGATAGGTGTGTATCCAGGTGCAGGGATTCCCAGATATGAGAACAGTTCCTCACTGCCTCTGACCCAGGGGCTCTAAGAAACCAGGCAACTAACTGGCTTTCAGGAAAAAAAAAAAATCCAAAAACTGGGGAAACCCTACTTGCTGCGGATCTAAGCAGAACTTTCAAATTTGAAGACTGAAGTCTACTCTAGCTTTTCTTACAATAGAGACGTCAGCAAGCTCAGATCTACAGATTGAGAAAAGTGCAGAACCTCAAGAAAAGACAGAAAAAAAAAAAAAGGGACAGACAAAAGCAAGACACAGAACAGAGAAACAAAACACAAAAGAGGCACTCCTAAAGTCCCAAGTCCCACACAGGCTACCTCAACCCCTTGAACACCCTTTTTTATCCTGGGTCATAGGGAAGTCTTCACTGTCCTGTTTCTGCTCTAGGGTCCAGACCGTGGCTGGAGATACTGCCCAAGGTGAGGTCATCACTATCCTGGCCTTTGACCAGAGAGGCCCAGAAATTGGGCCTGCAGAAGGGAGAGGCAGCAGGAAGGCCATTTTGGTGACCTCCACAGCTCAGCTGCCTGGCTCTGAAGCTTTTCAGTTCATTCCTGTAGGCTGCTGGAGACAAGAGAGCACGCATCTGCCTGACCCCATCAACCCTAGGCCCCAGTAGCCTGGGGCCTCCCTCCCACTGAAGGACAAAATGAGGTCTTATCCCATGCTGATCCTTGTGCCAGGCAGTGTCGAGCCCAGGAGTCTGATGGGGCTGGCTGCACCAGAGAACTAGGAGCACGCAGGCCAGGCCAGAGAAGCCCACAACTCAAGCCATCCCATAGCTCAATAAGTGGCAAGGGACAGTCAGACAGGGTAAAGGACCAGCCATCATCTTCAGCTGCTGCTGGAGACTGGCCTCTACAGACACTTTTCTCCTGCCTGCCACCCAGGGAAAGAACAGGAAGGCTGGATACTAAAGGGGTCCCCAGGGACAGACAATTCTCAGAGAGGAGAGCTAGGTCTGGCATAACCACAACTACTCATGCCTGATCTTTGGACAGAAGCTTTTAAAGTCCCAGCACAGAGCTCCAAGATAGGCAACAGAAGCCTGAGGGACCAGGTTCCCATTCCCAGCCCACCTCTCCACACACTTGCAAATTACTGCTGAGTAAACTAGCCTACTAGCTGTGGCCAGGGCCAGGTCTCTCCTAACCCTGAAAACTCTAGAAGGGAAGGCCTGTAGTCTCTCCCCTAAGCTACACCAACTTGTGCTCCTTAGGGTAGAGTTCTGAACCCAGGTCCTTAAACTCAGTGAGGACAGAGCAGGGGAGAAGGTGAGTATGCTGATTAGGTCAGGAGCCTCCCACAGAAGAGGGCCCTCTGCAGGGGCTGCTGAGTGTTGGCTGAACAAGGAGCCAGGAAACCAGTTTATTGCTCAGGCAAACAAAGTCAGTATGTCAAGCTCAGATACACATGGAAGGGACTAAGGGAGAGAATGGAGGCAAAGGAGGAAAGTGGCGGGGGGGGGGGTGTTGGACAGGGATACGGAGAGGATTAAAGGGGATGACAGACTAGAAGGAGATGGACAGGAAGCTTCTCTATCTTGCAGCAAGCAGGATATGGATTGATCAAACTCATCTCTGAAATAGCTAAGGCCAGGCTATTCCCACTGCCATCTGCTGCAGCCACATGCCAGGGACCCCACCTCTGGATTCAGTAATATAGCTCAGAATAGAGGACTTCTGTTGTATGCTTACTCTCCAGGACTCCTAGGAAGGGACTCTGTACTTCCTGCAATCATCCACTCAAGTGCTTTCTAGTTCTAACGCCAGGAAGTTGTTCCTAGGATCTAATCTATACTTCTTCAGCATCTGGAGCCTTTGGTCAGAGAAAGCCAAGCCTCTTCAAACATCTCTTGTCAGACACCACATTCTAACCAGCTCAGCCCGCCCCCACCCTGTACCTGGCCAATGAGACTACCTGCTTCTCACGATGGTAGAGGGAGGCCAGCGTGTAAGGCAGGATCTGCAAGGCTGAGAAGGTGAATCCGGTGAGGGCAGCTGAGGCTGTTACTACGACCACGCTGTGTGATAGGCATGTGGCACCGGCAGCCAGGGGAAAGGTCATCACACTGGCCAGATAGACTGACCGTGTGCCAAACCGCTGCACCAGCCTGTCCATGACCAGGGAGAAGACCAGGGAGATGGTGCACTGCAGGAAGAGCCCCAGGCTGCCCATTCGAATGCCTGGGAGTAGGGAAGAAGTAGGTTAAGAACCCCATACAATCTGGGGGAGACAGAGACTAGACTCGTGGCCATGGGCACCTGCTCCCCAGGGCCCTCCCCACCTGCCCACAACAATGGGATCTAGACTGTGACCAGTGAATGTGGCCAGAGCTGTTAGCTAAGGGCAGAGAAGATAGTCTATGTCGGTCTAAGGAAAAAGGACAAGGCGCGTAAGGGAAGAGGGGGTGAGGACCACAAGATGGCTCCACACTGGCTCTGAGACAGCTCCGTGGAATGCCTGAACTAGAAGGCATGGGAGTTCTTAGGAAAGTAAGCAGGGAATGCAAAGCCCTGTGGAAATGGAGCCTCGTAGACTTAGATACCCTGCTGAGACCACAAGGATAGCAGCCACATCCATGAGTTGCTACACCACACAGATGAATCCTTTTTCTTTTACTGACAGGGAGCTGGGGCCCGGGGTTATAGTCACCAGCCAGGGCCCAGGCTGTGAGCATCTCCCAACCCTGGCCCGTCCTCTGGAGGGCAGCACCCGCCAGAGCTAAGTAACTTACCTTCATCATAGTGTCTCCGGGCCTCGGTGCCTGGCTCGGCTCTGGGTACACCCTGGTATAGCCCCTCGCCCACAAAGTCTGTGTAGAATAGCGTGAATGTCATGAGCGCCATCCAGCTGCACAGCTCAGCCACAAAGAGCCGGCGCAGGGTGCGAGGCGTGCGGCAGCACAGCTGGTGCAGCCGGGGAAACAGGGTACCCAGATTCCGGAAAGCCAGGCCCACACGGCATGGGCAGCAGCGGGATGACACGGAGGGGACCAACAGCCCTTCTGCTGGCTCAGGTGGGCCCAGGACTGCCTCCTCGGCCACAAACAGAGTGGCTGCCATGCAGGTGAGAAAGATGAGAGTGAGGAGGCCAAAGAGGCATTCTTCCTGAGAGCCCAGGTAGGGGGCCAGGGCGCTAGTGTCCCAGTCAATGGCAGGTAAGAGGTAGCCCAGGCAGCCCCCAAGGCTGATCATGAAGGCATAGACAGAGAAGGCTTGGCGGCAGTGGTCTGGGTCCCGGAAGAGGTCAGAGAGTAAGGCCTCCAGTGGAGTGAAGCACACCTGGCCACAGAAGTCCAGCAGCCCCACTCCCAAGATCAGCAGAGCCAACTCCAGGGGCCTGGTATCTGGGCACAGCAGCCCTGCCAGCCAGCCAGCCCTTGGGATGAGAAAGAGGCTGAGCAGGACACCCAGGGACAGAGCCCAGATGAAGGGTCTCCGGCGGCCATAGCGCCCACGCCACTGGTCACTGGCTGAGCCTAGGAGTGGAACAGAGACCAGGCCCAGCACTGGGCCAATGCCTGCAAGGACAAATAGCACAAATCAGCGGTCAGGACAAGCTCTTTGAGAAGGATGGCACAACAACATGTCACAGTAAGGAAAGATCCAGCAGTCAGCATTCACAGGGCTCCTCTCAGTATGTTGGTTATAAACACCTTGTTTTCCGATGAGGAAACTGTGGCAGGCATGCAGCACTGAGAAGCAATACTTAGGCAAAGATACAGGTCTGCTGTGGGCTAGCAGCAGGGTTTCAACAAACAACCAGAACCTAGAGCCTGCATCTTCATAGGGCATCCTCTCTTGAAGGAGGGAAGCCACTTGCCTTTGGTGGCTCTTGCTGAGTTTGTTCACAGCATCAGAAATCCACACCACCTGTCCTGTGCCCAGGAAAGAGACCCCAGGCTGGGAAACCATAGTGAAGTCCCAATTCTACTGAGCAGTAGACACTCACTGAGCTAAAGACACAAACTGGCCTCCTCTAAGCTTCCCTTTCTTTGTGTGTAGATTGTCCACAAGGGCTGTGAGGTGTAAATGAGAACAGGTAATGCCTCCCACCAGGCACCCAGCTGCTCTGAGCCACTCCCCAGGCTACAACCCAAATGCACCACAGGTACTAGAACAGAAGGAAAGGAAGGTGGAACGACTCACCCAACACCATGGTCATGAACTTCTCCTCGACCCCTACTTCCAGCAGAAGTGGTGGCACATAGGTAATGCCAGCAGCCAGACACACCTCCAGGCCAAAGGTCAGCAGGTTGACTAGCAGGAGCTGGGCTTTCCGATGCCGTAGCAGACGGCTGGCCCACAGCCTCTGGATCATGATGGACAGGGCAGTGAGGGCTCCAGGGGCCATTCACATACTCCACAGCTGCTTTGGCTCAGCCCTGCCGTGGCTTCTCCTTCTTGCTACCCCAAACTTCCTAGGGTTCAGCCAGACTCCCATATTTCTGCCAGCCCTTTGGATCCAGTGCAGCATCTCATCCCACGCTAACACATCAGCTGGTGCACTGATAGGGACACATCTCATCAGTCAGATCCTAGAAGGGCAAGACAGTCAGTCGCATGAAATCCTGTTCACTTGCAGGCCAGTGACGCGGCCCTACACTCAGCTGCCCCGACCCAGCCACTCTGTCAGGAGGCTCATGTTAATATTAGTCTAGCATTGATATAATTAATAAGAGAAAATGACATTTGAACCTCAGCAGACCCCAAGGCCAGGCAGATGTCACTTACTGTCTTTTGAAGCATCTCTACAATTGCCCTTTTTGGAGAAACTCGGGACTGGCTCTAAGAGTGGCGCTGGACACCCTCCACCAGGCCCAACCTGTCTGCTTTTCTCTCCAACTTCCCAAGATGAGCCGCTCAATTCTTGTTAAAAGTGACAATTCTGGAGCTGAGAGGTGGCTCAGTGGGCAAAGCGCTTACTGTGCAAATGCGAGGTGCCGAGTTTGGATTCCCGGCCAATTTTTAGCTGGGCATGGTAATGGGAATCTGTAACCCTAGGGCTGGGAGGTGGAAACAAGATGACCCCAAGGCCATCCAGCTGAGTCCTTGAGCCCCACCTTCAGGGACTCAAGAGAGCAAGAGGAGAAGACATTTGATTATCAATCCCTGGCCTTTGTGCGCACGGATGCACATGAACACATACCACACACACAAATACTGCCAGGCAGCTCAGTTGGTGAAGTGCCTGAAACAAAAACAGAGATCCGAATTCCGAAGCCAGGCAGCGGTGAAGCACACCTTTAGTTCCAGCATTCGGGAGGCAGAGGCATGCTGATCTCTGTGAGTTTGAGGTCAGCCTGGTCTATAGAGGGAGTTCTATAGGACTGTTACACAGAGAAACCCTGTCTCAAACAAACAAACAGACAAACAAACAAAAACAAAAAAGGACAGAGAGAGAGATCTGAATCCCAGTCTCCAGCATCATAGAAAAGCCAATGCAGCTGCACTTGTCTATAATCCCAGTGCTGGGGTGGACCTGGCAGAGCACTGTAACTCACTGACCAGCCAGCCTAGCCAACTGGTGCTATCCAATGATAGACTCTGTCTCAAAAAGTAGAGTGCCAAGGAATACACCCAGTAGTCAACCTCTGGCCTCCACGCACACAAATAAGAACATACAGTACACACATAACTGTGTGCATGTAACCTGTTAAAAAATAAAACAATAAAATGCCACTTCCTCTTCTCCACTTCCAGGCCCTGAGCCATGTCACACAGTAACCCCAGGACAGAGACAAGAGGGAAGAAGAAGGGATACAGTTCCTTAAGTGGGGTTTCAACCTGTCACTGAGGCACAAAGTTCCTCTTGGTGAACCTAAGCCCAAGAATTTCTTGAGTTTTCCATCAAGTTCATTGTTCATAGGAGGTGGGGGACAGTACAAGCCAAATATTACTGCCCAACTGTCACAAGCAGCTGGGACCATTCCTAAACCCTAGCCTCATAGCACAAGATCCTAGATCTCATCCTAGGTATAATTGGTTGCATCTGAGATGACACCAACAAGCCCTGAGCTAGTGAGATGCCATCACTCCCTAGTTGACCTGGGGGGGGGCACTCACACAGATGTATACAGCACAGACCCTCGTAGTTACTGGGTCCACAGGGGAAGTCACCACCAGGTCTTGCTTCCCAGCAATGGCGTCACTGCTGCCTGCTATGCAAACTATGAAACTAGGGCATGGTGGGTAGTCCTAGTCCCAGCACTTGTCATACCGAAGCAAGAGGATCATCAATTTGAGGCCAGCCTGAACTACATAGTGAGCCCCTATAATAAAGGAGGGGCTTTGTGTAACTTAGTGGTGGAGCAACTGCCTAAGGTTTGCAAAGCCTTGGGTTTAATCACACACACACACACACACACACACACACACACACACACACACTTTTTAAAGATGGAAAGGGAAAAATTTCAAATCAACACTGAAATGTACTAAGAGACTGAGGGCAGGCCCTAGAGAGAAAAGATAAGAGCCTGCCAACCTGCATTTATCCCAAAAGAGGAGCAGGAAACAAAACATGCCACTACACCCCCTGGGATACCTGTCCACTCCTCACCAGTCAATCCTAGAAGTGGTGCTGACGAGCTGCTACTCCTGATGGGGAGGGTCGAGACGTGCACGCGCACACGCACACACCCTCTGCCAGCTTTATCTTCTCCAGGAACACCAGGCCTCGTTGGGCTCTGTGTGTCACAAAGCATGTAGTAGGTGCTAAGTTGTGCCTCACAGAGACCAGACACCATCTATCAACCTGAGTAAGGCCTATCCACTCCATATTGGCTCTCTGGGGTTCAGCTGCTACAAGACCAGGAAATACAGGACTTGAGATAAAATCTGGGCACTGGCAGCTCCCTCCCCAAAGTCCCTACATTTTGGTAAGGGGTAGGGCTTATAAAAGGGTGGCATAAGAAAGAAGATAAAATACTGAGCCACACAGTCCCGATGAGGAGGCACTGGGCAGTCATCAGCGTTAGCTGGGCTACTGTGGGTTCAACTTGACCCTTTCCCTTTCCCTAGTGATTCAGAGGCAAAGTTTCCCAGCCTAGAGGGGCAGGTTCTGGGCCAAAAGACTTCTAACCATTCTACTCCCCACCCTCGGCCTGGGAGGGACTGGGCACTCTCCGGCACTGGGTTTAAGAGACCTGGTCCTCCTTGAGCAAATAGAGACTTTGCCAGACCTCACCCATAAACCTGCCTTCATTCTCCAAGTCCCGCTTTCTCCATTAGTCAGGCCACTCCACCTGCCTTCCTTCCCTGAGGCAGTCTCCCTTAATCTTCTGGGCACTTCTTTGAGAGGGATTGGGGAAACAGGAATACAAGCACCTTCCCCATCCTCCTACATCCCAGGCGGCCTCTCTGCACCCCAGAGGTTCTCTACCTGGCATCTGGGATCTGGACCAGGGGCACACACAATTCATGGCAATGAGTGGGGTGGAGGGTAGACAAGCTCCCAGGCTCCTGTACTTTGGTTGCTGAGGCCTGCCCGCCCTCTTTTCACATCTCTCTGCTCTGGCGCACTCTTCAGGAAAGCCCAACTTTCCTGAGTCCAGAACTATCCAAGGCATTCTAAGCCCCAAAGAACCTCCTCCCTAAAGCCCTACTTTCTTATCCTCAATGCCCCACCCTCCTCAGCGGCCTCCCTACTCTAAGTCTGTCAACCCTACTTCAGACCCCCATGCACTGACTCCAGCTGACAGAATTACCCACAAAGCTCTCTGCCCTGGGTACCGAGACAGAAACCCAGTACCATTCCGGTGTCAGCACCCACCCTGGTGTGCTCTCATCAAAGCTGGAAAGAGACAGATCATGATAGCTCCTTGCAGTTCAGGCTCCCTCATCCTCTTGGAGCTAAGAACATGGGCAGGGTAACAGGACCTAACTCCCCCATCTCAGAGACTTTCAGATTCAGATTCTTTCCCCACTACTTCTAGAAACCGTGGCCTGCCAAACAAGATCAAGCAGCAGAGCCAGCTGCTCACCTGGAGAGGGGGTGTCAGGAAGAGGAAGGCTGACCAGGTCAAGGGAGGAAGGACAAGCATGAGCAGCCTTGCAGGTGCGGATGTTCCTCTCAAGCTTCAAACTTCCCCCTCCTCTCAAGCTTCAAACTTCCCCCTCCTCTGTGGGTCCTCGTGGCCTGACAGCTAGAAAGCCAGAAGAAACCTTTGGGACCCTTCATGGAGCTCTCCCTTAAACCATCCTTCCTCATCCCTATGGGGTTCAGAATTAAAGCCTGGAAGGCAGGGTGGGGGTCAGTAAACCTGGACTCTTAATTCTATGAACCTCGAGATGCAGCACCAAGGCCCAGGGCAGGCAACTCTTTGACACACACCCCAGCAAGACTAGGGACCTGGCAAATGTGCATGCAAAGAAATGAATGGATGCAGCAGAGGTGTGTGTTTAAAGTCTTCCTGCCAAATTCACCTAAGAGATGCCTGCCTGAACCCCGGGGAGGGCCCAGAGTGCCTCCACTTCACCCCCAGCAGGCAGTCTAGGGAAGTGAAACTGAGTCACAGAACAAACTTGGCCTGAACTTTGTCCAAAACTCAAAAGACAGAGTGGAGGCCAAGCACAGGAAAGTGACCCAAGTGAGCTCTGTCCTTCATGGCTCAGTGAGGGAGGGAAGGATCAGAGGCCACATAAAGAGGCCTTTGAGGGCTTTCAAAGGGGCTCCTGCCACCCCACAAGGCTGAGGTGGAGCAGGGGGAGCAGAGACCCTCTGCTGACAGAGAGACCACAGCCAGCAGAGTCTGGGGACAGGCCCCGCCCCGCCACTGTCAGACGGCAATTCTATGGCGTCTTTATGCATGCCGGAGTCCCCACACCCCGCCCAGGCACATCAAACAGCCTCAGCCCCCACACTGACCCCGCAGGCTCTGCGACCCTGTGTCCTCCCTTCTCGCTCACAAAGAGGGCTGCTTTCTCACAGACTGAGTTCCTCTGGAAGCTCAGAACACGCTTCTCTATCCTTCACCACAACCCACTGACCTTCCCAGAGAAAGAAACCTGGTAGGGAGAGTCTCACACCGAAGCACAGCCAAAGAAAGGGGGTAATCACCCCAGTCAACCTTCCTGGCTCACCCCAGGCAAGGCCAGAGAGAAGGGGAGCAGGGATCCCCGCTCCTCCAAAGTGGGCTGGATTCAATGCTTTGTTCCACACTAAGCACACCCTGGAGGCTGGCAGCAAGATGATCCTCTAGGGGTCCCAGCGCAACGCCCTACTGCCCATTCCCTTGCCTCAGTCCCAGGAGACAAATGCCCTGAGCCTTGCCTTATAAAACTTGGTACACTGCACTCCTAAAGCGCAGCTGCATGGTAGAAAACTTGGAGATACCTTAAAGGGGGCGGGGGGCCTTGAGGCACCGAGCTTGCTCTTTGAGTCCTTTCTTACAGACCTCACACAGGTGCCTTGGAAATTTCTACCTGGGCTACTGAGATGGGGACGGTGGGGGGGGTGAGGGGGGGCAGCATGGAACACTGAACTTTGATACCTTCCAACCTAGCACTCAAGTCTTTGGTTTTCTAGGGCCAATTATTTCCAAACGGGGAGGGTCTGTTTATCCCTTGTCCCACTCGAGAAAAACTCCACAGCGACTGCCCAAACAACACCACCTCCCAGGCATCCGAGGACCCCCTCACAATGCAACCTCTCCACTTTGAGGGAGTCCTAACAAAGAACATCGGCTGGGCGGAGGGAAGGGGGACCCAGCCCCACCCCGGGCAGGTTCCCTAGCTCCTGCGTCCCCCGTGGCTGGGAGGCCAGGGATTTAGAGTTCACCCTGCTGAGCTGCCTTTTCTTCCGTCAGACTGGAAGCCTTCTGCTCAGCAGCTTGTCAGAGAGAGTGAGGGGCTGCAGGCCGGGACACAAAGGGGGATTAGGGAGAAACCTCTGGGCCCGGGGAGTAATCCATCAAACTCGCCCCCGCTGCCAGCTCTGGCCCCTTCCCACTCAGTTCCCCTTCCAGCTGCTGCTGGCCCCCCACCTCCTCCTGCTCCAGAGTCCTGTCACAACCGGGCAGCAAAGAGAATCCCAGGCCCGAGGGGGGCAGCGGGGGCACACCAGAGACACTGGGAAAAGGGCAACGGCTCCCTCCCCCCGCTCGGTCGAGATGTGTGAAAACCCAACAGGTGGCAGTGGCTTGGAGGAAGGTTGCTTTTGTTGCGGTGTCTGAGAGCCCAGTGCAGCTTCGGAAAGGAACAAATGCTAGAGATTGGGGGAAGGGGAGGGGAAGGGGCAGCAAGCAGTCCCTGGAGACGGCACTGATCTCCCCTCCCCTCCTCTCTCCAATCTAGCGGCAGGGACTCTGGGGCTGGCCTGAACCTCACCTTGGCCAGCAGTCAGTCCTAGACAGTCTAAACTGAGGCTGCAGTACCCCTTAGGTCTCCTGGTCAGCCTGGTGACAGTTAACACACATGTGCATTTGTTTCCAGGCATCTGGGCCTCCCAACCAGACTTCACTGCTGACAACAGCTGCCACCCACGGTCACACAGTGGGTGCTCTCCATACCAAGACAGATAGCAGTCTTCTACCAGGAACCCTCTTCCACCCCTGGGGCTGGGAATTTGAACATGGCTATCCTGAACCCTGGCACGTTCCACAGTGATCTAGCTTTTGGGAGGTCAGCTGGACCTGGGTTTGATGCAGGTTTCAGCCTGTTTGTAGCTTAACCTACTGACCCTTAGTTTCCACCATCTATAGTTCCACCATCTATATAATTGCAGTTAGCCTGTGTAACTGCTACGTGCACGCCAACCCCCCTTTCAATCAGTTTCCTCTGCCGGCCACTGGGTGATAGGGGTACAATTAGCATGCCCGTTTCACAGAAGGAACTTAATACCACTGACTTTAGGCTCCAGGTATGGCTCAGTGGTAGGGTGCTTACTTAGCATGCAGAATGTTCAGGAATTCCATCCCAAGGACCACCAAAACAAAAATCTAAAAACCAACAACTTCGAAGCCATGTGGGAATAAGGGTATGAAGGCCTTTGGTGGACGGAACCTGGGAGAGGATTTCTCCTGTCCTAACATAGTGGCTGGAGAGATCAACCCTGCCTTTCTCCTTAGCTTCCACTCTCCCTATCGGCCTCTTACCAGATCCCAGCAGCCCCCAGTGGCAAGAGGAATGCCAAGAATGTAAACGCCTTCCCAGGTGCTGGCCCCAACAGGTGAGGCGAGGTCAGTGCCACAGATCTGCTGCACAGGGAAGGCTGTCCCATGGTTACCGACAGTTGTTTCCATCCACAGGGACAATGATGACAATAGCTGACCCTACCAACCGCCCAGGGGACATTTAGCACATTCCAGGAGCTTTGGAGCCCTCTTAATAAAGGTTTACCATACAGAGTTGGTATTTCATATTCTTATTTCACAAGAAGAAAACTTTGGTTTCAGAGAACTTAACACCTCCAAGTTTGAAAAACTAAAACCAGAAAATTTGCAACCATTCAAAAATTCTGGAAAATACTTTGAACTGCCAGCCAGAAAGATGTAGTTCTATTTTGGCAACACTGATAGCTATGTAAGGCAGGAAAGCCATTTCACCACCCCAGGACTCAGTTTCCATACATGTAAAACAAGAGCTAATCTAACATCTAAGGTGTACAGTTAGGAGACCTAGCACCTGTCCTGAGCTGAGCCACAGGTAGGGTGATCTCATAGGCAGGTGTCCTCTGACAAGGCCACAGGGCATTAGGGAGGGGCTTGTCCACAGTCAGTCTTTACTAATGAGTCAGGAAGTGGGGAAGAGTTCCCCAGCTGCACTTACCCCATCAGACCTGTCCACACACTGCTCAGATACCAGCACTAAGCCAAGGTCAGAAGTCACCTGAAATGCAACGGAGTAAGCAGGGCATGGGGGACAGAGCTGCCCTTTTCCCTCCTCTCTCCTGGAGCTGGACTCTGTTCCTGGCAGAAATTAGTAACTAAATTCTTTCTTTTCTTGGTCCACAATAAAAGCAGAATGCCAAAAAAATCTCCAAGTCCTCTGCCGAGGCGGAAGAGAACAGAGCCATGGGAAGTAATGGGGGTCTCAGCACAGTCTCTAGGCCACTTTAGGCCACTCAGAAGACTCCTCCCATTCTTCCAGAGCCTCTGCAAAGTGAAACTTCACCAAGCCTTTCTCTCAGTGAACTTGACACCTGCCAGTCAGCCAGGCCAGCCTGGGCAGCTCTTCCCATGGCGCACACAGCCAATCCCAGTCCTCCTCCCTTAGCCTGGCCTCTTTCTGGAGGTGAGGGACACAGGACAGAGGCCAGGGCCTGAGCATTTGGGTCAAATCCACAGCTGAGCAGAGCCCTGGGCAGAATGCTCCAACAAGGTAATACCCCAGCTCTGGATGCCCCACCTCCAGCGTTGTAAATCTGATGGTCTCTCTGTCCATCTGCCCCTGACATATGCAGGTGTGGGACCAGCCTATCTGTAATGAGAGGGGTCTGGTCCAGCCAGCTCTGTGGAAGTCTAGTCTCCAAGATGAGGGACACACCTGCAATCCTAGCATTAGAAAGGCTTGAGAGAAGAGGACTGAGGATTTGTGACCAGTCTGGGCTACATGGCAAGACCCTGTTTCAAAAGAGATAACAAAAATTAGCCAGGTATACACATTTTTGGTCCCAGCAGAAGCAGATGGATCTCTGTGAGTTTGAGGCCAGCTTGATCTTCATGGTGAGTTCTAGGCCAGTCAGGCTATACAATGAGATCCTGTCTCAAAAACAAAGCAGGCTGATGATCTAGTTCAGTGGGGGAAGAGCTCAGGTAGCTCCTCTATTTGATCCCACGCCCAGAAAAAAAAAAAAATAAAGGTGTTTTATCCACTCTTGGAAGAACTATACCTCAGTATGCAACCCAAGTACCCCTAAAGAAATGTCAAAGAGAGTGGTGGTGGCTTGTGTCTTTAATTTCAGCCATCGGGAGGCAGAGGCAGAAAGATCTCTGTGAGTTCGAGGCCAGCCTGGTCTATACAGTGAGTTCCAGGACAGCTAGAGCTACACAGAGAGAAACCCTGTCTCAGAAAAGAAAGGAAGAAAGGGAGGGAGGGAGGTCTCAGAGCCCTAAAATGTGCCCATCAGCACTCACAGAGCCAGTTACCATCCCCCCCACACACACACACACATGCACACCAGTGAAAGTAATGGAGGTACAGAAATAACTGATTATAACTCTGCTTAGCAGGAGAAACACGATGAAGTGCAATTCATGTGCAGTTAAGGTGGTATAACTGCTAAGACACAGGCCAGCAAGTAGGGGGCGTGGTAGTGCCAAAGTCAAGGCTTCCTGGAGGAAGTGGACTTGTGGCTGAGTCATGAAAGGTAAGCAGGTGCTGTACACAAAGGGCACACAGCCCCTAGAGCCTGGGATTTCCAAACACATCCACCCCTCCTATTGGCCCCTCTCCAGTGAGGTATACAGGAAAGAACATGAGAACCAAAGCCACACAACTGGGTTCTGATCTCAGATCCGGCTCTCAGAACGGTGTGCCCTGGATGGTCACACCTCCTTGGGCTCAAGACAGGGGAATTCACTGGCACTTGGCTGTTTTTTGCTTCCAGCTATTTCCCCTTTCTTAACAGCCTTTGCCCTTCGTTTGAACCCTCTCTAGTTCAAGCCCTACACCTAATAATCCAGGACTCTCCGAACCCCAAGATGTGTTCTCGTCTCTCTCTCTCTCTCTCTCTCTCTCTCTCTCTCTCTCTCTCTCTCTCTCTCTCTCTCTCCTCTCTGCTACAACTAAGGCACAAGGCTAGATTTTGCATTTGGTCTTCAGTCTCTGGTTTGGCCCTATCCCATGGCACCCTTCCTCTGAGTCCAGACAGCTAGAAGCAGAGCACAACCCAGGCCCTGATATCCAGGAAGCAGACCAAGGCAGGGATCATTTGATTGGACCAGAGAGCCCAGGAGTCAGCCAGGGCCACTTGCTGGTATCTGGGTACACAAATCTCCAGTGTCAGGAGCTGGGAATCTACATGGCTACATCCCTACAGTAACAAAGTGCTCCTAGTTTGGATACTATTTGTTGGCTCAAAGTACACTTGTGATTAGATACTTGGGGGGTGCTGATGGCTCTCTGAGGAGAGGAACTGCTGTTGGGGACTGGCTGGTCCTGAGGGTATCCCATCTGGCTGGCCTGGCCTGGGTTTGATAACCAGTGGAAGCCGAGATAAGAGTTGCTTCCTACCTTCTTCACTCTGGCTTGTCCCAGCACCCCAGAGAAAGTGATGTCCAGAGTTAGGGGGAGGAGAACAAACATTTTTTGAGTACATGGTATATGCAGATTTTGCCAACATATGCATCACATCTAATTCCCACCACAGCCTTGCAGGGTGACTAGAACCTCCACTTACAGAGAAACCAAGCCAACAGTGTAGGCAGGAGGACATCTCCAACCTCAGAATTAAAGAGGCTCCCGACCCCAGTCCCTCAGGGGAGGAGGAAGAAACACAGGCCATGTAGCAGAAAATGGGATTAAACAGGTAACTCTGGCACAAAGATCAGGGCACTGATATGGCTCTGTCACTGACTGCCCCCACCCTCCAGACAACAGTCAATACACTAGACAAAGCTCAGCACTCCCAGCGCTGTTGCTGGGAGTCAAGTGGCATCAGCATTTGAGACGCTGGGCCTGGTACCAACTGGTCCAGCGTCCACACACACTGTCCAGCAAACAGGGCCACTGGCTTTTAAAAGGGAGTTAGGCTGGGAGGGCAGCAGATCTAACTCAGTGAAAGAATGCAAGCCTAGAAAGTTAGGCTGGGCTTTCCTCATGGATACCAAAGAATATCGAAAGACCCCAGTGGCTGGAGAGAAAAGACAGAAAGGAGTCCTCACTTCAGGGCACCCTCCCCACAGTCGTCCTAAAATAACACGTAACCTGCCTACATAGAAGACTCCTCCTTTACCCGCAGTACCCTCCTCCAGCCTGTGAGTATACTCTTGGGAGGGAGGCAGGCAGCGGTCTCTGCACTAATCATAGAACACATCAGGAAGTACAGACAGAGGAAGAGATCAAGATGCCCACCCAGTCTTGGTTTGTTCTCTGCACTGGATGCAAAATTCAATTGCAAATGTGTTACTCATGGCTTCCATACAATTGCATGTGGTGACGATCCCTGGCTAAGAAAACGGTTTCTAAGTTAATCCACATGATGGCCTCAACTGTCAAACAGCAGCAGCTGACATTTATCAGGCTCTCCATAAGTAGCCCCTGTGCTCAGAGGTTTACCTGCGCCTCTCCTTAATCCCGAAATCCTGGAGGATCCTGGAGTCCTAGTGTGCTTGGTTTACAGAAGAGAAAGCACAATGAGCAGGCTAATACCCAAAATGGGATTCGATCCACTTGCTAGAGCCAAGTCTCTTAAAGACTTGAACAAACTTCCCAAAACCCAAGAGATCTTGTCCCCAAAGAAGTCTAAAACAGATTCCTTAATAAATAAATAAAAAGAGCAGGGCCCATGCTAGGCATGATGGCATACACCTGTAATCCCAGCACTGGAGAGCTCAAGACAGTTGTGAGTTCAAGAGCAGCCTAAGCTACATAGATACTCACAAAAACCAGAGGGCCTCAAGGAGTCTCAAATCAGCCACTGCAAACCATCCAGACCCAGATAAATGTAACAGTTAAGACTAGCATTTCTGAAGCATTTACTACACTTCAGACATATAACAGCATGGGTTCTGTTTGTTGTTGTTTTAGACAGAATCTCACATAACCCAGGCTGGTCTGGAACTCATTATGAAGACGACACTGGCCTTGAACTCCTAATCCTCTAGCTTCTGCCTCCCAAGGGTGCTGAGATTACAGGTGTAGGCCATCAGGCTGGGCTAAAGACACACAGTTAAACCCTATATGCGTTATTTGATGGAGTTAAATGTTTAGACTGTATCTGTTAGTGCTGTTTGCATTTTGTAATTAACTTAAATAAAAACCTGTATAGAGGGTATGGTCATTAACATCATCATCAACCTCATTTTGCATCAAGGTTGAAAAGTTAGCACGACTTGCAGGATAGAGGTGCAGGATAGAGGGACAGAAAAGCCCGCTTCCTGGCAGTGGGTGTTCTCTCCGCTGAAGTGCTATAAGGGTCCAACGGTCCAGAGGTTGGAACCCACCTGAAATCAGTCTTCCAGTATTACATTTCTCCCCACCTTCCTGCTGTTCTGTCCCCAGCGCTTTGCCTAGGCTCAGTTCCAGCTTGTGACCTGTACACATCTTCCTACAACCCAGCAACCCGCAGGGCATAGTGGACCACCCAGAGACCTTGTCCAGTTCCTCCTCCTGCTCCTTCAGGGTTACTCAGGGAAATAGGAGGCATAGTGGATTCCAACCTCCACCCCAAAAGTGTATAGGAAAGCTCCCCTTGGCAAAGACCCTAACTGGGACCTGTATGTCCACAGCCTTATTGTTATCTTTAGACTCATCCAGTGAGTCAAGCTTCATTTTCTGGACACTTTTGGCGCAGTCTTGCTTCCAGGACAGCCCTGGAGCTGGGGCTGGCGTGAGATAAGGGAGGAATGAGGGGATGAAAAGGATCCAACAGAATAGCCAGAGGCTTCAAATCATGTCCCACACTTACTCCCTAGGACGTGGTGTTCTGTGAGGTTCCGAGGTTTCCAGTCCAGCGTATATGGGCCCTCCTCTTCCCAGCTCCATAAGTCACCCTGTTCCCTATGCCTTAGGCACGTGGGCCCACACTGAGGCTGCCGCTCTGGGAAAGGGATTGTGCATCAGGCTTAGGAAACAGGTCAGAAACGCCACCAGCCTCACCCTCACTCTTGAGTAAAGCTTCCAGGAGCCCAGCAAGAGTCATTCTTAGCCCCGTGTCTATACCGTGGCTGCAAGGCCCTAACTGGGCTATTCAAAGTTCAGCTTAGCTGGAATAGGGTCTGTCACTGCTGAACATCAAGTTCTCTCCAAGTACCCACCGGACCAAACTCCTCCTACCTCCAACTCAGTCTCCTGATGAAAGAGGAAGCACCGGGTACCCCGTGGCCTTGGACAAGTCAAGTGCGTGTCATGAAGGAGGGAGGGGGCTGAGTCGGAGGTCAAGGGGGAGAGCAGTCACAGGGTTCACTGGAGGGGAGCAGAGGCCAGGGAAGGGTTGAGCCGGCAGGCCCCTGGGGTTTCTCCACCTGGCGTGCTACCGCCCGCCTAGCGCTTTCTAGAACCTCAGAGTACTCTCCATCCCCACCTGAGCCTCGGGACACAAGAGCCACAGCCGGCGCTGCTTTTCCCTCCTCAGGAGGTAAAGGAGGCAGAGAAAGGGGGGTGGGGGCACAGGATCGCGCGTGTACACACACACTCAGTAATCCAGCCTCAACTCCACTAAAGCCTTGCCCCAATACTGCGGTCAAGAAAGTTATGTCCCCCTTCTGTCCCCGACCACGGCGCCCAGCTGGAGGCCCCTTCTCGGACTCCCCTAAGTGAGGACTGTGCGCGCCGCGGTGACTCATCTGCCCCTTTCGGGCGAAGCTCAGACAAGGGAAGAAATAAACGCAACTTTCCAAAGAAAACTCTGCAACGGGAGGCTGCAGCAGGGGCGGCCGGCCCTCCGCGGGCCTGGCCCGGGACTCCACGGCCCCGATCCCGCCCTCCATGCGCGGCCCTGGACAGCGGGCGCCGCAGCTCAGCACTCCCGGAGGAAGCGCATTCGGCGCGGACGCGAGCGGGTGCCCGCCCGGGGCACCGGGCCGCCAGGGGCCGCGCCCTCCCCACGAGCCTCCTCTCGCGCAGGGCCGGGACGCTACCGCGCGGCCCCATCCCGCGGGGCGCAGAACGCCACCGCCAAGCGTGGCCACCCGTGCGCTCCTTTCCCACCGGGACCGGCCCCTTCCCTACCTGGCGGGGCGCGCGGCTGTCACCTGGGGCTGGCGCGTGCAAGCTCGGACCCCTGCTTCCCCTACGCGCGCCAGCGGGCGGCTTTTAAATCTCCAGGTTACTCGGTGGGGGAGAGAGAGCATGCGCGCTGGGGCTGCCAGGAGGGGCGGGGCGAGGCGGGTCGGAGGTGGGGGGTGCTGGGAGGGATGGAGGGGTGGGGCCGGTCCCCAAGGGAAGAAAGCGGGAGGTGGAAAAGCAGTCTCCTTTCTGGTCGCGGCCGGACGAGCAGCCCCCGCGTGGCTCCTAGACTGCCCTGTCATTACCTAGAGCCGTGCACCGCCCCCTCTGCCGCGCGCCACAAAAACATTTAGGTAAAAACTACCCGGCTCCACGGGGTACCTCCCCTCTGCTCCCGAGCCAGTCTGCGACCATTACCCGCGCGTGCCGTTCTGGATATCCTGCTGTCCAGGCACAGCTGCAACCCACCGGCCTTGGACTATGCTTTGAAACGATCTGTCACATTCTGCGAGTTACTCTCCCTGCTCTCAGAAAGCTAACTCAGTGCCTCTTTCTACAACTCAAAGTCAAACTCCAATTTTTTTTTTTCTACTGTGGGTGTGTATACGGAAGGAGTGGTGATAAACTGCCACCAATATGTTCCCAGTCAAGGTTTCCAAAATGCCTTGACTAGCAGGAAACCAGTGCAGGTGGGAAGCAGATCGCTGCAGTCCTGGGCTGACCTCAGGGTGGAGGTTGGGGGCTTTATTGCCTCTCTTTCATCCATGGAATTTTATAAGGAGAAAAGAAATTCATTTAGGCGACTTGTTGACTTCAATACCACAGGCTAGAGATATCTGCGGATTTTGTGGTGCATGAGACTCAACTAATCAAAATATTAGAGGAAAATGTTACGTTGATGATATGTGTTGTGCGTTAGGCTGAGGATTATTTTAATTGTCTCAGTATGAATATGAACACTCCTGTTTTCTTGTCATTATTCTCTGAGCGAGATAGATATTATAACAAGTTCTTCACCTGTGTGAGCATTTACGCCAAATTAAGTGTGTGTAATTTCTCAATGAAATGAAGTCCACAGGAAGATGTGTGTAGGTTTGTGCTCAAATATGACACCATGCTACACCAAGAGGCCTTGGGATGGATAAAGTTTCTAGAGGGTCCTGGAACCATCTGCACAACAAAGTCCCAGGAGATGCTTTTGATGGGAAGGACCTGGTTGGCCTTAGGTAGGAACTGGCTACTGTGATGCTCGATTGCAATGCTAGCCCAGTGTTAACCAGCTGTGCACCATGGGGCAAGTCCTTCCCATGTTCTGGGTTCTGTTAGAACAGGCAGCTAGTCAGCTGAGCCTTAGAGGCACCCCCAGCTGGGAGCATGGGGACAGAATAGAAAGGAAGATACCAAAGGGAGAAATGGGCTACTAGGGAAGAGAGTCTGTGTACAGGGACAAGCAGAGGACAAAAATGTCAAGAGTCTACTTTCTGAGTCATTTAAGTTCAACTTGAAAAACATCTGGGCATGGCGTCCCTGGGAGTACATGAACCTCCATCCCTAGCTGGGACCCTGGCTTTCCAACATTTTTGGCATACTTATTTGTGGCCAGCAGAGAGCCCAGGGTGGAGTACTGGGTCCCTGAGCCAGTGTCCCCTTTGCCCCAGGAAAAAGGGCAGGAGTCAAGGGGAATGCCAAGTCAGGTGGAAAATTACAGAGCCCGGAAAGTGTGGACAGTGGTATTTTCCAGGCCTGGGAAAGAACAGTGGGAGCAAGAGTGTTGTCCCACCTCAGAGGACTGGGAGTCCTTTCTCTTGTCTGTGCTTCATTCCTTGATAGAAGGAAGAGGGGTAGGGCTCCAGAAAGTGAGGGAACAGCTTGGTATGAGATCCAGGACCATTCCCTAGCAGTCTGCCTACCACCTGAACAACTGCCTGAGACCTTGTTCCCAACAAAGGTACTTCCTTTCCAAGCCACAGGGATAAGTTTAGAGCCTTAGGCCATCCTGCTTTAAAATCCCTTCCTCCTGCAGCCTCCTGCCATAATAATACTAGTTAACCAGTGTGCCAGGAACTGTTTCTAAATGCTTGGGACAACCCAGACCAGGAATATTTCTTAAAGTCACTAAGGTGGTTTCTCAGTTTAACTCCTTTTCCCCAACTCCCCAATCACAGTCTCCAGCTGCAGACCAAGGCAGAAATAGAAGTCTCTCATCTAGCCCTGACTGTAACTTCAGAGCTCAGAGGAATTCTTCACACCTGTGTTCCTCCCACCATGCTGCCGCCTTCTGCACCAAAAACTTCTCTGTGTCTCAGTTCTCCACTAAGTAGGAAAACCATCGTGACCCTTTCCTTCCTCTCCCCCTCCCCCATTGCTCACATGTGCACACACATACTAAAACCCTGCTCCCTAGCCACTTCCCATTTATAGGAAATGGGGGATGATGTGAGGAATAAGGCCATCCTTGGGGAACTGCTAATAGTCTGGCTGGATATTGGAGAAACCAAAGATGCTGGCAAAATGCATTAGCAGAGTCCGCCCCACCCCCTCCCCATCTTCTCCCCATTATCCTTGGGCTCAGAGCAAGCAGCCTCCTTTCTAGGGAGATAAGATACCTAGCTGAGAGTACTGGGCTTTGCAGAAGGCTGAGAAGCCAGGAAGGACCCACAGTTCTTTTGATGTCTTCTCTCCCCATCTGCACAATCCAAAGACTATGGCATTTCCTCATCCTCTTTGCTTCTCCTGCCGGCCTGGAAGGGAGAGTCAGCAGTCTCTTGAAATCAGAAGGACCAGCAACAGGGTCAAATCAATGCTGGCAAATTGGAAAAAAGGATGAGTCCCCTGGATGCAGCAATTCTATTCCTGGGAGTTTTCTGGCAACAAAGTAGCGGTGGTTCAGAAGCATGTGTCTCATTATTCTTCCTAGCAGGGAAAAGCTAGAAACAAGAGTATAGAATAACAAGTCCCTGGTTCAGCAAATTATGGCAAATCTACACAATGAAAAGATCTGCTACTATTAAAATTGATGACAGGCAGGTAGTGGGTGCCTGTACTCACATCATTCCAGAGGCAAAAGCAGGAGGATCGTGAATTTGAGGTAGCCTGGAGATTCTAGCTCAAAACACTAAGGAGAAGAAGTGTAGCTCAGCGATAAAAGTCTTGTGTTCCATCCCAGCCAATGAAAAAGATCGAATTATAATTACCATTGGAGACCTGTCTGTGATGTGTCATCAAGTGAGCGGAGCTGGTTACAAAATAGCCTGTACAGCAACATATGGATTTGTGTAAAAAACTCATATAATAGGATTAGATCTTGAAATGAAAGGGGGTTTCAATGGAAAGAGTAGAACTGGATTAATAAAATCTCATTCTAGTAAATAGCACTCCACTAGCATTCATTTCTCAGTTTTGATTATTGTGCTGTGGAAAAGTGGTCGTTAAGGAAAACTGGCCAACAGTGGGCAGGAATTCAGTGTTATTTTTGTGATCTTAGTCTAAGGTTTAAAACATGGTTTTAAAGTGAGAGCCCCAGGATTTCCCTGTCTCTCTGCCTACCAGCTTTGGGATTACAGTTATTCGCTGCCTGGCTTTTTTTCGAGACAAGGACTTACTATCTAAAGCCCAGGTTAGCTTCGAACATGAGACCCTTCTGTCTCCACCTCTGTAGTGTGTTACACCAAGCCCAGCTTGATAAACATGTACTTTTTGTTTATTTGTTTGTTTGTTTGTTTGTTTATGGTGTGTGTGAGGGCCCATGTGAGTTACTCTGTGTGTGTGTTGGTGTGTGTGTGTGTGTGTGTGTGTGTGTGTGTGTTTAGGTCAGAGGACAACTTGCAGGACTTGGCTCTCTCCTTCCATCATGGGGGCTCTAGAGATCAAACTCACAGTGTTAAGTGTGACAGCAAATGCCTTTATCCTATAGCCATCTTGATGGCCCAATAAATATTATTTTTAAATATCAAAAATAAAATGAAATAAAGGGGGAAGAAAGAGAATTGAGTGGCCAGCTCTGTGGCTTCTCTGCCATCTGTGCCCAGTGGACTAGAAGGTGGGCAGATCAGAATCAGGACAGCCACAGTTGAGTAACACCCCTGACAAGGGCTCCATGGTGTGAGGGAAGAATCCAGGAGGAACAGTGTGGACAGGATTGAATGAGGAGCAACCTGGAAGGTTACACAGCCACAGCTGGGCCAGGCCTCCTAGCGCCAAGCATGACAAGCTTCGGGATGTTATGAGAGTACAAGAGTAGGAAATGGAAAGCACTAACAGAACCAGATGGCTCATCTCCCTCTCCAGCCAGCTCAGGGATGCTCGTGGCCTCTGGGTCTTGGGGTCACTATGCTCCACCCTGACTGCTGTCACTGGCCAGAGAGCCTTACAGTTGTTGACAAATGAAGTCCTCACCACATAGCTTGGGACAGTCCTGATCTTCAAGGCACTTTCTGAGAAAAGCTCCCCTCAGAGAATGTTCTGGAA
Organism: Cricetulus griseus; assembly: GCF_003668045.3. NCBI lineage: Eukaryota > Metazoa > Chordata > Mammalia > Rodentia > Cricetidae > Cricetulus > Cricetulus griseus. The sequence continues at coordinate 57,184,385 of NC_048598.1, forward strand.
CCCTTGTATGAGGGACCTGTCTCCTGCATTCAGACTTCCTTGTGGAGGCCGTTGCACCCCATCCCCTTCCCTTACCAGGCCCAGGAAATCTTTGAGAACCAGGTGTCTCCCAGCTGCAGCTTCAACAAGCAGGGGTGAAGTGTAGGAGCCGGAGCAAACAAACCATAATGGAATTGGAATACTGAGCCCATTCCTGCTGCAGGAAGGTCCTGGATTTTTTGCATGGGCAAAGTCAATGTCTAGAAATGGTTTCAGAGGGCAGACTAAGATCAGAGTCATGGGGAGCCAACCAGAGCTAGCTTTCGGGGAGATCTAGAGGGATAGAGAGAAAATTCACTCAGAGGGACACTGGGGCATTGAGGTATCAGAGCACAGTGAGGGTGGATGATCTCCTCTCTCTCTCTCTCTCTCTCTCTCTCTCTCTCTCTCTATCTATCTGTCTCTCTCTCTCATATCTACCTATCCCCTCTTCACATGTCCTGCAAGAACAGCCCAAGGTGCCTCTTGTAGAAGCCTAAGTAGTAGGTAACATTGGGATTTGGTTAGACACCTGGTCAAGACATCTTAGGTCAAGCCTGTGAATCAAGGCCTAAAGAGAATAGCTGTCTCCTTCCTCATGGAGGAGAGTAAACCCCGTACCTCCCTGTAAATCCCCAATGTCAGTTGTTCACCCAGCTGGGTGACAGTAGTAGCAGGCCCCGACGCCACGGAGGTACCGAGTCTTCATGAATACTTGAACACTGAGATTCCATGAGAGCTCAATCCGCCTGCAGGGTTAACTACCTGGGTCAAGAGAATGGGGAAGAGCCAGAGACCATAGATCTCAGGCAATTCCCTTCCCCCATGGAAATGGAAATCCTTCACCAATGAGTCTGTCACCAGGAGACTGCTACAGTCCAGCAAGTGTGGATGTGGTATCACACTGACTAGTGCTACTCAATAGACATCAGAGGCATCATTTATCACCCCCACTAACATTCGTGAGATAACGAGTGAAAGTCATGCTGCACCTAGGATTAGGTCATTCTGCCCAAGAGGGCCAGGTGAAGGATGCTCTCAAACAAGTTAAACATACTTGGGGTCAAAGCAGTCATACCCATTCTGTCTTTGGTATGGAATCCTAAATTGGGTGCCATGCTGAGATGGAGAACACCCTGGATAGTTTCTGCCCCATAAAGATAACAGTTGGTTCCAGGAGCTAAATGAAAGTGGTATTCAGAGGTGACTTAGCCATATGTCCACAACCACAAAGTCTGCAGGCTCCACACCAAGCCTGGATGTAAAGATAATCCTGGCTCAGTGGGCCAGTCAGGAAAGTGGGCAGATTGGGGAGGCACTGGGCTTCTAGGATGCTGATGAGGGGGCCTGATTACCTGCTGGTCCTGGGCAGAGCCTCACAGTTCATGGGTGCTTCTCAAGATATCCTGGGTTTGGTTCCCACAGCTATGTCTACAGTAGGCAGGTGACACTTTTACAGTTGGGGAAACTGAGGGCAAACAGCTTGCCTACGATGGTAGAGCCAAGGAGAGTGAGAGCCCAGGGCTCCTCACTTGAGTGGCTAGATAGCCTTGCGTGCCTTGCCCTGCAGTATGGGGGCTGGCTCAGATGACCTCAGTATCAGCTCTGTACCTAGCCATGTGACAGCCACAGCAGGCCCAGACAGAGCCCACACCAGCTGAAGATCACAGGGATTTTGTTCGGTTGTTAGCTATGAGTCTAGTCTACAGAAGAGGAAAAGTGGTGGGATCAAGCCAGGGGCAGGAGGGTGCAAGAAGCTCTGGGCTCACTCTGTGCAGCATGAACAGGAGGATAAGTCATCTGTACTAATCAGTGTTTCCATGGCATTTGTTCAACTCATATACTAAGTGGAAGCTACAAACCAGAAAAATATTAGAACCACAACAAGAAGGATGAGAGTTGAGCTGGAGAAAGGACTTCCTATGGTATCTGAGCACGGTATAAAATCTAACCTTGTTCTTGTAAGTGTCCACTCAACCTGAATCCAAATTAACCCAAGGGTAACAGGCAGGTGAGATGAGCTGGCTCTTTAGGGGTCTGAGGATGCTGAGAACTGGGATGGCTAGCAAGGGCCCAGAGCTGTGTGAGCTAGACTGGGAGCTGTGTAAGCTGGGCTGAGAATGGCTTTACTAGTAGTCACTGCTGCAGCTAGTCCTGTGTAGCTGAGGGAGCCAGCGGGGCTGATACCAAGTTAAGTGGCTATAAAGTGATTCTCACGGTGCTGATGCAATGTTCAAGATAACAAGTGAGCAAGTCATTAATAACCAGGTTCTGAAGCAGCAGGATGCACACAGCCTATCTGGCCTCTGGGAGGGAGTGGCAGCCTGGGTCCAGGAATCTGGGCAGGGACATGGGCTCCAGAAACAGTGGTGTAGAAACTGAAGAGTTCCAGGACAAGAGATGGGAGCAGGGACAGCTACCTTAGTTCAGTGAGACATGGGAAGAGAGATGCTAGACCAGCACATAGGACCACATTAGCAGTCATGGACAAATGGGCTCACCAGGGACACCCAGAGGGTGCTGAGACCAAAGGACACACAGCAGACCCTGGGTCAGATGTGGGGCAGTTATACCCCTGTCTCCCTCCTCACTTCTTCCAGTTGGCTTCCCTTCTCCTATCCCAGCTTAATCTCATACCCATAATCAAGACCTGGTGGGGCATGAAGGCGAGGGCAAAAAGTCAGCCGACTTGAGCTGGCCTGTCCATAGCCCATACTATATGCTAGGGACCTGACTCTGCCGAAATAGAGGGATTCTTCTGTAAGATTCAGATGGGGGGTGCTGGGTGTTGGTGGCACACTCCTGTAATCCCAGCATTCGGGAGGCAGAGGCAGGCGGATCTCTGTGAGTTCGAGGCCAGCCTGGTCTCCAGAGCGAGTGCCAGGATAGGCTCCAAAGCTACAGAGAAACCCTGTCTCAAAAAAACAAACAAACAAAAAAAAGATTCAGATGGGGGTATCTGTCCCACAGACTGAAGGGTCAGATGCCAGTGGAGGGCAGAACGGAGCACTCAGCAGGAATCCCGCTTTCCTGCCCAGCCGCCATCTGTAGCTCCATGCCATGGTCTGCCTGTGTCCTTGCTTGCCAAGCCCAGATCACCTCTGTCAGCACTTGCCATTGGTCCCTCACAGCTCTGGAAGGTGGACAGAGGGTGTCCATTCTACTTTACAGGATAAGCCTTGCTAAGGACTATGTGGACAGAATGGCAATGCTGGCTGGAACTCCCAGTGCTTCCACTGCACTGGGCTCCCCTGAGTCACACGGGCATTCCTAGAACCTTCACAACCCTCCCAAGCATCAAAGATGAGAGAGGTGCCACCTGCAACCCATGTAGTCACAACCTCTCCCCCTAACCAGGGTTGGAAAGGAAAGCACAAGCCTTGCACGGAAACCAAAACCCACCCTATCTCATTCCTAACTGCCTTTGGGCTTAAACAGGAAGCTAGGGTCCTATCAGAGATGCAATCACAGCACCCTCAGGGGTGGGGGTGGGGGCTGATGGGGAGGTGAGGAGCCCCATGTGTGAGCCTACACAGCCATGGCATGTGCCAGTACAACCCTAGGTAGGCTGTCCCCAACCTTGTAGAGATACTCTGGTTTTTCGCTATAAGCTGATGGGACCCGAGTCATGCTAGTGTAACGAGCATGGTCCCCTTTGTCTACCCAGACTGTGTGAGCAGAAAGATTGTAGCTCATTTAGTGAATGCTCCTGCCTGGGCTTCCTGGTTTTCAAAGTGGCTTTTGTGTGCAACATGTCATTTGGTTCTGACAGTGACCTTGAGAGACAGGTGTTATTATGGGGCGGAAATGTAAACTCAGAGGAGCAATGAATGACTTGCCTGGGCCACGGGGCCTACCTCAAATGCCTGTCCTTGTCCTCTTCTCCTCAAACTCGGTCCTCTTCTAAGGAAGGCACCCCAAAGTGAGGCAGGAGACGTATACTTTATCTCTGTTTACCGACGGGACCTTTTTCCTTAGAGGAAGCAATGCTGTGGGGATTCCATTCTGGTGCTCCAGACTCCCCAGGCATGGTGGAAGATCAGAGAGGAAAAGGAGGCATCCTGAGGGTATGTACTGCCACCCTGTGTCCTCACCTACTGGGAAGCTAGCCTTCTCTTGCTCTCACACTCTGTCCTCTGGTTTAGGCCAAGCCAGAGCTGTTGAGTACATTTGCATGTCCCTTCCCCATCGCTGTGAGTGTGTGCCACCCTCTTCCCCAACAAGGCCACATAGCAGCTTCCCTCAATGTCTTAGTCTCCTTCAGGCCTGGCGTCTCTGTCACATGGAGGATTATTATACACTCCCCAGAGACAGAGAGAGAGAGACCTGTTATTAGGAGCGGACTTCCCACCTCCCGAAGCCACCATTCTCCTCTCCTCTCTAAGAATAAGTCAACAGCCTCTTGCAGGCTGTCTCCCACACAGGCTGTAGAGCGGATGTGGGTGGAATAGTCTTTAGGAAGACAGAGGGCACACAGGGTGACTCCCTGGGGTTGGTCACCTTTATCTTTAAGCGTTGATGTCTCAAAGAAGTGAAGCCACTCTAACCACCCCACTCTCTGCCTACCTAGGAGAAGAAGGCAAACAGTAACAGGCAGGACTTCCCAGGATCACTATGGAGCTCCTCCCCAAAGGTCCAGGAAGGGAGCAGTTCTCTTGGCTGCCTCTGGGCTACAGGAGGTGGGCACTGCCTCTGGGGACACAGGTGAACCAAGGCCTTTCTACTACTTTTCCACCTCCTCCTTCTCCTCCTCCTCCTCCTCCTCCTCGTTTTGATTTTTCGAGACAGGGTTTCTCTGTATAACCCTGGCTGTCCTGGAACTCTCTGTAGACCAGACTGGCCTTGAACTCTCAGAGATCCGCCTGCCTCTGCCTCCTGAGTGCTGGGATTAAAGGCTTGTGCCACCACTAACCAGCTTAACCAAGGCCTTTCAAAGCTTACAGCTGAGCCCTGGAAAGGGACCAGTCCCCTAGGGCCATCCTTACCCCTCATTACCACCACACAGACTCTTAGACAGGCCATTGACTTTTTGCCAAGGTACACATAACTTTTCTGAAAAGGGCCAGACAGAAGGTATTTTGAGCCCTCATGGTCTCCATAGCTTCTTGTGTCTGCTTTTGACATAAAAGCAGCCAAAGATATCAGTGAAGGTGATGTTGAGTCTAATGAGAAGCTGTTACCTGTGGACACTTGAAGTTTGAGTTTCATGCATCCCAAAAGTAATTTCTCCTCCTAGTGCTGCAGATGAACCAAGGGCCTTGTCCTAGCTAGAAAAGCTTGAAGCAGTCAGCTACACACCTGGCTCTATCCTTCTTTGATTTTCTGTTTAACCACTTAGATATGAAAAAAAAAAAAAAACAGAGCTGGAGAGATGGCTTAACAGTTAAGAGCACTGGCAGCTCCTGCAGATGACCAAGGTTCAGTTCCCAGCACCCACATGGTGGCTCAAAACTGTAACTTTAGTTCTCGGGAATCCCGTGTCTGTCTTCTGGTCTTCATGGGCACCAGGTATGCTTATGGTGAACATATATACATTCAGTCAAAACACTCTAACACACAAAATAAATAAATCTGGGGGGAAAAAGAAATATAAAAATGATTCTTTCCTTTTGGACCATAGGACCTCAGTAGTAGCCTGGTCTCAGATTGCAGGGAGTAGTTTCTGTGTCCCCACCCTGCCACCACCCTCTCAGGGTGCCAGAAGCCACCTTCCTTTCGTAAGTGGAAAGTATGACAGCATTGATTACAGGAATGAAGAGGAGCTTCACAACCAGCAACCCCGAAACTGTTTCACTCTCTTTAGATAAGCACGTGGACTTAGGTTGAAGCCAGTGTATTCCATACCTATTTGTTCTTTCATGGAATCCTCTCATCTTTACCACACTCCCCTGAAGACCACATGATAGCAAAGTCTACTGCACAGACGAGGAAAGCTAAATTCAGAGAAGCCCAGCCCCTGCCTAGGCTTAGGGCATGGGTACATAAAGGCTTCTGGTCTTTTTGTCTCTGAGACCCACATTCTTCCCATATTGGTTGGGCCTTTCTCAGTTCCAGTGAAATCTTAGGGTGCTCCCTTTGTCACCCAACACAATATTTCTTAGGCCCTTTTATAATCTGGGGGCCACAGGTGAATGGGACAGATGAAGTCCCTACTGACTTGGAGAATATATCCCCCCCCCAAAAAAAAAACAATCCACAGACTCACTCCTGACTTCAGATGGTGATAGAGAAAGTCAAATGTGATGATGGGGTGGGTGGGTGGCAGGGAGAGAAAGCCCTTTGGGGTGATGCTAAAGCTGATCCTTACAGGCTCCCTCCCCTGGGAGATCTAGGAGGAAAGCACTAGGAAGATGGAATGGCAGGTCCAGAGGCCCTGAGGTAGGACTGTTTACTAGGTGGGTGAGCTGCAGGAACAAAGCCAGTCAGAGCAAGAGGAAACAGAAATGGGGTCAGGTAAACTGGCCCAAACCAGATTGTGTGGATCTCATTCTTCTGTAACAGGAAGTCCTTCAAAAGGACACAGAGTAGTGACAGGGTTTAATTTGTAGGTTTAAGAACACTTTGGGAACTGAGTATTTGGCAGGGAAAAATATCAATACATTCAATGAAAAAAAGTGCTGATGGTGGTGATAATGGTGGTGGTATTGGGGGTGATGAAGGTGATGGTGATGGTGGTATTGGGGGTGGTGAAGGTGATGGTGGTGATGGTGGTATTGGGCGTGATTAAGGTGGTGATGGTGACGGTGGTTTGAATGAGAGTGGTCCCCATAGACTCACTGATGAATGCTTGGTCACCAGGGAATGGTGTGGCCTTGTTGGAGGAAGTCTGTCACTGGCAGCAGGCTTTGAGGTTTTCAAAAGTCCCAGCCAGGCCCAGTGTCCCTCTCTCTTCCTGCTGCCTGAGGATCTGATGTAGTTCTAACTCTCAGGTACATCTCCAGCACCATGTCTACTTGTGTGTCACCATGCTTCCCACCCTGATAATGAACTAAACCTCTGAAACTATAAGTCAGCCCCAGTTCAATGCTTTCTTTTACAAGAGTTGCCATGGTCATGGTGTCTCGTCACAGCAAAGACAAATGGCAATAGTGATAGGATGCCCAGCCTAATGGTAGATGATCCGTTGGGTCTAATTCCTACTTGTGAATTTCTACTCTTGTTTGAAGCATCACCTAGACTTACTACTTAGGCCTAGGTTACCTGTTGTCTATGCTCCCAGATCCAACACTTTCCTAGTCTGTTTCAACTAGCCTTCCTCAGCATCTGTATGAAGACAGAGGCAGATAGAAAACTAACAGCTACTCTAGGGCTGTTGGAGTCAAAAACTGTATACATACTATTTTTTTTTTTGTGACAGGTTTCTCTATGCAACCCTAACTGTCTAGAACTAGCTCTTATAGACCAGGCTGGCCTCAATCTCATAGAGATCCACCTGCTTCTTGCCTCCTGAGTGCTGGGATTAGGGTTAGAGTGTGCCACCAATGCCCAGCTAAAATAGTTTTTTTTTTTTAATTTTATGTGCATTGGTAAAACACCTGCATGTATGTCTGTTGAGTCCCCTGGAACTGGAGTTACAGACAGGTGTGAGCTGCCACGTGGGTGCTGGGAATTGAACCCGGATCCTCTGGAAGGGTAGTCAGTGTTCTTAGTCACTGAGTCATCTCTCCAGTCCCTCATACTATCTTATTTATTCCCTTTGATCCTTCCAACAAAGATCTGCTCTCCATATTAAGATTAGGAAATGTTGCCTCAGAGAGATTGGTCATCTCTCTCTCTAGAACACACAGCTGAGAACGTGAGAGTGAGTGAGGTGTGTCCCCCAAGCCCTGTTCTCACCTCTATCAGTGCTTCGGCAGGTTGCAAGCCATCTTCACCTTGACACACAGCGCAAACTACATTTTGTTCTCTTGTAGTGCTAACTACTTAGTGCTAATGATGGCCCCTGTCTTTAGGTCAGTCCTTTTTGGTCATTGTTTTTTGCAACTGCCACGAGCCATCCTCATTTTTCACTTCCTCCCTTCCTTCACTGGGGCAGAGCTCATCTTCAGTCACTACCAAGGATCAGTGACTGAGGATCTACGGTGTGCCCAGCAGGATGCTGTAACCGGATCAAAATCTCAAGGTTCCATCAGCAATGCTGGCATAGGCGAGCACATAGCAACCTTATCTGCCTATCACTAAGCCAGGGGGAAAACCCACATGTCTTTCAACAGGTGAGTTTCAAAACAGATTTGGGTACTGTCTTAGGGTTTTTATTATTTTGAAGAGACACCATGACCACAGCAACTTTTATAAGGAAAACATTTAACTAGGGCTGGCTTACTGTTTCAGAGGTTTGGTCCATTATCGTCATGGTGGGAACATGGCAGCATGCAGGCAGACATGGTGCTGGCTACATCTTGATAGGAAACCTCAAAGCTCGCCCCCACAGTGAGACACTTCCTCCAACACGGCCATACCTGCTCCAACAAAGCCTCACTTCCTAATAGTGTCACTCCCTGTGAGATTATATGAGCCAATTATATTCAAACTGCCACAAGTACTAAGAGATCAGGAATAAAAAGCAATGAATTACTGATGCATGTCTCTGCCTGGTTAGCTCACAAAGAAGTCCGTTGAGAGACAAGCATCCCCAGAATCACAGGAAACATTTTGTTTAAAATATTTGTGTGTGGCCAGGCGGTGGTGGTGTATACCTTTAGTCCCAGCACTCGGGAGACAAAGGCAGGCAGATCTCTGTGAGTTCGAGACTAGCCTGGACTACAAGAGCTCGTTCCAGGACAGCCTCCAAAGCCACAGAGAAACCCTGTCTCAAAAAACCAAAAAAAAAATTTTTTTTTTGTGTGTGTTTGTGTGTATGTGTGTGTGGGGGTGGGGGGGTGTACACCCACATGTGTGTGCATGCACCAGTGCCCATGGAGTCCTGAAGAGGGCATCAGATCCCAAGAAGTTATAGATGATTGTGTGCCTCCCAATTTGGGTGCTTGTATGTAAACCTCCGTCCTCTGAAAAAGCAATCCCTCCAGCCCCTTTGAAACATTTGGAAACAAAACTTCAGCATTGGAGGCCCAGGAAGGAATGGAAGGTGGTGTGCTGATAAAAGAGCAATATGGCAAAACCTTGGAATGTGTAACAGTCAGAACTTGATTCTAGTCATGGATATTCACATATACATTGTATATGTGAACTAAACACACACGCACACATGCATGCATACACAGGCACACACACATGCACACACACACACACACACATATACGGGCACATACACATACATACACAAATGCACACAGGCACACACACATGCACACACACAGGCATACATGCACACACACAGGCACACACACATATGTACACACAGGCACATATGCACACACACAGGCACAAACACACACATATGTACACACAGGCATATATGCACACACACAGGCACACACACAGGCACACACACAGGCCCACTCATCTGTCTGTCTACCTCCCCTCCTTGCCCAGTGGAATATCTGAGTAGGAGTGGTGGACAAATCCATGCTGATATCTTGGCTCTGGTATTGTATTGTATTCCCACAAACTGTTATCACCGGGAGGCACAGGGAAAGTGTGTAAGTGAGCTTTCTAAATAAATTTTTTTCCTTTTCTTCCCTGTATACCTCGGTATTGTGGAATCAAACCCTGAGTTCCGTGCATGCTGGGTAAGTGCTCTAGTTACCACTGAGTTATATTCCAGCTTTCTGCTTATTTACTGGTTTTTTGAGAAGGGGCTTCCTATGTACCACAGACTGGCCTGGAACTCATAAAGATATACTTGCCTTTGCCTCCTGAGTGTGGAGATTAAAGGGATGTGCTACCACATTCAAACTTTTTTTTTTTTGTATGATGATATGCAACTGTCTTTAAATTTTAAGAAATGTTTTTTGAGACAGAGTCTCATGTAATCCAGTCTTGACTTCTGGTGTTCCTACCTCTACCTCCCAAGTGCTAGGGTTATAGGTATATGCCAGCATGCCTAATTTAGGCAGTGCTGGGTATTGAACCTGTGGCTTTGTGCATATAGGCAAGTATTCTATCAACTAAGCTACATGTCCACACCAAAGTAAAATTTCAATTGAAAAAGAAAGTTTGAGCCGGGCATTGGTGGCGCACACCTTTAATCCCAGCACTCAGGAGGCAGAGACAGGTGGATCTCTGTGAGTTCCAGGCCAGCCTGGTCTACAGAGCAAGTGCCAGGACAGGCTCCAAAGCCACAGAGAAACCCTGTCTTGAAAACAAAACAAACAAACAAAAAACAAAAACAAAAAAGAAAAGAAAAAATAAATAAAAATAAATGGTGTGTGTGTGTGTGTGTGTGTGTGTGTGTGTGTGTGTGTGTGTGAGTGAGTGTGTGCGCGCGCCTGGGGAGACCTAGAGGTCTTTCCTTCTGGGTGCATAGTCTCCAAAGTATCCCCGCTTCTTCACCTCCCTGTTTCTGAAGAACTGGCTGACTGGTCTGATTTTCCTCAGGGAATAAACGTCTAAATAGCCAGCAAAGGACTATAAATTCACTCCTCTTCCTCCTTCTCCCATCCCTGTCACCTCAAGGTTGGCATTTTAGTTTTCTAGAGATCTGGAAGGGATGACTGAGAAAGGAGAGAACATGTGAGGCAGGGGCCCAGAGCCTCTCTGCTCGCTCCCTGCCCCACCCTACCCCCAGTCCATTCTGTCTGTCCTCCCTCTCCACAGTGGTCCCCAAGGGTCACATCCTACCCTGTCCTATAGGAGTGGCCACTCTATCGAAACAGCAGCCCAGCTGTTTCCTGTCCCCACAGCTGTTCCCTCTGTCTCCTCACCTATGGCCCCACAGGAACTGTTTTCTGGAACCACCTGCCAGGGACAGCAGGGACTCAGGAAAGCCTAGTGGCAGAGGATGCTCCTGCAGGCCTGTCTTGGGACTCCAGCCATAGTCACCTGCTCCCCATTGTGTTGGTGCATCAAGCCAAACTTAAAACAGCCAGCTTTGTGCCCAGGAGCTGTCCACAGCAATGGCAGGGGACAGCCACACTCTAGGCATCTGGCAGGCTGAGACTAAGAGCCCTGACCTTTCCTGGGCCCTTCTCTACCATCCGATCTCCTCTTTTCTCGGCTTCTCTGGAATTGCCCACATCCCCGCCTCTGCCCATGGCGGGGTTGGAAGCTTCTGTTGGCTGAAGGAAGCCGTCTCTGTTCCAGGTTAGGCCTCCTGGCAGGGGTAGCGAAGAGAAACTTTCTCTTCCTTCCCTTCCCAGGACTCTCATGAGGAGAGGGCACCAGGGACTTGAGTTTCCCATCTCAGCCCAGAAACTATTTCCTTTTATTACAGAAGGGTGTAATTTTCCCGGGGAAATGGAGAACTCTGAGAAGGAAAGCATCCCTGCACCCCATAGTCTGTCTTTCTTGTTAGGGTTCAGAAAACAGTGTCTCAAGAGGAGGGGCCCAGAGGCCTCAGTTGAGGCACTTCATCTGCCACTGAGACAAGCTACAGACACCAGGCTTTCTTCCCTCACTCATGATAGGCCGGAAATTCTGAGGTCCTTTCCCCAAAGCCAGCCCTAACTCCAAATCTCTTGTCAAGGTCAAAGACCCCCTACTCCACCAGAGTCCCATTCCACACTTCACAGAGAGGCCAAGGAGAACCCAAACAGTTCTTGCTCGGTCCTTCCTCCTTTGTTGTCATTACATCATAACATTTTTCTCCATGTCTGTCCCTTCTTCATCAACTCAACAGAAAAATAGACAGTTTCCCCTGTACCTTGGGGCTTCAATCTGAAGGTTCAAATGTCACATAAAGCGTTGATTACATAAATATATTTTCTTTCGTTAGCTTGCCTTTTGTTTTAAAGAAGGGCAGGGGCAGTGATCAGCCCTTTCCCCCCTGACATTATCTTCCACACACGCATAGGCCATGGACACAAAGACACTCTAGGTACCAGGGACATGTGGCAAAGCCTTAGCAGTGCTACGCTGAGAGCATGCTATGTCAGGAGGCAAATGTGGGCAGCCTCAGTGGGGTAGGTGGCATTCCAACCCAGCCTGGATAGTTGGATGGGCTGCAGTAGAACACATGGAAAGCAAAGGCTTTCCTTGGGATCCTGAGCTAGGTATGGAAAGTGGAAGCCAAGTGTTTGGATTTTTCTCAACAGCCAGCTCTACCCTTGACTCTTAGAAGAGGCCTCTGGAAAAAAAATAAAGCATCAAGTCACTAGGGGAAAATCCCAGGAAACTATTAGGTTGATAGTTTTCAACTCAAGGCAGTTTTGTCCCCCGAGGGACATTTATGTGTCTGGAGATACTGTTTGTTATGCCGTGGAGGAGGGGTTTTGTCAGCACCCAGTGAGTGGAGGCCAAATATGCGCTAAGGCATCCTTTAGCACACAGCACAGGCCCCTCAAGGTTGGGAGGTCCTGATCTAGATAAACCAATCCTTCTGAGATTTCAGTTCTGAATTTCTCCTTCCTCCCCCATTCCAAAACGAGGAGTGAACCAAGCTAGATTCTCCCAGCATTTGGGAGGCCGAGGTAGGAGGGTTGAGAGTGCAGTCTCTACAGAGGTACCTAAAATGGTATTGATGGGGTATCCCAAGTGTAGCCTGCTCAAGACTCAGATCAGCCAGTGTCCAGCGAAAGAGAAGGAAGAGCTTGTAGGATTCTCCCACGAGCCACTTGCCCACCCTTAACCCTGAACTCCAGCATCAGAGAGAGAGGGCCAGGTAGGAGCTCAAGATACTTTTACCAGAGTAACCAGAGGGATACTAGTTACCTGCAACTCTACCCGCTTACCACCCATGGTCTCTAACTAGGAAGATCTGACCAGCCAAGAGAATTTGGGGAGGTAGGCCTGGCTTGTGCCATTCCTAGATTCTAGGACAATCTAGCAAAGGCCCTTCTCTGGGTCAGTCACAGGTATAAAGATGTACAGATGCACCTTGTTTTCCCTGTGGTTCTCAAGATGAGTGCAGATAAACAGACAGTGCCTAAGCCAAGGCTTGCAGGAGGCCCAAGGAACACTGAGGGGAAGGCTGTGTGAGTCCCACCTGGCACTCCCTTTCACTTATTTACCTAGATTACGCCATCATTCCACCCTTAGAGAAAACAACCAGAAAGATAGCTTCCCTGTGCAACAAGAAAGAACAGCACTGTGGCTCAGTTACTGCTCCTCAAGGCCACTCTGGTTGTGTCATTAACCTCTCATTCCCAGGGAGAAAGCTTCCTGTGAGCCTTTGCAAGGTGTTCTGTGTGTGTTCCTCCCAGCAGTGCTGAGAAGCAGATGTTGCAGATAGCTCACAGCTGCAAAATCTGGAACTCAGGGAGGCGAAGTGGCTTAACGAAGCCTTGGCTGTTTAGTGGAGAACCTGAACTCAAACCCAGGCCCCTGATTTTCCCTCAAGTTTTTACTATAGTAATGTTCTGTTTATCTAACCTTTGGTTAGCTAGTGCTTCTGCCAGAAGCTATTCTGGAACACAAGCAAAGGGAACCAAATTGCAATCGATCCCTGTTGACTTTAGTCAATAAATATTTGCCCCGTGTTGGGCTATCAGGCTATATGTGAAAGGGGACACTTTCTCTAGATCCCAGTTATGTCTTCTTTAAGTCAAGGGCAGCCATGTTACCTGTACTTTGTACATCTGTGGTAAGAATCATGAAATGGGAGCTACTTTTATTCCTAAGACTCAGTGTAGGAGTACAAAGTGAGAGCCCCACAGAGGATCTACATTGTGACAGATGAAACTGTGTGTTCCACCGCCACTCCCCAACACCTGTGGTTTTCAAAGGCTTTGTCCAGTTGTCTTTCTGGGGAGGGGGGGAATCTAAACAAGGCCTGACTCTGTAAGAAGTCTAATACAGGTGGGATCCTTGGTGAGTATGTGCATGTACCTGTTACATGTGTGTGGTGTATGTACATAGATGTACAGATGAGTGTGCCTGTGCACACACATAACGCAACCCAGAATAAGACATCAGGTGTCTTCTGCTTTAGACTCTCTGCTTTATTGCTGTGAGATAGGTGGCACTGAACCAGAACTTCACCTTTTGCTTAGGCTGGTCCTCAAGTTCTTGGGATCTGTCTGGCTCTGAGACCCAATGCTGGTTTTACGGGCATGTTCATCTTTTTATGTGGGGGCTGGGTGGTCAAACTTAGGTCCCTGTGATTACAAAGCAAAAGCTCTTACTATGGAGCCATCTTCTCAGCTCTCTCTCTTATTTGTGTGTGTGTGTGTGTGTGTTTGTGTGTGTGTGTGTGTGTGTGTGTGTGTGTGTCTGCACGCGCGCGCGCCTGCTCACACGCACTCATACAGATACATATGGAGGGTACACTTTCCAGAGTCTGTTCTCTCATGTGTTCTTACCACATGAGTTGCATGTGGGAATGGACTTAGGTGGTCAAGCTTGACAGCAAGCACCTTTATCCACTGAAACATCTTGCCAGCATTGAGGTTTTTTTGTTTTGTTTTAGGCAGGGTCCGTCAGCTAGGCATTGATGGTTCAGGCCTTTAATCCCAGAACTTGGGAGGCAGAAGCAGGTGACTCTCTGAGTTTGAGACCAGCCTGGGCATGTCAGTAACCATAACTGCCTGTGTCAGTAACCTCACCCGGGCAAAGGCAGTGAGTGACATGGTGAAAAGGGGCAGGGGGAGGATGGGGAGGAAACAATGAAAACCTAGTTCGGCTGATCCTTTGGCAAACTTTACATTAAAGTGATGTCAGCATCAACTGGAGGGCTTGCTAAACCCGAACTGCTAGGTCCTATGCCCAGTTTGGGATTTAGTAGGTCAAGACAGCACCCAGGATTTTACATTTCAAACCAGTTTCCAGCTAAGGTTGAGGCCACTGGCCAGAGCCATGTTTGGAGAAGCTCTGATATAAAGCACTTTTATGGGTAGCCAGAGTATCAATTTGCAGAGTCCTTCCTTAAGACTTTGCTCTCCAACTTCTCTGTTCTGCCTTGTGGATTAGGAGAGATGAATAAACTTAAGTTCTAAACTTTACCCTGAATTGGACATGGTAGCACACACCCCAAATTCTAGCACTGGGGAGGCTGAGGCAGCTTGGGCTACTGAGACAAGACTGTCTCAAAAATAAAAAGAAACATTAAAAACCAAGAATCAGTTCTACAAGAACTAGAGAGGGCTAAGCCTGGGGAAAGAATACTATCCTAGTTTTCAGCCCTTTTTTTTTCTTTTTTTTCATTTTCAGTACCACACTCTTAACGAGAACAAAAACACAGTTCTCACGACCTTAAATGCTGACACTTGTCTAAAATGTCTAGTGAGGGGAAGTGTGTGTCATGCACATTAACGGAACTCAGTGATAGCAACTGAGCAGAGAAAACTGAAAATTTGACTAGAGCCAAAATGAACAACCAGATAACACAAGCGGAACTCGGGACTCCTGGGAGTTATCTATGTAAAAGCACAAATGATGCTTGCACCGATCTGATGGAAGAGCTGATAACAGGTTCCTGACTAACCGAGCATTTATACAGGCTGACCATTGCCCAACAGACATAAATCAAACTCATCACTATCTCTTGAAACTGGGTCTTTGTTCCCTGCAGATTGAAGAACTCGTGGGGGAGGAAGGCATCCATCTTGTAGCTTGTTCCTGGGTTCAGCTGCCAAAAATACTATTAGTCATAGTCACTCATGTTTGGGCCCCAGAAAAAGCATTTCTATCGAGGTTTTTGAGAACATAGGACACTGCATTTCATTGGTTAAATGGTTCTGCTGCTTGCTGTGTTTCCATTTTTGTATTTTTCTGTTTAAATTCCAAAGGCAAAGACACCAAAATATGGTCATTTCACATACCAAAAATATACCATTTTTCCCATTGCTGGGGATTGAACCCAGGACCCCACACAACACAATGATCAGCAAGTAATTTACCACTGAACTCTACCCCTATCCCTTGGTAAGCATTTCTAATATTTTGCAGAGCCAGATCAGCATTCTCCCATTTGAATAGACCTAATACCTGGGAATACAGTTTTTCTTATAGGAAAAACTCATCTTTCCTATAAGAAGCTGAAAAGATGAACACCAAGAGTTCTGTGTACTTACACTAAGAAAAAACAACCCCAAACTCTACCTTAGTAGTTAGTACAGGTGACTTGGGTGCCACTATCACTCTTCCCCTTTAGAACCACTCTTACTGTGGGCCTGTTAAAGATTACCTTTCTGCAAGAGTGCTCTTACTAATAACTAACTCGTTTATACTTGGGACAGTGTTCAAGGCTTCAGTATCGCAGGAATGGGTCTTTAGACTCCAGTGTACCTCACTTGGAGATAACATTGCTGCTTTTGTGTGGAGCTGGTGGGTCTGCAATGCCAACAGCAGTAGTATGTAGACAGAGCCTACTTTCCAGCCTCCCTTGTGCTACAATGTCCCTTTGAAGTAGAGAAACAGTCTCTTATTATCTTCATTGTAGAAGAAGGCAGGGGAGCTGAGGGGTGGAAAGGCTGGTGACTTGCCCAAGATCTCCCTGTAAATTTATCTTCTGACTTACCAACGCTGAGAGAGAGGGGGGAAAAAAGTCACAAAACTCTGAGGAAGAAAGAAAACCAGCTACAAAACTTTGAGGAGAAAAAAAAAATCTGCCACAAAACTCTGAAGGAAAAGAATACAGCCATAAAACTGAGAGAAAAACAAAAGCCACAAAACTTCTCTGAGAAGAGTGATGGGTGTGTATGTGTTGGGTGTATGATATCAAACTTAGGCTACAGTAAGTGCCCTGCAAGGCTCTGATACTCCAATACCTGCCAGTTTTCTGTGCCACTTAGTTCAGTTCCCTGGGATAATTGAATTGTCTATCTTGTACTTAGTTCCTTAAGCCATAAAAATACTGGACATGTCAATATTCAGAGACCTAAACTGCTCTTACACTGGTTCCTGTCAGGAAATATGATGTACCTTTCATTTAGTTGTTTTGTGTGTGCCCAATTGCACGAGTGTGCAGTTGGTGTTTTGGAATATAGTTACCATAATTTCCGATGTCAATAAAAACTGCCTGCCAATTCTGAGGAATGGGCATTCTAGGAACTGCTGTTTCCACTGTCTGGCATTGCCAATGTCCCCACTCAGGCTTAAGTTTCCCACAGCAAGCACCTGCTTCTCAGACTGCTTAACTTCTAAAGGAGGCTAAGTAGCCCAGTGGCCAAGTACTAGGCTTTATTGCTCCATGGGAGTGGGTGGAGAGAGAATCCAGGAATACTGGGTGTGAGAGATGACCTGCTTTGCTGATGGCCCAACACTGACCCATTGTGCAAGGTCTAGGACAATATCCACACTCTTGAACTAGATACTGTCTTTATCCTGCATACCTGAAGCCAGACCAGCATTGACAATAGAGCTTTGGAATCTAAGCTCTACATTGTTCCAGGTTTACAAGGAAATGCTGTTTATCTTGTACTCAGGCCAATTGTGTGGCTCTGTACAGGACAGC
This sequence comes from Cricetulus griseus, assembly GCF_003668045.3. Classification (NCBI taxonomy): domain Eukaryota; kingdom Metazoa; phylum Chordata; class Mammalia; order Rodentia; family Cricetidae; genus Cricetulus; species Cricetulus griseus. The sequence goes on from NC_048598.1 coordinate 57,201,852, forward strand.
TGGCTCCCCATCCACCTCCAGGGGACTGGTTCATATCTAAACCTATGGAAAACAACTGCTCATTCACAAAAACAAGAGAAGGAGAAAAGAAATAGTGGCAAATAAGACCAGCAGTGGGAGGAAAAGATGAAACACTCAGAAGACATGAAGTAGATACAAAGTTAGGGAACCAATTCCTAGGTGATGATCCAAGATCTAAACAGAATGTCAGGGCTGGGTGTGGTGTTGCTTACCTTTAATTCAGGCATTCAGGAGGCAGAGATAGGTGGATTACTGAGTTCAAGGTCAGCGCAGTCTACAAAGAGAATTTCAGGCCAACCAAGGCTACATAGTGAGACCCTGTCTCAAAAAAAAAAAAAAAAAGAAAAGAAAAAAAAAAGAAAATAGAATGTCAACTGAGTCTGTGAAGACATTTAGTGTCTTACAGAAGTTTTGTTATTTTTAATTACTTTGGCAGTAAAACCATGTATTTTTTTCTGTGCTCAATATTTCTTATTCAGTTAGGTTAAATTAATGAACTGCAGAGTCACAGAGCAAGGATCTAATAAGTGCCACTGTCTGCATGGTCTTTGTTAAAAAGACCAGTGTTTCAAAACTTATTTTTGGTTAGGTATCTCACCAAACATTCATCTACATGTGGGTAAGAATCACTTCTCACTATATATATCTAGGCAGCTAGGATTACAAACTGGTAGTCATTTCCCCCTAAAATTTAAACTATCACTTTTCTTGGATCAATTGACTTCACTCACCTGCCCTAGTCTCTTGTAGTCAGGAACACATACAGACTATGTACTCCTGTTGCTGCCAGGTAAAAGATGGTAAAAATACAGTTAGACACATAACACTCCATCTCAGTCAAAGAAAGGTCCTTTTTTGTTTGTTTTTCAAGACAGGGTTCCTCTGTGTAGCCCTGGCCATCCTGGAACTTGCTCTGTAGACCAGACTGGCATCGAACTCAGAGATCCACTTGCCTCAGATCCACTCTGCCTCCCAACTGCTGGTATTAAAAGGTATATGCCACCTCCACCCTACTGGTGTCTTTTAAAAAATTATTCGTGTGTGTGTGTGTGTGTGTGTGTGTGTGTGTGTGTGTGTGTGTGTATGAGAGAGAGAACACACATGAGTACAGATGCCTTCAGAGGCCAGAGGCATTGGATCCCTTGAAGCAAGTTACAGGCAATTTGACATAGATGTCAATTTTGAGCCAATTGACATAGATGCTGGAAACTGAACTTGGGTCCTCTAGAAGAGCAACAAGTGTTCTTAACCACTGAGCCATCTCTCCAGCCCCAAAAGAGGTGTTTTTCTTACACACTTGAACAAAAAGAGCATGTGTGTGTGTGTGTGTGTGTGTGTGTGTGTGTGTGTGTGTGTGAATACATTCTCCCCACCCCACCCCACCCTTTAACAGTTAAAACATTACCAAACACACACACACACACACTTTCTTGGTTGTTCCTTAGATATCTTAATAAATCATCATTCCAGTGCCTGCATAGAGCACTGAGTCAATGCAAACAATCATTTCCAACATTTTGTTATCACACTTAAAGTAACTATTTGCTTTACTAGGCTGAAAGCCCTGGCTATACCCTCTAGCTTCCTATCCACAGAATTAGCACAGTTTGTATTCCACAATATTTGTCCAGGACTTCACTACTGAAATAGGGAGCACACCCAGAGTACAGATTTCTTCTGGCAGTGGCCCAGCCAAAGCATATCAAAATGGGTAGCTGTCCACTGGGCTGAGAGAATGGAGGGAAAGAGAAACATGCCATTGAGATCAAGGAGTGGCCAGCTTACATTTTCTCAAGAACAAGGCTCTGTACTTGTTGTTTGAAAACTTGTCAGTGCTGAGACCTTCATAGTGGAGGACAACTGCAAAAGTCAACACTGGTTTCAAAACAGGGCCAAGAGTTCACAACTGAGTTTGGAAACCTCAGTGCACACATTCATTTTAGGATGCTGTCTGCAAAGCTTCAGAATTCTATGAGGGGAACAGCACAACACATGCATCAATCAAGAGATCCTATTTCCTGTTTAAAAGCCAGATAATTGCTTCAGGTTCCAATGGACGGTGATCACAGACTGTGACTCAGAGGTGGCCTGCATCCGATAGAAGGCTGATTGATAGACACAGCATCTGAACAGGAGCCAGGGAGAGCAGGCACTAGCTCACTGTTGACAAACACTGCCCTCTATTGGCAGAGGACAACTGAGTAAAGTCAAGCTGATGATTTTCAACAGCCATCTTTGAGACAGGGTCTATTATGTAGCTCTGGATATCCAAGAACTTGTCCTTTTGACCTCAGCCAGCACCAGACTTGAATTCAAGGCACAGATTATGCATGCAGGCAAATCACTAATTCAATAGATAAATCTTTAAAAAATCCTACTGAAAGCAACTTTAACCTGGTTTATACAACTCCAGTAAGAATATAGTTTTTGCCCACAAACTAACTTAATGGAGCCCATTAGAGAGATACCTTGCTCAGCCCAGACATAGGTGTGGGGGGTGAGGAGGTGCCTTGGTCCTGCCTCAGGGAGATGATGGGACAGACTGACTTCCTACGGGAGACCTTACCCTCTCTGGGAGCAGATGGGAGGTGGGGAGGGGGTGCGGGGGGGGGGGGCAGGAGGAGAGGAGGGAGGGGAAACTGGGATTGGAAGTAAGAAACAATTAAAAAATATATATATAGTTTGCCAGGTTGTAGTAAGTCACTTTTTTTGTTGTTTTGCTTTGTTTTTCAAGACAGGGTTTCTCTATATTGCTTTGGGAGGCTGTCCTGGAACTTGATCCGTACACCAGGCTGGCCTCGAACTCACAGAGATCCACCTGCCTCTCGAGTGCTGGTATTAAAAGGTGTGGGCCATCAATTCCTGGGTTGACTTACTTTTAATCCCAGCACTTGGGAGGCAGAGGCAGACAGATCTCTGAGTTTTAGGCCAGCATAGTCTACAGAGTAAGTTCTAGGAGAGCCTGGGTTAAGCAACCCAAATCAAACCCAAAGCAAACAAACAAACAAAACATACCTTTAATCCGAGCACTCAGGAAATAGAGATTTTGTGAGTTCAAAGCTAGCCTAGCCTATATTGTGGCTTCCAGGACAGGGCTATGTACAGACTATATATATATATATATATATATATATATATATATATATATATATATATTTCCCATGGGAGATACAATTACAGCAAACATTTGGCTATTTTCGACATGCCAATACAAGAAAAGGCTGGGGGTGGGTAGTGCCTAAATAGCTAAAGAGAGATCATGCACCATGTTCCCATCAGAGCACACCACAGACAGGCCTATAGTTCTTTATCACTGAGAAGGGTACTTTCCCTTCAGAATGTGATTGTCAGTAACTTGTTTGTTACATGGCTTAGTTCTGGGGTGCATCTGGCACTGTATAGAAATGTGTTCTGTGAGCATAAGCACTAACTTACAATTTACACCTGAGTGTTGAACTTCAATTGCCCTTCTCACTTTGGAGATGAGAAAAACTGCAAATTAGGGATCCTCACATATGCAACCCCTTAATCAAAAATTAGTCAATCTATTGTCTTTTAATTCAATGTTCCAAAATATTGACTTCTGAGGGAAGATATGATTTCCTTTTTTGACACAGGTGGTCACTAAACAAGTTGGGAAACAGCTGTTCACCCTTCAAGTCATGAGTAATGATGGGCCAAGGAAACTGCTGCACAAGGGTCAGAGTATTTGCTTTGAATATCCCAAGAAGCACACAGAGCACACATCTGGGTTACAAAAGCCCTTTTATAAAGCCATTTTAAAACAAAACAAACCAAAAGGTTTACAAAAGAAAAGAAAAAGATACAGAAAATAACTTGCTTCATATGTCCCCCAAAAAAGAAAAAAATAAAGGGGACAATGCCAACATGCTCAACAATAAGAGGTTCTTTTCCTTACTTTTTTTTTTTTTAATACAAAATACAAGCAAAGAATACACATACTTAAAACAAAGTTTAGAAGACAGCAGTCCTGGAAATCCTCCAATCAGAGCAAAGCAGGAGTTTATGTAGATACATACAACTGGGATATGTAAAAATGAAGTATCACATTAGACCATCACAAGATTCTACCAATGCATGTTGCATCTATAATTCACAAACATGGTCAACAAAATCATGTTCACTTCAACTTGGTTTCATTTAAAGAAAAAAACTTTAAATAAAGTGGTTACATTCAAACTTTTAACTTCCTTAGTACCATGCTGTGTATTTCAGCACTGCTAAGGTATTGCAAGAATGCCCAACCCTCTGATGTCCGATCATGTATCTAGCCACACTGCAAAATGAAAAAAAGGGTGCCTGGATCTCAGCCCATAGCCTACCATACAGTTAAGCTAGCTCTCTGACCTTTCCTGTTCTGAATATGAAAGATTAAGGACTAAAATTGAGGAAGACTGGGAGCTTATAGACTGGCAAATGAAGATTAAAAGATTAATCAAGGCAAACAATTATTGAGATTGTGGCTGCTGCCGTAACCTGGCAAGTCATGCCTCGCAGGAATTAAGCATGTAAGGTTTGTTGCAACATGTTCATGGTAAACTGACTATGTAGAGCTCTTATTTACAAATTTTGTAACAAATACTTCCACAAGAAAGTGAATTCACTAACTTCCAGAAGACAAAGTTTTAATTGCCATTTACACACACTCACACATACCCACACCCACACTCTTCAGGGTTTTGTACATGTTATCTTTAGGGCATGACTGAACACTATACTTCCCAACTCACCAAGAAAGAAAGAAAGAAAAAAATCCCAATTTACCCTCCCCCAAAATCTAGAAAACCCTCCCTCACCCGATATACAAAGTGTCTGCACAACTGTGGCGCTCTACAGCCGTATAGAGCATGCTCAAAGAGATGTCACTGCTTCAGTTACTCATTGGCATGGCAACAGACAGGCATATGGGGACACCACCCGCCCAATAGTGGTTATTACAATCAGCACCACTGTGAATTAGGCTTTAAACAAAACTACAATTCATGGATTTGATATTCAGAATCATGTGATTTGTTTTCTAAAGACAAAGAGAAAATGATGGCTATTGACAGCTTGACATCCCAATACTCAAAAAAATAAAAAATAAACTCCCCATCTTCAAGTAACTCAGCAGCTTCCCCCAGAGAGAAAATGACATACTTCACTCTCAAGAGCAACCAGTGACTTTAACTTTCCCTCTTTGGCAGGAAGTGTGCGCTGCTTGTTTTTGACCTCCATCTACATACCATGAACAGCCTACCTTGGATTTCTTCTTACCCATTCCCAGGAAGGAACACTTAGTGTAGCTTCCAGTGCTACGGGTAAAGAGAACTGTTCTGACAGGCACTCATTCTATAACAGCAACAAGACTTTCTGTTGCTTCTAAATTCTGCTCTTGCAGCAGCCCCTGAACCTGAGTTTGTTTACACTACTCCCCTCTCCAACCTGCATGCTCATGGTCATAAAAATAAAAAAAATCTATCTTCAGAAAGTATCACTTGTCATGGTAGTATAATTCCCAGCAGTGTTAAGAGTGGAGGGGGAAGGAGGACTCTCAGCCAGGCTACATAGTAAAACCATGATTTTTTTTAGTTTTTTTTTTTTTAAGTCAACAATCTTACTAGATTATAACCTCAAATTTCACTACTGATTTGTTATGTGGAAGAAAATGCTATTTGAACTAATACCAAATAAAAGTATTTAAGAATGAAATAAAAATTGTTAAAAAAAAAAAAAAAGCAGGGGTTTAATTGAGACAGCCCGGGGTACACAAAATGCTGGGTTTTTTTGTTTGTTTATTTGTTTTTTCTTCAGAAAAAGGCTTTTGTGGGGGATTCTCTTACCACTTTAGAAGAAACATCCTATCATTAGTTTTTCTTTGAAGGGTTAATTCTGAGTGGGAGGTATTTAAAATATATCCTTTGGGTTTCCTCTCCAAATCCCATTTGGGGTGGAGGGTTAAAAGCAGCAGTAAGTTACCACTGGGTGAGACAGAGGCTACCATTTCTGGCTGGGGGAAAGAAAGACTTTAATAGAGTCTCAAGAACTAGAATGTAGTGTTAGTCAGCAGAGCTGCTGCACTCTGTCAGAGGTAAACCTAGCAGAGATTAGACAACAGACAAGCACCTTCAAATGAACATCCCATTTCCTGAGCGCTGCAAAGCAAGACAGTGAATGCGTTGCCACCTTACTATAGGCACACAGGGGAAAAAAAATAAGAGCATAGACAGTAAGCCACGGAGGTGCCAAGGGTCAGTCATTATGAGCTTATAGCTGTGACCGAACTGCCAAGCACCTGTTTCCAGTTGAGTCACATTAAATGTCTTCCTATTTGCATGCATGATTTGAAGGAAGACCACTGTTATAAACAACCAAAAAAAATGTGAAAGTAAAGGTCATTTGGAGCCTATGTGCTCACTTGAGACACCAATCAACCTAAGAAGCCTATAATTAAAAACGACTTTTCAGTCTAATGAGTCAGTTTTAAAAGGGTCTCGGAACAAGAAGCCCACCCACACACAAGCAACTACAAGACAGTAATATTTCTCAACTATAGCTAAAACCAGAGATGTTAGTGCAGATTGATGTATTAATGAGACTTTAAAAAAAAAAAAAAAAAAAAGGCCGAAGTTGAAAGAGACCCTATCCACAAATGTTCATGAATCATAACCTAAGAAAAGCCCAAATGTTACTATGAATGTAAGACTGAGTTGTAAACCCCTAAAAGGGAGAGATGCCTGATGGAAACAAGGGTGAGTCTCCTCTTTGCTTAAGGATGGGTACCTGAGCAAGCCCACTAAAGCAAACAGATCATCTGTAATACTCCACTACACAGTTCACAACTATACATTCCATCACATAATACAATAATCCAACACCTTATATGTTCAAGTTTCTATTTTTGGCCATATTTAATACTCATTTATTAACAGTGCAGGGTTGAAATGACTTTCTGCCACTAGGTGTTTTATTTACTTTATTTTATTTTAAAGCAGATCTAAGAGTGTTCTTTAAAGTGTCTTAAAAACCGCAAGTAAAAATATTTCTTAAATAACCCTTTGTCCTATGAATACCTATAAGAAAATGACATTGTCTGAGACAAACATGTCACTTAAAAAACACAAAAGCAGAATACTGAGGGAACAAATTTATCTTAAGTGCAGAAAATATACAGAAATTTAATTCCACTAAATCTTAATTTAGTAGCATAATAGGACCCCTAAACTTTGCTTCTATTGGAGCATGGGATCTGAATATGAAGAATCAAACCTATAGCTCTATGTCCTGATGCTCTGCTAAGGTGTCTAGACTGTTATCAATGGCACATAGGCACCCTAAAATACAGTTCACTCATCCTGTTGAGGCTCAGGCTCTTGCTTTAAGAAACATAAACAGAAAGAAGGGTGTCAGAACAACTAAGAAGCAAAACAACCCCACAGTATGGAAACAGCATTCAACATACTCCCATGCTGTCAGTAAGTGAAAATGGTATTCCATGGTAGAATTACGAGACTCTGTAGTAGCAGGACGAACTTGTGGGATGTGTACCGTGGTATGCTAGTACGAAGTGTTAAGTATCAAAGGGAAATCATTTCTACCCCCAAATAAAACTGAGATGGTTCATGGGCCATTGAAACACAATTATAGCATAAAGGAACTTCAATTATATGTATTTATAAAGGATAAATTCCAATCCTTTGTATATGAGCTTCACATTAACTCAAACTTTATTTGCTTAAAACATCATCAGTCTGTAAAGAAATGCACTGTGAGGCATACACTTATCTTGTCATCAAAATTCTAGGGAATCTCTTTTTAGTTTTTTGATCATTGGTAAAACTATCCAAAAAAAATCAGGATATATATATATATATATTTAAAAACAGGAATCAATGAAAGCATGAATGAAATAAGAAATTAAAAATGATTCTGGGTCCTGGTGGCCCATTTTTTAGAAAAACTTACTGAGACAAAAGGACCACTGGCTCTGAGTCTCTTTGAGAATAACAAGTATAAAATAAGAAAGCCCACATTTCCAGACAAGTTCCAGGAAGCCCATTTCCTCCACATCGGGGGGGATAATGTGAGTGCTGGGTTAACAACCCAGAATTCATGTTCACCTCCCAACTGCCTCATCAGTGTTAAGTTTAGAGTCATGATTCTTTTTGACATTTACGATTTAGACATATAAGCTCATGTTAAATGACAACTGGTCTGTCAAACGTACAGGAAAAGAAGAGTAATTTTTAACTAAAACCTTTCTAGTTTTTTTGATTACTGTTCAAGTTGCTATTCTTTAGCAAAAGCAAAGTTTCCATAGAGTCCATCTCAAATCTTATTGCTTTACAGCCGTAGGATTCCTAACTTCCATTAAAAATACAAAGATGAAGCAGTCAACCCAGTGATTAATTGACATGGCTTTCAACAGGAGAGGCGGAAGGAGGGGTTGGCAAAGAAATAAGACCATTAGACAAAATGGCAACTTAAACCTTTCAACATACAATGGTTTTGAGAGTGAGAGATAGAGATAGAAACATTATTTTAGACAAATGAAATAGCACTGAAAGCCCATGAGTCAAGCCACAGCCCAAACCGTGTCCTACATAGGTTTCCTTTTTGATTTTTTTTTTTTAATAAAATCTCTCCCCAAACATCACTTTTAATCTTCCCCAGATGGGGCTTCATCTTCAGACCCTTCATCTCCAGACTTCTCGAGTGGGGAGCTTGCAGAGGTCTTCTTTTCTGGAGGACTTTCTGCTTCCTCATCCTCTTCTTTGGGAGAAGGAGTTTTTTCCTTTGATGCCTTTGAAGCTGTAGGACGACCCACTTTTCCTTTGCCTTTCACTGGACTTGGCGTCACTGAAATACAGAAAGTAACAATTTTGGGGACAGAAAGAGAAAAAAATCAGCTACAAAAATATAAGTCTGTAAATATAAAAAGTAATCCCACCTCTCTTAAAAGGAAACACATGTCCACAGAAAAAGCATTATTACTCCTAATGAGAATAATGTAGCATTCTGAGCAGAAACTGGAGCCAAACAGTTTTTGGAGTGCCATCATCCTATACAGTATGTGTAGAGATGAGTAAGTTTAAAACAACAAGAAATTCAGGAATTCTATTTGCCAGATTAAAACTATAAACAAATCTTGACTTCTGATTTAACAAACTAGATCCAACTAGGAAAGTACCTGGCAGAACCCTTGAAGACCCAGATGAATCCTTATTGTCATGGGTGGTTTTGTTTCTACTGTCAGTATTGTTAGAGAGCCTTCCTTAGCTGCTGGGACCAACCACAGAGCAGTCAGTACTATGTGACCACAGGGAGGAACACCATGCCTGATACAAACAAGTCATACCAACATACAAGCCAAGCACACAGGTTCTTTTTATTTTTTACTATTTATTTATTTATTTATTTTTATGTCCATTGGTATTTTATCTGCATGTGTGTCTATGTGAGGTGCCAGAAGCCCTGGAACCTGTGTTATAGACAGGTATGAGCTGCAGTGTGGGTGCTGGGAATTGAACTGAGGTCTTCTGGAAGAGCAGCCACTGCTCTTAATTAATCACTGAGCCATTTTGCCAGCCCATTATTTTTCCTTTTTTTCAAGATTTATTTTATTATTTTTATTTATGTGTGTGCCTGTATGTGGGTATGCACACACGTGCACATTCCTAAAAAGGCCAGAAGTGTTAGCTGAGGTCAAAGGTGGCTGGCTATCAGCCACCCGATGTGGCTGTGGAACTGGATGTGGGTCCTCTGGAAGCCCAGCCAGTGCTTCTACTCACCTAGCCACCTCTCCAATCCCAGCATTCTCAAAGGGACCAAAGGCACACGTGAAAGCCTTTTGGATTTCTTGTATTCTACCAAATACAAGGCCAATGCTGAAACCTAATGAAGCATCTGTGTTGAGAAGTTCTCAAAAACCTTTTAAGGCAGAAATGTAGTTTTACTTTCACAGGTCTCACCTGTAGCCTTTAGTCTGGGTTTGGGCATTTTCTTTTCTTTTCTCTCAGGTTTGGACTTCTTAACAATCTTTTTGTTTCTCTTTTTTGAACTGCCATAATCACTATCATCATCGTCTTCCATTAGGAAATCTTCATCGCTGCCAGAATCTTCTGAGAGGAAAGAAGAATTTCAACGTCCAACTTAAATGTATACACCCTTCCAAGTGAACAAAGGGAAAGAATGCTGAGAATGACTGGAGGACAGGATTCGGGAGTTAAGCATTACTGGATTCAACAAGGAGTTAAACTACCAACTTGGTCAGAGTTGTCCTGACCCACTATAGAATGGGTATAGTGTGGACTATACCAAGAGTAGAAAGAAACTCCTTTTTAAGTTTAAGATTAGATAAATTTACTGAAAATTCTACAGATTCTTTTTTTAATTTAAGAAATTTTAACTTATTTATAATTTTAATTTAATGTGCATTTGTGTTTTGCCATTGGTGTCAAGTGCCCTGGAACTGGAGTTACAGTTATATTTGAGTTGCCACGTGGGTGCTGGGAATTGAACCTGGGTCATCTGGAAGAGCAGCAGTCAGTGCTCTTAACCACTGAGCTACCTCTCCAGCCCCATTTCTACTGATTCTTAAAAAAAAAAAAAGTTTTAAATTTTCACTTATATAAACACACAAGTGTGTGGGATGCTCCAGAAGAGGATATTGGATCTCTGAAGGAGGAAAAGCTGAGCCATCTATCTCCCTATTCCCATAGTCTTATTCTTTTGTTTTGTTTGGTAGATAGGATCTCACGACGTAGCTCTGGCTGTCATGGAACTCACTCTGTAAACCAGGCCAGCCTCTACCTCCTGAGTGCTAGGATTAAAGGTGTCTTCCACCACACTCAGCTGCACAGCTCTATCTGCCTAATGCAAGGGACTGGATACTAACATTTAGATTCTTAGAAAATATCAAGGTCATACACTACAATTGCAAAGGAGATGAAGCTCCATTGTCTGAGTACCTGCCTCACATGCACAAAGCCCTGGGCTAGAGCCTCACTTCTCCATGAAACTGGGAGAGGTGGTACAAGCAGATCAATACTTCAAGGTCATCCTCAGCTACACAATAAATTGAGGCCAACAAGGGCTACAGGAGAGCCTGTCTAAATGTACAAAGAACAGTCAGTAAGTTACTTCACATACTCTCTTGGAATGGTGCTTCATCATCTTCTTCTGGCTCTTCCTCACTGCCGACATCTTCCAAGAGCATCTCTCTCTGTTTAGAAGCTGCTTTAGATGCTGCCTGTCGTTGCTGGCGTACATTTTTATGATCATCTTTTTCGTCTTCACTGTCATCTGAAATATAAAAGTTACTGTGACACAGCAACTTCAACAATCAAAGAATTTTCAGGCTGACAATATATATATATATCAATTTAACTTCACGCAGAAAGGAGTAAAATCTACCTTTAAAAATTCCTTAAAGTTGCCGGGCGGTGGTGGCACACGCCTTTAATCCCAGCACTCGGGAGGCAGAGGCAGGGGGATCTCTGTGAGTTGGAGGCCAGCCTGGTCTCCAGAGCGAGTGCCAGGGCAGGCTCCAAAGCTACACAGAGAAACCCTGTCTCGAAAAACAAAAACAAAACAAAACAAACAAAAAAATTCCTCAAAGTTGGGGCTGGAGAGATGGCTCAGTGGTTAGGAGCACTGGCTGATCTTCCAGAAGGCCTGGGTTTGAGTCCCAGCACCCACACAACAGCTCACAACTATCTATAATTCCTGTTCCAGGAGATCCAACACCCACATAACAAGAAAATCCTTAAAGTCAGATATGTTGGTACACATTTGTAGCTCCACCCAGAGGATGAAGAGCTCAAGATCTATCTGCACTACATAGAGGCACCACAATCAAGCAGTCAGGTGGGCCTCATTATAGTAAACAATTATGTGGTGGAGAAATAGCAGATAAAGAGAAGCAGAATGGTTCATGTGTTATGGAAAGACACAGAAAGGAAAAAATGAAGAGAGTGAGAAGTGGGCTCATGTTGGAGGCCTGCTTGTCACCTGGGACCATAATGAAGGCGGTGAGGAGTACATTGAGTGGGGAGGTCTGCCTGACATCCAGGGCCATATCTCAGTTCCTGGTCATATAGTAGCCAGGATTTATGTTGATGTCAGTGACTCCTATTGCCATCAAGTGCCACTGGTCTGGGCTGCCAATCTGGATGGCCTTCTCTGCCACTTGGGGTCATGGTGACAACCAGACCCAGGCTGCTGCAGAGGACCATTTCTGGGTCCGTGGTCCCACCATAGCTGAGGTCTATGTTAATATCCATGGCCCATGTTGCACCAAAGGCTACATGAAGCCTCGGGGCTTGGCCTGCAACCTGTGGCCTTGTTGATGTCCAAGAGCCATGCTGCTGCCAGACCCATCCTGATCTGTGTGGTTGGAGAGTGAAGATGTTGACCAGGCCAAGCTGCTGTCTGGGTCTGTGCTGAAATCCGTAGTTCAGGTTGCCAACAAGGCCCACACAGAGGCCCAGGATCTGGGCTGGAACTTGCAGTTTGGTGGGAGATCTGGATTGATGTGGTACCTGTCGTCACTGAGGGCCATGAGAATGCCCAGGGGTCAGATCAGCCACCTGAGTCCAGGTTGGTGTCCAAGGGCCAGGATATATATAGATCTGAGTGGCCCATGTTGCCACTCAGTGCCATAGTGACATTTGGGTTAGAGCTGCAGCTAAGGGCCATGTCAGGGTCTGTGCTGATGTCTGGGGCTCCTGTTACTTTCGAAGGCCTGAAGACACACATGATTGGGAGCCATGTTGGTGTCCGAGGGCTATACTGTGGCTGGGGCCTGTGCTGAACTGATTGGCCTAAACTCCCACTGGGAGCAGTGGTGACATAGCTGCTGCCAAAGGACCAGGTCTGGGTCCTGGTCCTACCATGGCTAGGGTCTGTGCTAAAGTCTGAGTCCCATATTGCCACCAAAAGTTACTTAGAAGCCAAGGGTTAGGGGGGCAACCTGAGGCCTTGGTGGTGTTCAGTGGTCATGTGGCTGCTAGAACCATTCCAACCTGAGAGGCCACTGCTTCCACCCAGAGCCAGGATATCATCTGGGCCCAAGCTGCTACTGAGGGCCACGTGTGGGTCTGTGGTTGATGTCTGTGGCCCGTTTCATCTCAGGGGGCTTTAGCAAACATGCAAGATGAAATCAGAGGGCCATGGTGAGCCAGCTCCACCCTTCGTTTGGACCTGGGAGAGCTGGCCCTTGCACTCAGGATGGTCACACCCCAGCAGAGGGCAAACTGAAACCAATGGATGCTGGGGAGCTGACCTTGACTCCTAGCCAGTCCAGTGGCCTGGACTGACCGGCTCAGCTACCACCGAGGCCCACAGCCAGGCCTTGGGTTGGCCTACCCTAATATCTACCCCATCTAAGACCTGCTGGAGCTCTTGAATGACTAAGGAAGGCCACAGAATATCACAGGAGTCTCAGTGAGGATCTAATGATGATGGTGTTCCAGAAATCAGAGGCCTTGAACCAGATCAGTGACTCACTGTAATGAACATCTGTAAGTGAAGCTGATAGGACAAAAAGGTTTACTGTGTGACACACCAAGGCCTCCAATGCCACCAGGACGAATGAAGAAGTGTTGGAGAGGCAGGAAAGAAAGACAGAGAAGCAAAGAGGTTTGTTGTTGGTTTTTTCCCCCTCATTTTTGTTTGCTTGCTTACTATGTTTTGTTTTCTTTGGTGGTAGGACCAGGGGGTAAATGGAATTGGGGTGCATGATATGAAACCCTCAAAGAATCAATAAAGGAATAAAAAAAAGAAAAAAAAGAAAAAATAATCTTGCAAAACAGAGTGCTAATGTTAAGAATCAATTTAAATAAAAAATAAATGTACTTGTGATATATAAAGACCTGGGTGGCCTCAAAATTATGGAGACCTGCTGGGCAGTGGTGGTGCATGCCTTTAATCCCAGTACTCGGGAGGCAGAGGCAGGTGGATCACTGTGAGTTCGACCCAGCCTCAAAGCCAGAGAAACCTTGTCTCAAAAGAAATTTATGGAGACTGCCTGTCATCATGCCTACCATAGGCATGTAGTTTTTTAAAGAACTGCAAAGCTGAATTAAACTAGGAACACTTAAATTTATAACTGTTTAATCCTAAAATTACATGCCAATCTATGTTTACTGATTTTAGAAGCTAAAGAAAAATATTTTAAAATAGAAGCAGTAAGGAAGCCTTCCAATTATCTCTATCCTAAGATATAAACCACATAAAAACCATGCTAAATTACTACTCCATACAATGGACTAGGTGACCTTTTCAATCTAAAGTCAGGCAGAGGGAAAAGTACATTAATTAAATGAGCTAGCTAAAGATCCAAGGACAAACTTATAAAAATTACTCTCATATACTACAATGAATTAATTAATGCTTCATCAATGCAGTTATTTAGCCCGCAAAAGAAGGTCAAGCTGCTAGCCTACTAGCTCTAGACTAAGCTTTATTTTACTAGTCTCTACTTATGGCTCTTTCCTGAACTTTTAGGCTTCCCTACTCTAGTAAGATTTAGCTAACATACTTTTAAAACAGTCCCATAATGCTTCCCATGGTCCATGTTTTTTCTTCTGAGAGAAACAAACAAACAAACAAACAAACAACAAAAAACCCAGCCAGGCAGTGCTTTAATCCCAGCACAGCACAGCACTCAGAGGCAGGTAGACCTCTGTGTTTGAGGCCAGACTAATCTACAAAGCTTGCTCTAGGACAACCAAGGCTACACAAAGAAACCTTGTTCCGAAATGCCAAAAACCACCCCCAAATCAAAATACATAGCACCCTTTATTTATTCTTTAAGAATAAAAATATATACATTTTGATTTTTTTTTTTTTTTTTTTGAGACAGGTCTTCTCTGAGCATGGGCAACCTACTAGTGGCCAATTTCCAGTAACTACTAACTGTCAAAGAGTTCCTAAAACAATGGTTGGGTTTTTGTAAATCTCTCGCCTTCATGGTCAATGTTTTGACTATTTCTAGTGCCAAAGATCCCATCTAGAGACAATTAAAGAATAATATGACTTTGTCAGGCCCTAAACTAAATCCAGTTAGCAAGAGTTGTGCTTAATACAAGTACAGAGTCATGCATCTTGAAGTATTAAAAATCTTAATAAAGGTAAGAAATTCAAATTAGGGCTCACAAAGTACATGAATGGAATGGCAAAGCACATTACATTATCTCTGGGTCACTAGATAGTACAGCTCTAAGCCGGGTGCTGGTGGCGCACACCTTTAACCCCAGCACTCGGGAGGCAGAGGCAGAGGCAGGCGGATCTCTGTGAGTTCGAGAACAGCCTGGTCTACAAGAGCTAGTTCCAGGACAGCCTCCAAAGCCACAGAGAAACCCTGTCTCGAAAAACCAAAAAAAACAAAAAAGCAGCTTTATAACTGCTGAGCCATCTCTCTAGTCCTCCCATAATTTTATGACAGAATCTCCTTACTTTACCACCTGGCTGGCTTTGTGCTTTGCAGCAATTCTCCTGTCTCAGAATCTGGAATGCTAGTATTAAAGGGTATATTCTACCATACCTCATTCACATTAATTCTTTTAATCAAAAATTTTTTATAAACTATTTTTCCATTATTTCAAATGGCATTTACTCAGTTTGCTGTAATTTCTTTATTCATGTAAAAGTTGAATAGCAGCTGGGAATGGTGGCACACACCTTTAATCTCAGCATTGAAGAAATAGACAGTTGGATCTCTATGACTTTGAGGCTATCCTGGTCTATATGAGTTCCAGCACAGCCACGGTTACATGGTGAGACCCTGTCTCAAACAACAAAACAACTTTTGTTTTTCAAGTCAGGGTTTGTATAGTTCTGGCTGTGCTGGAACTCTGTAGACTAGACTGGCATCAAATTTACAGAGATCTACCTACCTCTGCCTCCCTGAGTGCTGGGATTAAAGGTGTGCACCACCACTGCCTGGCAAAGCAAAATATTTTTTAAAATTGTTTTTATTTTCTTTATTTTTTTTATGTGCATTTGTGTTCTGTCTACATGTATATATATCTGTATGAGAATGTTGAGTTTTCTGGAACTGGAGTTATAGACAGATAGATGTGAGCTACCATGTGGGTGCTGTGAATTGAACCCTGGTCCCCTAGAAGAGCAGCCAATGCTCTTAATTGCTGAACCATTTCTCCAGCTACTCTATCTGACATACAAAATTGCTTGTTAATAAATGAAGAGTATATAAATTATTCCTACTGCAATATAGTTTACCTGCTGAGTGAGAATCATCCTTCTTAGTCTTTACATCTTTTTCTTCTGAGTCTTCACTGTAAAGAAAAAAGAAAAAGAAAATGTTTATAAGTCTTAGATCAAAGTCTAAATGATCCATGGGCTGAGCGGCTACACTTGTAATCCCAGCAGCAAGGATGCTCAGACAGGAGGACTGACATCAGTTCAGACTCATCCTGGGCTACAGAGTGTGTTTTAGGCCAGCCTGAACTAAAGAACAGGACCCTAAACTGGGTATAGTGGCACATGCCTTTAATCTTAGCATTTGGGAGGCAGAGGCCTGCGGACATCCATGAGTTCTAGGACACCCACAGCTTATTACACAGAGAAACCCTGTCTTGAAAAACCACAAACATTCAAACAGATGCTGAGGAATGAAACTGCTTCATTGTTCCCTTACCTTACAGGGATGCTAGTGAATAGGTACAATTTTTACTCCTCATGGAAAAATAAACCTGAGTCCCAAGAATCAATAGGAAAGGGAATAAGTATCTTGAACAAACAAAAACCCCAAGGGCCCAGCATGAGCAAAGCTCCCAGTTTAATCCTTTTTCCAAGGGCCACAACAAATTTAGAAACAAAAAACAATGAAGGAAAGTTTATAAATCTAACTTTTTAATGAAGTGTATGATTTTTCTCTGGCTATTTCAATGAGCAAAGTCAGGGAAAAGCTCAATTTTTAAATAGAATGGATAGAAAATTCAACAAAACATTGGCTTATAGGTTTAAGATCAACCAGCCTAAAGGTTAATTAATCTGAGCTATATGCTCTGACCCCTGACCAAAAAAAAAAAAAAAAAAAAAAAAAAATCAGGCCAGATATAGACACTGATGAGACAATGTTAACAGATCATAAATGGCTCATATTTAGGAGAAATAGAAGTGAATACAATAAAAAATATTTCTAAGTTGGGCTATTTAAAACTGGGTAAGAGAGAGATACCCTAGACTCGAGAAGATCTGTCTCCCAGTAAATAAATACATTTATAGGGATTTTCATATTCTAAGTCCTAATTTTGTTTTAAAATTATTATTTCATGTGTATGGGTGTTTTGTCTGCATGTGTCTTGCACCAAATGTGTGCCTGGTGCCCATTAAGACCAGAAGATGTCATTGGATCCCCTGAATCTAGGATTATAGACAGATGTGAGCTATTATGTGGATACTGGGAATGGACCCAGGGTCCTCTAAAGGAGCAGTTAGTGTTCTTAACCACTGAGCCATTTCTCCAGTCTCCATAAGTCTCAGAATAACTGAGAAATATTATTTAATTTCTGTGAATTGCTTATCTGGATGTAACAGGAGCACTTGAAAGTGGTATAGCCTGATGGTTAAAAGTGGAATTTGTGGTCTACAGAGTATAGTTTCAAAGTCATTCACTGAACCCCTCAACCTTATAGGTGGTGTTATGAGAACTAAATGACAATATACGTAAAGCACAGCATGGCCTGACACTAACATTCTTACATCATCATCAGATTATACATGTTATACACCATGAAAAGTATGTGTTTTTAAAACAGGAGAAAAACTCTATCATTCTCCTCTCAATGTAGTTATGTTACAGTTAAATCCAATTCATGCAATTTGTGAAACTAAGGGAAAAGGTCTGGAGATAACTAGCTCAATGGCAGAATGTTTGCCATGTTTGCCCAGCACATTTAAGATCCTGGTTCCATTTCTTTTCTTTTCTTTCTTCTTCTTCTTTTTTTTTTTTTTTTTTTTTTTTTTTTTTTTTTTTTTTTTGGTTTTTTGAGACAGGGACAGGGTTTCTCTGTGGCTTTGGAGGCTGTCCTGGAACTAGCTCTTGTAGGCCAGGCTGATCTGGAACTCATAGAGATCTGCTTGCCTCTGCCCCCCGAGTGCTGGGATCAAAGACATGTGCCACCACCCCCTGGCCCCTGGTTCCATTCTTAGCACTACAACAAGAAAAAAATCAGGGAGAGGCAAGTATCCAAAATGATTACTTGAACAAGACTCACTTTGAGAGTAAAATTCAATAGGATGTAGAGCTTAGACTTCCACAAGCTTTAGTTAACGTTTTTCTGCTATTGATCACCACAATCAAGTGTCGATACCAACCTTAGAAACAAATTACAAACTTAAAACATTGTTTTGGCTAATGCTCTTAAGTTTGAGGAAGCAGCAAAAAGCATTCCTGGAGATCACTTCTGATCCAAAGTTCAGACCAACTGCTTCTGGAGAGGAGGCTGACCTGGAGGCCTAGAAGCCTATATGACATGAAACAGACTGCATATAGAAACTTCACCCAGTTATAGTACACAGACTGTTTTCATTTCAGAGTTCTGACAATGTAATTAAGGAAAATAAAACAATGACACCTCCTACCTGTCTTCTTGTGAATTCTTTCCAGATCGCCTCTTATTTTTAGCTTCTCGAGGAGATGACCGAATTTTCTTAGCAGGAGGGCCTGAATCTCTTCCATAATCTTCATCTAAACAAGCAATTTTTCAAATCCAGTTAATAATGACATTTACATGCTGAAATCACATGTTAATCCTCATGCTATTCAAATAAATGTGACCAGATTTCCCTTAGGGTGTCTTAGTTAAAAGGGAGAGGGGGAGCTGAGGAGATGGCACATGCTGTTCTCCAGAAGACCTGGGTTTGATTCCTAGCACCTACATGGAAGATCACAACTCAAGTTCCAGGATCCAACGCCCTCTTCTGGCCTCTACAGACACCAGGGATGTATGTGGTACACAGATGTACATGAGGGCCAAACACGTATACAAACAAAAAAGTATTCTTTTTTTTTTTTTTAAACATGTGGGTTTTTTTTTTTAAGATTTTATTTATTTGTGTACAGTTATCTGCATGCATGCCTGCACACCAGAAGAGGACACCAGATCTCATTACAGATGGTTGTGAGCTACCATGTGGTTGCTAGGAATTGAACTCAGGTCTCTGGAAGAGCAGTCAGTGCTCTTAACCTCTGAGCCATCTCTCCAGCCCCAAAAGAGTATTCTTAAAACAAACTGGGGCCAGAAGTATTTATTACCTACCATGCAGGAGGTTGAAATCTATCTCCAGTACCACAAAAATAAATAAATTGAAAAAGTCCAGCAAGATGGCCCAGCAGTTAACAGCACTTGGCTGTGCAAGCCTGAAACCTGGTTTAGATACCCAGAAGTCATCGTAGAAAGAGAGAACTCACCCTCAAAAGTTTTCTTCTGATTTCCCCATGTGCCCACACTTATACATACTTATTATGGACAAGCATACAGACAACTAAAAATAAATAGAACTTTAAAATTCCTCGCCAGTCCCAGCTATTTTATGTAATAATATGCAATAAATTATATTACTGTCTAGTCCTTATATACACACATCTTATACATTTACACCATAGCTTGTCATTTTATACCATTCCCATTTAGTTTTCTTCATGTTGCAGTAGTATGATTTTATTATAAACATCTTAAAAAACCTAAAACCTACAATCTTAACATAATATTGTGATCAAGCAAATTACTCTTAAAGCAAAGTATTAAACTTATAATGCACTCTGGATACTCATAACTTTAGGAAAATACCTCCAACTGCAAAAGCCCCACAAGAAAACCTTACCTTAAATGATGATTACTCCCAAAGCTGTTAGTTACTCCACTACCATGTGTAACAGTGAGAACCTAGAAGTAGCCTGGGACTTCAGCAATTCTTAAGTTGCTGAATTCATTATGAATTCCTTAATAGAATATCCTAACCATTATCAGCAATGTTTATTTTAATTATGTGTGGGTAGGGTGTACATGGTTATGTGCACATGAGCTCATCATGATGTTGAGAACTGAACTCAGATCCTCTGCAACAGCAGCATATGCTATTAACTAGTGTACCATCTTCGGCTTCTTAAAAATAACTAAAAGAAAAAAGAAAAAAGAAAAATAGACCTAAGTAAGTGAAATTGGTGCAGTGCCCAACCCTTAACCACGCAGGGCAGTGGTGCTGCACGCCTTTAGTCCCAGCACTCGGGAGGCAGAGGCAAGTAGATCTCTGTGAGTTCAAGGCCAGCCTGGTCTACAGAGCAAGTTCCAGGATAGGCTCCAAAGCTACAGAGACCCTGTCTCAAAAAAGAAAACAAAGAAACAAAAACCACCAAAAACCCTAACCACATTTATTTGTGTGGGGGGGCATGCTTGCCAGGTTGTACGTGTAGAAGACAAGAGGACAGCTCGCTTGCAGGAATTGATTCTCTACTTCCACTATGTGCATTCTGGAGATCAAATTCAAGTTCTCAGGCTGGGCACCAAGCTACCAGACCCTTAACTACATTTTTTCTTTTAAAATATGCCATATAGGTTGATTTTTTAAAAAAAGATTTATTTATTATGTATATAACGTTCTGCCTTCATGTGTGCCTGCAGGCCAGAAGAGGGCACCAGATCTCATTACGGATGGTTGTGAGCCACCATGTGGTTGCTGGGAATTGAACTCAGGACCTCTGGAAGAGCAGTTAGTGAGTGCTCTTAACCTCTGAGCCATCTCTCCAGCTCCCCTTAACTACATTTTTAAAAGTTAAAGTTAAAAAGAAAAAGGTCAAAACAGCCACATGCCAACTAAGTATCAACTCTGCTTCAGTTTCCTTAATTGTAAATAAAATAGATTCTGTAACAGTATTGCTCTAAAAAAAACAACCTATTCTACAGGTACAACCTGGACTATTGGTCATACTACTGTGCTTAGCTAGCAGTAGGTATTTTACATAAACACTGCATCATAAATTACTGGACATTTAACCTTTGGAGCCTAGAACCAGATAAGAAAAAAAAAAGTCAGGTGTTTATTTCAATGATTTACAGAAAAAGCTAAATGCCAAGCATAGTGGCACACACCAGCAATCCAGCAATTGTGAGGCTAAGGCAAGAACATTTTGAGTTCAAGGACAATCTAGGCTATATAATCAACCTTGTATTAAAAAGAAAAGGGGGGAGGGAGGGCAAGTTCCATGTTTTGCTTTCTTTGACACAGATCGCTGGGTACTTTTAAATAGTAGACCTTAAGCATGACAAAAAGCACATAAGCTGACAGGTCTGTCAAGACAATACATGACTTGTAGAAATCACAAACATACCTGCATCATCTGATTCCTGAAACTGTGAGTAATCAACGACCTTCCTATTTCTGCAAAAAGAGACACATTTATATAATTAAAAAAAAGTTTGACTTCTAAAACACCAGAATACACACTTCAGTTTTATAAACAGAATAGTTCCCAGGTCAGGTGTAATGATACACAATTCCAGTTATTGGAAGAGAAAAGCAGGCAGATCTATGAGTTTGAAGCTAGCCTGGTCTGTCTACATAGTGAGATAGTAACAACAAAAACCAAACCAGACAAAAATCAACTCTCAAACTTACACCACTTACCTCAGTGACAGCTTAAACTATTCTTCCCACCTCCCCAAGAGCAGAACAGGCAAGCAAGGCTGTTCACCACATGTATTCATTATATATAGGTAGATATCCACATTTATTATACATTGCTGTAGAAAATCTTTGGACACTGTAAATATGTATTACTCTCATTGGTTAATAATGAGCCGACAGCCTACAGCTGCGTAGGAATAGAGTGGGCAGGAGAGTGAGACTAGAAGGGCACTAGGAAGCAGGGTGGAACCTCAGGAGAAGCAGAGAAGCTGCAGGGTCAGTTTGTACATGAGGTAAACAAGCCTCGGGGAAGCATATAGATTAATAGAAATGGGTTAATTTAGTTATAAGAGTTAGATAAAAACAAGCTTAAGCTACAGGGAACATTCATAATAAAACTTAACTCTCTATGAGTTTATTTTGGGGAGTGGCTGGTGAGACAGAAAAGTCTACCTATAAATATTCATGGGCCAAAATTTTGAGTGTTATTTACCCCCCCCCCCGCAATTTTTTCTGTATTATACAGCTCTGGCTGTTCTAGAACTTGCTTATATAGACCAGGCTGTCCTCTAACTCAAGAGATTCTCTCCTTCTGTCTCCCCAGTACTAAGATTAAAGGTATTTGACACCATGTCTGGTTGTTATTTTTTTCTTTTGTTTTTTTTGAGACACAGTTTCACCATGTAGCTCTGGTTGTTCTGGAACAACCAGGATGTGTAGACCAGGCTGGTCTAGAATTCACAGAGATCTGCCTGCCCCTGCCTCCTGAATGTTGGGCCACCCTTTTCTTTTTTTTTGGGGGGGTGTTATTTTATTTTTACTGTTCTATACATAGCCACTTATACTTGATAAACCAAGACTACTGCTAGGCAAAAAGATATATGTTATAATGCTCCCAAATTATGATAAAATTAAGCTTTAGAAGAAAAAAAAATTTACTGTAGTCAAAAGATGCTCAAAAAAAGGTGTTTTGCATGTCCATATACCTTACTTAAGTATGTACATGCATACCAAATGTGTTCTGGTACTCATGTAGGGCAGAAGGTCTCACATCCCCAGAGCTGGAGTTAGGTGGTTGTCAGGGCACCTAACTTGGGTGTTTGCTTTTTATTTTGAGACAGTATCTCAATATGTAGCAAAAGCTGACTTCAAACTGAGGATCCTCCTGCCTCCCCTGCTCCAATTACAGATGTGTACCTCACACCTAACCAATGGAATTCTGCCTTCTGTTCTGTTCTGTTTTGTTTTTTTCCAGACAGGGTTTCTCTGTGGCTTTGGAGACTATCCTGGCACTCGCTCTGGAGACCAGGCTGGTGTCGAACTCACAGAGATCCGCCTGCCTCTGTCTCCTGAGTGCTGGGATTAAAGGTGTGTGCCACCACGCCCTGCTCTGCCTTCTGTCTTGTTCTATGAAAACTATGAGATCTGGAGATGACTTTATAAGTATACAGGAGAATATGCACAGGTCATATACAGCATTCCACATAAGGAACTTGAGAAGTGTACTTGGATGCCTGTTGTAGGGCTAAAGAACATTTTTTAATGAACTGGAAGCTGAGGAAATCTACCATGATCAAAACCTAACATTTAAAGAGGAGGATTAATAAAGTACAAGGGCATGACATGTTCTATTTATTTCTAGCCAAAACAACAAAAGTCTTCTCAAAATCCTACTAGACAGCCAGAAATGGTAGCACACCTGTCATCTAGTCCCCAGGAAGTGAAGGCAGGAATGTCAAGAGTCTGATGTGGACTAAGCTGCTTCTAGTCTCAAACTGCTACTATGTAAATGCCAAGCAGAACTAACTCTTCAGGTGAACAGCAACTACCAGAAATGTGAGCAAATGTACCATTTCAACATAGCACAATAACTGAAATTAAGTAAATCAGGGCCCTGCCACAAACTAGTTCTATGTCCTTGAGTAAGGAATTCCTCCTCACAGACCATGTTTTTCAGTTGTAAAACAGGAGGAATACAAACTACTCAAGAGTAGGGCTGAAGGCATGGTTCAGTGGCTAAAGTGGCCCTTGACCAGTTCCACTCCCAATAGGTGGCTCAAAATTCTTAAAACTCTAGAACACTACTCATTCATCTGGACTCCACATGCGCACACCCACACATAATTACAAATACGCATTTTTTTTTTTAAGTTTTTAAAGACAGGGTCTCACTATCTAGCCTTGGCTGGCTTGAACTCATTGAGAACTGTCTGCCTCTGGATTAAAAGTATATGCCACTACACCCACCAAAAGTGAAATCTTAATGTTACTCAAGATTGCCCCGAGGATGAGCGCTACATAAATAATGACTATCTAACAAATATATCAGTTGTTATTACTTCTATCTCCCTACTTTCATGTAAACTTATTTCCAGCTTTTTGGCATTTTTCAAGTTTCCTTTTAGGTTGGGAAGAGTAGTCACTTTATTTTTTAATCAGAGTTCAGAAGAAGGCATCAGATCCCCTCAAACAGGAGTTATTTATGGATGGTTGTGAGCCACTATCATATAGGTGGGGAGAACTGAAACTGGATCATCTGAAGAGCAGCCAGTGTTATCAACCACTGAACCAGTCTCTAGCCACAAACAGTATTTTAAAGACATCAATTGAATTATACCAACTGCTATTCCCAAAGTTAATTGTTATTATAAAAAACTGACTTTTCAGGGGGCTGGAGAGGTGGCCCAGCCATCAATAGTACTGGCTGAGTTCAGATCCCAGCATCTAAGTAAGGTGGCTCACAACCACTTGTAACTTTCTAGAGGATCCAATACTCTCTTTTGGCACAAGACACTCAAATGACACACATATATACATACATGCTGGAGGTCAACATGTCATTTATCATTTGTTATGAGATCTGATCTGGTGCCCTCTTCTGGTGTGCAGATATACATGTAAGCAGAGTGTTGTATACTTAATAAATAAATAAAATCTTAAAAAAAAAAAAGGGAACGGGAACATCAGTTTCACATACCAGGAATATCACTTTTGTCTGCTTTAACAAAAAGTATTCTGTCTGAAGAATGAAGGGGTACCCCACACACACTGACAGGGTTTCTCTGTAGCTTTGGAGCCTGTCCTGGAACTTGATCAGTAGATCAGGCTGGTCTCAAACTCAGAGATCCGCCTGTCTCTGACTCCCATTAAAGGCATGTGCTACCACTGCCGATGGAGTATAAAGTTTTAGAGTTAGAAAAAAGAAATACTGTGTTTTGAAATTATTTCACTTAACTCCCTTAATTTTACAATGAGAAAATGGAACTGAGGCCACAGAACTTATCTCTGTTTTGTTTTGAAACAGAGTCTCACTATGTAGCTTTGACTAGCATAGAGCTCACCATGTAGACCAGGCTGGCCTTGAATTCATAGAGATTCCACCTGCCTCTGCCTCCTGAGGGCTAAAATTAAAATTGTGTGCAATGATGCCAAGCCTAGAATTTAATGTTTTGCAACAAGTCTACATCTATCTGAAATCTATATAAGGAAAGCTGAATTAACAACAGTCAATTGCAAAATCTTATCTAATTATCAGGACCTTTGAGAACATAACCATTTAAAAAATATGTCTAAGAGACTTTTAAACAATCTAAAGTTCAACCAATGTTTGACTGCACTGCTATTCCCAAAGTTAATTGTTATTATAAAAAACTGACTTTTCAGGGGGCTGGAGAGGTGGCCCAGCCATCAATAGTACTGGCTGAGTTCAGATCCCAGCATCTAAGTAAGGTGGCTCACAACCACTTGTAACTTTCTAGAGGATCCAATACTCTCTTTTGGCACAAGACACTCAAATGACACACATATATACATACATGCTGGAGGTCAACATGTCATTTATCAAATGAATGAGATCCTGCAGAGCAATGCTTTTCAACTTATTTATAGGCCATAAACCTCTGTTATTGGGCAGTGGAATCATTTATTATTGCATAAACAGCAAAAATAACAAAAAACCTGTACTCTTTAACACACCTAAGTTCACAATCTTACAGGCATTTATATTCTTGTACAGAGTGGATTATAACATATTCAGATTTCAACTGGAATTCTACCAAAGTAGCTCAAGAGCCACTTATGGGGGGGGGAGGGGACGGGACTGCAGAGACACTTGCAGACTTGGGCCACAAAAGTGGTATTTTTGTTTGTAAATCCACATGTGTGCAGTGCTCATGTTAGAAATCAAGAGGTCTGGGTGTTCTGTACTGTCTTACCCCCACCCCTCACCCCAGTGCTGGAGTTGTGAACAGCAGGTCCTCTGGGAGACAGCAAGAGCTCTTAAATCACTGAGACATCTCTTTAACCCTTCCTCTTCTATTTTGGTCTAAAATTGGTGATCATTCTATTTTAAGCCTCCTATATGCAGAAAATATGGAGCACACCACCAAACCTGGCTCAAAATATCTTTTGTTTGAGGCAGCAAGTTTCTTAAAGTTTAAACATTGCCAGCCAGGTATAGTTGCACATGCCTTTAATCCCAGCATGGGGGTGGGGTGCAGAGGCAGGCCTGAGTTCTGAGGTTAGCATACACAGTAGGCTCCAGGATGACCCTGTCTCAAAATATAATAAATAAAAATAAAGACCTACCAGATTTTGGTAGTAGTGATAGGGAGACATAGCAATATTCTGCAGATTCTGCTATGGATACTAAATTCTAAATGATCTTATCCAACCTTTAATCTTGTCAACAAAATCCCAAGAGAACCAAGAACCACTCATCTCCAAGGTAAAATTTCATTAGTTAAATGGTTCTTCATAGGGAGTCCAAACCTGCTTCTAACATCTATGGACTAGATCATGTAGTTCTACCCACCGTAATAACCTTGTTTAACCCTATCCCTTCCTCCTCAGAGCAGCCCTTAATATTTCTATTAACCTCATTTTTTTCTTGCAAAGTAAATATATTTTGTTTGTTTGGTTTTATCTTCCTCAGACAGTCTCTACATAGCCCCTCTATTGTAACTCACTAGGTAGACCAGGCTGAACTCAAACTCATGATATCTACTTGCCTGTCTTCCCAGTGCTAGGACTAAGTGTATATACCATGCCTAACCCCTCAACACTTATGGTTTTAACAACTCACTCATCACATATATCAAGTGCCTTTGTGGTGCTCTAGTTGATTTCTTCCAAACAAAAGATAAAGTAAAATCTGTCTAGTAACACCCACAGTAAATGTTAACAAAGTGGTTCATAAAACAGAGGGCAATAAATAAGGGTTACACCTTCCTCTACTAATTCTATTTATGCTGCTAACACAATCCAAGGTCTCAGCTGTCTTTGTTCCTTTGCACAGTGGATTTCACACTATAATTTTAATGACTTCTCTCACACCATCATTTCAACATACTACACTTCTCCCAACTTCCTATCCTCTGCAAATGTAATCAGTCTGCCATCAGTCTTCTCCTATGTCATCAAGAATAAAAGAGACCCCCTTCCCATGGGGGGGGGGGAAGACAAGAAAATGATGATAGGAGGCCAAGAACAGAAAGATTACAACACTTGTCCATCTGAGACATCATTCTGTTTGGATTTCTCCATCTTCCAAGATTCTGATGTGAAACTGAAAATCCTTGTTAAAATAAAAACTCAGCATTTTTCCAGAATTCTTTTGCTCTAATAAACCTTTTATGTTTCCCTTCTGTGATGCTGGAGTAGAGGGCTTCATGCATGCTAGCCAAGCAGTAAACTATGTCTGTCTCATTTTAAAAACTAAAAACAGCAAAGAGTTTACTTAAATCATTGAACTTTTTAGGGCATAAAATTAATTGTCCATCTAAAAGTAAATCAGGGCTGGAGATACAGCTCAGTTGGTAGAGTGCTTGCTCAGCATGCACAAAGCTCTGGGTTCAAACCTCAGAATTACATAAATTAAGCTTGGTATCAGGTTTGTAACCCCAGAAAGTAGAAGAAACAGAAACCCAAGGCCACCCTTAACTTAACATATTAAGTTATAACCAGCTGGCTATACATGAGACTGTCAAAAATAGTAAAACCAACATTTAAGAGCATACATTGGGTGTAAAGGTGTAACTCAGCAGTAGAAAACCAGACAGTATAAATTTGTCTTGTAATTCATATTTTTAAAAATTTGTCTCATGGACTAGAGAGATGGCTCAGCAGTTAAGAACATGTACCCCTCTTAGGCAGGGCATGGTGGTGCCTACCTTTAATCCTAGCAGAGGCAGGTGGCTCTCTGAGTTTCAGGGCCTGGTCTACATAGTGAGTTCCAGGCCAATTAGGGCTACACAGAGAGATGGGGATGGAGTGTGTGTTAAATAATTTATGCATATATATGATAGACCAGGCTGAGCGGTGGTGGTGCATGCCTTTAATCCCAGTACTTGGAAAGCAGAGGCAGGTGGATCTCTGTGAGTTCGAGGCCAGCCTGGTCTACAACAGCTAGTTCCAGGACAGCCTCCAAAGCTACAGAGAAACCCTGCCTCGAAAAACCAAAACAAACAAACAAACAAACAAAAAACCCACAACTACAAGCAAAAGTAAATACCCTATCAATTTATAAGAGCCTACCCATACCTTTTAATGGCAAAGACGTGTGTGTGTGTGTGTGTGTGTGTGTGTGTGTGTGTGTGTGTGTGTGTGTGTGTGTTGGAATACAGAACAACAAAAACCAAAACCAAACTAGCATTTGAGAGGTTAAGGGCAGGATTTAAGGTCATCTTCAGCTAGACAACAAGCCTGAGGCTGGCCTGGAGCTATGTAAGACACCAGTTCAAAAAACAAAACACCCCAAAAGAACAACAAAACACTCAAAGAGTGGAGGTATGCCTCAGTGGTTGGGAGTGCTTGCTGCAAAATCATGAGGACAGGAGTTTGGATGCTAGTGCCCACATAATAAGCCTGGTGTCCCAGAGCATGCCTACAACTCTAGCTCTGAGAGATGGAGACTAAAGGGTTCCAAAGCTTACTGTCTAACCAATTTAGAAAACGTGAGCATCAGGTCCAGGAAGAGACCCTACCTCAAAAAGAGCGATAGAAAACATACGATCTCTGCTTTTGGCCTCTTTGCACACATGTATACACACTTGCAGCACACAGACACATCTTCAGAAGGGAAAATTAAAACAAACAAACAACAGGGCCAATGAGACGGTTCACAGGCTAAAGGCACTTGTGTCAAGACTAGGTTTAATCCCCAGAACCCACAAGAATGGAACTAACTTCCACAAATTGCCCTCTGAACTCAGACAGGTGGTATACATAAACCACACACATACACTCAAGTAAATGTAACTTAAAAAAAAATTTGAATGAGTTTTTAAAAGTAAACAAAGCAATCAATCAGCTAGGTTACAAAGGAGGCCTGCTGACTTCACTTGGTAGACAGAAAGTCTACTTTCTATACTGGATCAAGAAACCTGGATGAACTAACTAGTAACTCGAGGCCTTCTGACCTTTTCTTCTTCAAAACTTATTTGTTTTATGTGCATTGGTGTTTTACCTGCATGTACGTCTGTGTGAGGGTGTCAGGTCCCCTGGTACTAGAGTTAGACACTTGTGAGCTGCCATGTGGGTGCTGGGAATTGACCAGTCTTCTGGACAAGCAGCCAGTGCTCTTAACCACTGAGCCATCTCTCCAGTCTGCACCCCCGCTTTTCTTTATTTCAGTAAGACAGGAGCTTACTCTATAGCCCTGACTAGCCTAGAACTAACTCAGCCACCTGCTTCTGCCTCAAGTGCTGAGATTTAAGGTGTGTGTCACTGTGCTGGGCCAATTCTCACCTTTTATAAATAGCTTCCTTCTTTCTTTTCAAAGTTTAGGAGTCATGAAAGCACTCTGAATGTTTAAAAGAAAAAGACATATGCTATGTGCTTCAATCAATCCTGGCAACATAGTATCCACCAAGCAGAAGATTGGTCACTGTGGAGGTGGAAAATGACCAGGACTCCATTAACTATGAAATGTACTAGGTTCTGTAAGTCACTTTCATAAATGATACCTACTACCATAAATTTCACCACCTATTTTTTTCTTTCCTTTGAGTAAAAACAAAAAACCAAACTTTTAGAAAACAATATTGTTGCCGGGCGGTGATGGTGCACTCCTTAAGTCCCAGCACTCGGAAAAGGCAGGCAGACCTCTGTGAGTTCGACACCAGCCTGGTCTACAAGAGCGAGTTTCAGGACAGCCTCCAAAGCCACAGAGAAACCTGTCTTGAAAATCCTCCCCCCCAAAAGAAAACAATACTGTTGTTTTGGGGAATAAGGTGTCATTTTTGACAGCCTCCATTGCCACCTGGACTTGTTAAGCATTAAAGCACCCCTCATGCCCCCACCCTATCTGCATGCACAGTGGGAATGGGAAAGAGAAGTTTTCATCCCAGGTATCTTTACTTAATCTAACTTTCAACAGCCACCCAGGCTCCTGGCCATCTAGTGGGACAGTTGATCACAAAGTTAAATGAGCTGGGAGTGGTGTCTCTGATCTTGAAGCCAGCCTGAGTTCCACACTTGTCAAGGCTATACAGTGAGAGTCCTCCCAGAAATAAATCTGTTTAGCAAAAGGAAAAATAAAACAACCTAAGTTCTAGTCCCAACTAAAGCTCGAAAGAGGGGCCTCACTTTTACCCAGGTCCCAGTTAAGCTGCCAGTCAGCCCCTCCCCCTCCCACTGCGTTTACTTCACTTTCTTCCTAACTCCTGGGCTATGTTATGCAATTAACTTGAATCTAAGACCTAAAGTAATTGCCCTGCAGATACAAATTCGGACTCCAAAACTTAGTGTGCTTAAATTAAAAGGGAGTAAACTACTATAGTAATTACTTCCAAGTGACAACGAAAAGCTTAATACTGCCTGTATTTCGAGTAGATGGTACAGTTTGATCTGTTTTATGTCCCCAAAGTACTCACTATAACCTGAAAGAGTCATAAGAGATGGTAATTTGGAGGTGCGGGGTGAAACAAACTGGAAAAAGCAAGCAGATAGGTAACTCATTCTCAGTATTCCCACCCCGCGCGTGGGAGGAGTATGCAGTCCAAAACTATCACCAATAGGAGATCATCTTATAGGAGACACAATGGTGGGGCACAAAACCGTTGCCAGACCCAAACCGCTTCGGCATTAAGATACTTCCGATATCGAAACTTGGAATGAAGAATTGACAACTGTAAAAACACTCGAGAACTAAATCTTTACCTGTTTAGAAAAACTCTAGGCAAAGAAGCCACTCCTTTACAAGTAACAGGTATTGACTTCGGTCTCTCCTCTCTTTCTCTCTCTGGCCTCAACAGATTGGACTAAACTACGCCCCTCCACCCAAGGCACATTCCATACAACAGCCCTGGAAGACATTAAAGGGGAGCCCACCGAGAGAGGAAACTGAAAACTTCTTGAAAGCATGTGAGTAAAAAAAAAAAAAAAAAGTCTGATCGCTAGCGGAACGTAGTCCCTTTACGACTAATGTCACTCGGGAAAAGAGACGGTTACACAAGTATCCGAGGTGTGTACGAGGGTGAGGGGGAACGAGAACCACACGGGATTTGGGTCGCGCGGTTAACGCGCACGTAGCGGGAGGAAGGACATTTGCAGACGAAGGAAAGGGAAAACGGGGTTAACTCGTTCAGAACTCCTAGGTGGGGAGAAGCAGAGGCCCTCGTTTTTCGGGGCTCAGTGTCAAAACTCACTTTTGCCCCAAGGGGAAAAGAAAGCATGGGTCCCGCCCAGGCCGGGCTAGGAGGCGGGGCCTGCCGCGACCCCGAAGACGGAGGCGGGGCCGGGCGCCGGGGCACCGGGAACCCGCTCGCCCAGACGCTAGGCTGCCCACAAGCCTCGGGGGTGGGGTGGGGGGGGCGGGATCCCGCGTGGCTGTCCCCGGCTCGGCGGCAGGCTCGGGTCGGGCTCAAGGGTGCGGCCTACCAGATCGCGGGCTGCGCGCGCCCGCGCCAGGCCAGGGCGGAGGTCGGAGCGGCCGCGAAGCGGACCCGGGGCCCTGAGGGGTGGCGGCAGCGCGCACGGGCGCGCTCCGCCAGCCCGCGCGGCCCCGAGCACCCCACGCGCAGGGGCGCGCGAGCCCCGAGAGAAGGCCGCGCGTGGCAGTGAGGAGCACGACTCCAGGCCCGTGGCCGTGCTCGGTGGCCA
Source organism: Cricetulus griseus (assembly GCF_003668045.3). Lineage (NCBI taxonomy): Eukaryota > Metazoa > Chordata > Mammalia > Rodentia > Cricetidae > Cricetulus > Cricetulus griseus. The sequence continues at coordinate 57,233,628 of NC_048598.1, forward strand.
CTCACCCCAGCCAGTCCAGCCCGCCCCGGGCCTGGGACTCCGCACTGACCTGACAGGCCGAGACATGTTCGCTGTCGAGGCACGACCGAGTCGAGGAGCCGAGGACCAGGACCCCCCTCCCCGCGCGCTCGGCGCCCCACCCCCCCGCTCCGGCCGGCCGGCGGGGCCGCTGCTGCTGAGCCCCGGGCTGCTGGCTTCTCAGAGTCCGCGGCGGCTGGTTTCGGGCCCTTGGATCTGGCGAGCCCCCCGCTCCCCCGTCTCCTCAAAATGGATGAATCAAACCAGCCGAAAATGCGCCAAAGCCGTGGTGCAGCCGAACCCGCTAGGCTTTGTGCTCTCCGCCCCAGCACGCCCGCTCTGCCCCAGCACGCCCGCCCATTGGTGGCCGCTGCCAGACGAGCCCTAGTCATTAGTCCATTTGAATCATCACGCCTCCAAGTCCCCGCCCCGCTCCCTGATAGGCCCCGCCTCCTCCATGGGGTCCTGTTAGTCAAGATGCGCTGAGAGCGCAGGGCCGCAAAACAAAAATGGTCGCCGATTGCCCGCCCCCCCTCACCCACCCCCGGCTTCCATACCAGAGCTGCAGATTCGGCTAGGGTTATGTTTTGAGCCCCCCAAAGAACCTGATTTATACAGAGTTCATGGTGGACCAAGTGTTGGTGACATGGATTTAATTTCTCCTGGCCTGATTTTTTTTTTGAAAATCAGCTAATTGCAAGACTCGTGGCACAGGCAGCAGATTCGTCACTAAGGGACTACTTCAGAATTGGAGGGAAATTTCTTAAGTTCAAAAATTTGACCTTAATCTTAGAAATCCTGTGCTCTGGCTTTAGCGTTAACCCCCCACCTCCCCGGGGTTCAGCCACGCTGCTGGGATTCAGAGTTATGATCACAATCAAGGGATATCTTCGATCCCATTCTTTTTCACTCTGATCTTTGAGAGCCACCTCATAGTCATTAAAATCCCGTTTCCCGACATTACCATTTCAAAGAGAAAGAGGTGGGCGATTAAGAGCGGGACTGGTGACGAAATACTTGCTTCAGAATTCTAAGCCTTAGTAATTGAATAGGTAGGTTCCCCTTTCTACACCCCAGTTTTATAAGTAGAACAGGAAACAACACTCCCTTATTACTAGAATTAAATGACACTGGGCATGATGGCTCACGTATTTAATCCCAGCACGGGGGAGGCAGAGGCAGGTGCATTTCAGTGAGTTCGAGGCCAGCCTGATCTACAAAGCAAGTTTCAGGATAGTCAGAGCTGTTACATTGTCTTGAAAAAACAAGACAAACAAACAAAAGAATTAAGTGAGATAGTATGTTTAAAGGCATTTAGTCTGGACTTAAGTGATATCTTTAGTTTTTATTAGAAGAAGTAATTGGGACTGCTTCAAGACTTTTGAATTATAACCAAGGGCAACTCAGATTATCTAGTCAAAAATACATGAACATGTATTGAATGCCTAAACCTCTCAGAAGTAGAGCTCAGTATCCCTGTAGGAATAGCTAGGATTTATGTTATAGCTTGGATATCTGTCCCCCATCAGTCTATATACCAAAGTAGTCAGCCTGTGGTAGTTTTTATGAGGCAGGACATTAGGTGGAAGTTAGACTATTAGGAGTGTGGTCTTAAAGATATTGGGACCATGCCTGGGCCAACCTGTCTCTTTGTTTCCCTGTGGCTACCATATGATCAGTTTTACTTTGCTGACATGCTTTTCACCATGATGTTCTACCTTAACAGGCCTAAAGTCATAGAACCAAGCAGCCCTCGATGGAAACACCTGAAACCATAGCAAAATAAATGCATCCTTATAAGTTGTATTTCAAGTCTCTGTAGAAAACTAACACTTTACCATTATAAATAGGCTACAGTCCTTGCCACAGGTGGAGATGTTGCTCACTTGATAGTGCTTGCCTAGCACACAGAAAGCCCTGAATTCAGTCCACCTAAAACAGGGCAGAATGGCACACAGTGTAAAGCTAAGGTGACAGAGGCAGGAGGAACAAAAAGAAGTAGAATCTCAGGTTCATCTCTGACTACATAGAGAGTGTGAGGACAGTGTGGGCTATGAGAGCCCCAGAGTCAACAACAAAACCAAGTGAAGATATAGTCCCCAAGAAACAAACCACATCACTATCTGCTTCCTGAAAGTCTCCATTGTAAAACTGGACTTGTCTAAGGGAAAAGAACAGCACACACTACAACAGAGAAACATTTTAAAAGTTATCCTTGATCCCTTTCATTCAACATCATTCCCTGTTCACTTAAAAAAAAAATCTCCAACATACCTGGGTCATGGTGGTGCATATCTTTAATCCCAGCACTAAGGAGACAGAAGCAGGCAGATCTCCGAGTTCAAGGTCAGCCTGGTCTACAGAATGAGTTCTAGGACAGCCAGGGCTATACAGAGAAATCCCATCTTGAAAAGCAAAGCAAAGCAAAACAAAACAAAACAAAAATCTGTGACATAAAATGTAACTGCAACTCCTGGGAATCTGATTCCTTCTTCTGGTCTCCATGGGTATGCACACACAAACACATAAATGAAAATAAAGATAAAATTTAAAAACAGTAAGAGGTGGGTTTGGAATTCAATGGTACTGCATGTACTTAATATATAGCCCTGAGTTTATCTCTAGCAGTTTGTACCTGTACATACTTGAGTGCAATTGCACGTGCACGCGTGAGCACACACACACACACACACACACACACACACACACACACCAAAACAACTAAGGCTGGGCAGTGCTAAAATGGTGGGACTGATGAGTACCCCATGACCCTGAAGAGAATCCAACCCTTTTCCTTCAAGGATTGTGCTGTAATATCTAGGACCTTTTCCTACTTTTTCTCCTCTTCCTCCTCCTCCTCCTCTTCCTCCTCCTCCTCCTCCTCCTCCTTCATCTTCTTTTTTAACTAGGCAAAGAATTTTATTAACCTTTTTTCAAACTTGATTCCCAGGCCTCTTCAGCTTAATTTACTACAACGAATTAATTGTGCATAAACAACGACCAAAAAGAGCTTCAGTGTCCAAGGGGCTTAGACTTGAAAATATTAGAGATCTAGATTTTGTTGGATTCATAAACAAGAGAATTTCTGAAAGCAGTCATGGCATGAAATCACAGTAATTTCTCCAGGTTTCATCTTTTCCACAAGTTGCCTCAGTTCAGTTTGTCCCATTCATAGAAGCCTCATCTAAATTCTCTACATGGCCCGCAACTTCCTCCTCCTCCTCTCCAAGAGCAACTGATACTTCGCCATTTCTTAGTTGTTTGGGCAGAGCTTCTGCCATTCTCCTTAAACCAGTCAGGCTGTCTGCACCAAGCTGCTGTAGTACACCGGGAAGCATTTCTGTTGGCTGCTGTGTCTCAGCATGGCCTGTAACGGTGGAAGTGTTTTGGGCTTGAATTTTAGGGTGTTAAAATGGATCACTGCTCCTCTTCCATACCAGAGACATTGTTTATACCTAACTTCTTTAAAGAGAAGTGAAGTTTGTCATCATTTTCTGTGGCTGTACTATGAACCATCTTCTTTCTGTGAACAGTTCCTTTCCACCAATATGCACTTTTGGCCAGATTGGCGAGTTTTTCCTGGATCATGATAGTTTCTTTCATTTTGTTGGATCAGAAGGGGACTGTGAGAGGGACTGGGGTTCATGCTCAGGTCTCTGGCAGACCAACTGAGATTAGGTGAACACACGTTGGGGTACAAGAAGGCAGCTAGAGGGAAGTGGGGAGTCCTCAGGGATTTTAAAAAAGTCTTCTAGTGTCTACTCTGTGCAGGGCATGCCTAGTTCTGTTCTCCTTCTAGCTCTATTCTGTTTCTTCTTCTTCTTTTCTTCAGTTGAGACTAGGTCTGTTATTTAGCCCAGATTGGGCTAAAATTCCTGATTCTCCTGCTTCCATCTCCTGAGTGCTGTGAATGTGCACTCCACATCTGGTTGTTCTTAAAGTTTTCTATCTCCAAGAACTGGGTTTGGTGGCACACAGCTGTGATCCCTGCCCTGGGGAGTGGAGGCAGAAAGATGAGAAGTTCAAGGGTACTTAGCTGGTTTGCAGCTAGCCTGGACTAGACACTCTGTCTCATTAAAACGCCCAAATAACTATGTATTTTATGTGTAGGGGCATTTTGTCCGTGTGTGTGTGTGTGTGTGTGTGTGTGTGTGTGTGTGTGTGTGTGTGTATGTGTGTATACCAAGTGTACATCTGACTCTGTCTCATTAAAACACCCAAATAACTATGTATTTTATTGCATTTTATGTGTATGGGCATTTTCTGTATATGTGTGTGTATACCATGTGTATGCCTGGTACCTGGGGAAGCTAGAATAGGATACTGGAACCCCAGGAACTGGAGTTACAGATAGTTATGAGCTGTCGTTCGGGTGCTGGGAATCAAACATGGGTCCTTTGGAAGAAAACCAGTGCTGTTATCACTGAACCATTTCTCCAGCACCCCCACCCAAAACAAAGCTTAAATAACAAAAATATTACCTCCAGCCTGCTGACTCGGCCACTCTAGATGACTCAGTAGGACAGTGGGGCTCTGTAACTTTGGCTAGACTGAGGCTAAGATAGGATATGGCTATATGTCTCCATCTTTACAAGTGCTTCCTTTCTTTCTTCATCTGACCCTCCTCCTCCTCCTGCTCCTTCTGAAACAGAGGCTCAGGTAGCCCAGGTCAGCCTTGAACTTGCTATGAACACGTCATCCTTCTGCTTCTCATTTCTGTTAGCACGCCTGATTTGCACAGTGCTGAGGACTGAACCCAGGACTTTGTTCATGATAGGAATACTCTGCCAACTGAGCCACATAGCTGGCTTATAGCTTAGGCTTGTCCCACTAGCTCTTAAAATTTAAATTAACCCATTTATATTAATCTATGTTTGACTTGGGCTTTTTACTTCTCTTCCATCTTGTACTTCCCGTTTCTTTGCCATGTTCTCTATCGTCTCTCCCATGCCTAGAGTCATCTCTTCTTCCTCTCAGTCTGCCCCCAAGTCCCACTTTCTGCCTCTTTCTGCCCGGCTATTGGCCATTCAGCTCTTTATTAAACCAATCAGAAGGTGCCTTGGCAAAGACACATCTTCACAGTGTACAAAAAGATTGCTTCCCAACAGCCTCCCACATCTATCACTCATTAAGAAAACGCCCTACAGGCTTGGAGGCATTTTTTTCAGCTGCGGTTCCCTCCTCTCAGATGATTTTAGCCTGTGTCAGGTTGACATAAAATTAGCCAGCATGGATCTATACAATGAAAACTTAAAACAATGAAGAAAGAATTTGAAGAAGACATCAAAAGATGGATCAGCAGGATTGATATTGTGAAAATGACCATTCCACCAAAGCTATCTAACAATAAACTCAATGCAATACCTACCAAAATTCTAAGACAATTCTTAGCAGAAATCAAGTAAAAACAATCATAAAATTCATGTGTAAAGCTCCACATAGCTGGGGCTGGAGAGATGGCTCAGAGGTTAAGAGGACTGGCTGCTCTTCCAGAGGTCCTGAGTTCAATTCCCAGCAACCACATGGTGGCTCACAACCATCTATAATGAAATCTGGTGCTCTCTTCTGCATACATGTAGGCAGAACACTATATACATGATAAATAAATAAATATTTTTTAAAAAGCTCTACATAGCCAAAACTGTCTTACACAATAAAAACATTTCTGAATGTACCACTATTCCTAATTTCAAGCTATAATACAGAGCCACAGTAGTAATAACAGCATTGTATTGACACACAACCAGGTACAGTGATCAATGAAAGAGAATTGAGGACCTAGATGTAAGCCCAAGCATCTACAGAAACCATATATAATGCCAAAAACACTGGAGAAAAGACAGCATTTCTAGCAAATGATGTTGGGAAAACTGGATAACTACATGTAGAAGAATGAAACTCGATCCTTTTCTCTCGCTCTGCACACAAGTTGATTCCAAATGGATCAAAGATCTCAATGTCAAACCTAAAACTTCTAGAATAGAGAGACCATTTCAGGCTCAGTTAAGAACTTTTCTGAAGGTGTGGTGGCACAGGCCTTTAATACCAACACTCAGGAGGCAGAGGCAGGTGGATCTCTGAATTCCAGGCCAGCCTGGTTCACAGAGTGAGTTCCAGGACATCCAGGACTGCACAGAGAAAACCTTGTCTTGAAAAATAACAACCACCTACACACACACACACACACACACACACACACACACACACACAAGCTGTGGTACTGATATGTTCTCAGAACACAAATGGCTAAGAAATATTTTTTAAAAGTTAGCCATCAGGAAAGTGCAAATTAAAACTCCTTTGAGATTTCCTCTTAACCTTCCTCAGAGTGACTAAGATTAAGGCAACAAAAGACAGAGGCTGGCAAGGTGACTTAGAGGGCCGAAGTTTGGTTCCCACCTGAAACTCCAGCTTCAGGAGATCTGATGCCTTCTTCTGGCTTCCTTGGGCACTTACTCTCGTGTACAGGTATCCATACAAGACAAATAGACAGAAGACAGACAAATTGGAAATAAAATAAATCTAAAACAAAACAAAACAAACCCACATCATGTTGGGGAGCATGTGGGGGAAATAAGGGCTCCTGATGCATTGTTTTTAAGAATGCAAATTGGTGCAGCCACTATGAAAATCAGTAAGGTGGTTCTTCAAAAAACTAGAAATAGATCTACCAAATGATTCAACTGCACAACTCCTGGGCATATACCCAAAAGGACTCTATTTCCTACTACAGAGACACATGCTCATCCATGTTCATGGTTTTTCACAATAGCTATGTGAAACAGCCTAGCTTCTATACACAATAGAATTCTATTCAGCTGTAAAGAAAAACGAAATCTGCAGGTAAATGAATGGAGCTAGGTAACATCATTTTGAGTGAGGTAACCAGGACTCAGAAAGATACATGTTGCATGGTCTCACTAATAATGTGGATCTTAGGGTTAAATATTTAGATCTGTGTGTTTAATTTGGAGTAGCTATAGAATCCAGAAAACTAGAAAGGGATCACTGATGGGGAGAGAGAAGAGATATCTTAAGGAAGGAGAGGTAGTAAAACATAGGGTATATTAAGGGAAAATAGAAATCATGGGAAGGACAATTAAGTGGGGAGAGGATCTGGATGGCAAAGCAAAGAAAGGTGAGAGGGAAGAATAACAAACATTTAGGATGTTTGAAAAGGCCATATGTAAACCTTCTATTTTATATACTTCATATGTTATTACAAGTTTAATTGGCACTCAGTAGGTAGAGGCAGGCAGATCTCTGTGAGTTCTGGACCAGCCTGGTCTACAAGAGCTAGTTCCAGGACAGCCTCCAAAGCCACAGAGAAACCCTGTCTCAAAAAACAAACAAACATAAAAGTTTAATTGGAGTTACCATATACAGAGGGTTTTGCTGTTCCCAGAAGCTATGGGTTACCAAATGAAAAGTCCAGTGCCAAGTGTTCCAGAGACTCCAAAACAATACAACCAGGACTCCATGGTAGGGTCATATTGCTCAAGACATCACACTCATTTTTCATAGACATGGAAAAATCAAGTTGGTACTGACCAGGAAGTGTCTGTCTCGATGGGCAGCTTTCATGGTACTGGGAGGTGCTGTGTAGGCCGCTGGAGGAAAAATGCCAGCTGTGAATCCTGTGAACTTCAATAATGACCATCTGGAAAAGATATCCCCATTCGTGCAATAGTGGCATGAATACTATGTGAGTAAGCAACCACTTTCTGATTGGATTTAAGGCCTGCTTCACAAGAGGAAACAGATGCCCGGCACTAAATCCAACCAAGAACTCACAACTGAGGTGCTTACAGGCCCAAGGGTGAATCTACTTCTATTATTTGGTTAAGTGGACAGAGTGCCAAATGCACTCTAAATTTTTATCTCTCTCCACAGATTAATGCAGCTCTCAGACCTCATCAGAGAAATGCCTTTGTGTAGTGGATAATGGAATCACAGCTAATCAAAGTTCAGGTAATGTCAGTGGAGTGCTCAGCTACAAATGGGGTGTATATACCAACCTCCCCATAAGGCTCAGGGGCCAGTGCAGAGATGGGGTGAACCGATTTTAAGAGACAGAAGCCAAAGTCTACTGGAATGAAACTGTGTCTTCTGGACATGACAAGCCCACTGCCCTCGTGAACTCACAACAGCTGTGGTTGTCTGCACAAGGCCTGTACAAGATAAGCCAGTCAACACTTTCAAAGACTCCCCATTTGTAACTGAATGCCTGTGGATGCCTGATGGCTTCTCTGGATGGGAAAGTCATTTTTTTAGGGGTGTAGTTCCTGACAGGTTCATCACTTTTTGGAGGATTGTCCAAGACCCAGAAATATATGAACAACACAAAATTTAGTGGGATGGGTGTGGGAGTGGATCTTGGAGCAATTATAAGGAGGAGTGAAGGTAATTGTGAAATACATTGTATAAAATTTCGGAAAAAAATTTTGTGTTGTTTTGTTATGGTTTTTGAGACAGGGTTTCTCTGTGTAGCCCTGGCTATCCTGGAGCTTGCTCTGTAGACCAGGCTGGCCTCAAACTCCAGGATCCAAGATCTGTCAGCCTCTTCCCATGTTGGTCAGGTGCATGCCATCATGCCAGGTAAAATTTTCAAAAATTAAAAATATATATATATATGTATATGTTATATTTGAAAAAAAGAATACCTGACTGAGCTTTGTGATTTACAACCTAGTTTATGTTCACAAATTTCAAACACACTAGGCAGTGACTTCCTCAATGATACTTGTTCTTTTCCACCTCACAAGGTTAGCACAATAACAAGAGAAAAAAATGGGGTCACTTATGAAATGTAGTCTGTATCTATAAAGCTCTGTGTGCGCTGGATGGATCACATTGTTTTCACTACAAAACAAACTCAAAGTCCAACCGCAGCTTTATTCCCACAACAGAAACCACCAAGGGAGCAGAGTTAACAAAGCCTGCCTACAGCTCAGATGGAGACAGGCAACCAACGCCAGAGCATAGCCAGCTTGCAGTACTGTGAGTGTTCATGATGCTGTTCCCTTTCTCCAGGACCCCTGAAAAATCCCCAAGGAATTCACTCCAGCCGTGCACAGGATGGGGGTGTTTGCCCCATCTGTGAATCTGTGTTCGAGCCCAGTATCACAATGTCTTAAACTCACACTTGGCTCTCCAGAACCTCAGCCTACCTGTGCTAAACAAATCACCTTCCTCAGCCATGTTCTTTTCTCCACGCTGCCCATCCTGTCAGTTACACCACTAGACTTATCAAGCCATAACTGAAGAGTAAAAACTGTACGTATTTCAGTAGTACATGATATTCAGGATACAGCATGAAATGATCACCAGAGTCAAATTAATGTGCCTGTCACCTTGCATGTGGTGTGGTAAGAATATTTAAGATCTATTCTCATAGAACATTTCATGAAGACAATCCACCATTCTTAACCGCAGTTATTATGCGGTGCATTATTAGGTCTATAAAATATATCCATTTTATAACTGAAAAATTGCTACCTTCTACCATCTCCCCTACCTCTGCCCCATGGGAATAACTTTTCTACTATATCCCATGAGTTCAACGTTTCAGGATTTCGCATGTAAGTGAAGTATTTGTTTTGGTATAGCTGATTTATTTCATGTAGCATAATGCCCTCCATGTTGTCATAAATGGCACAATCTCCTTTTTTAAAGCATGAACAGTATTCTGTTGTTATGCTTGTCACATCTTTTTATCTACTCAACCATCAGTAGATATATAACCTGATTGTATATCTGCCTATTATGAGTTCATGCCATAATAAATATGGGGGTGCAGTTTCCTTTCCCTTGTGTATGTGATAAAACTGGATCGAATGACAAAGTTTCCATCTTAAAATTACATCATTTATTCCTTTGTTTTTGTATATGTGCACGCATGCATCCTGTGTGTGCCACGGTAAACACATGCGGCAGTCACAGGATAACTTTCTACCATGAGGGGCCTGGGAAACTGAACACAGGTCATCAGTCTTTGTGGCAAGTACATTCACCTGTTCAACCATTTCTCTGGCCCTAAATTTTTAATTTTCTTGAGGAATGTTTATACTGTTACCATAACAACTGTATCAGTTTATATTCCACTAACACTATATAAAGAATCCCTTTTCTACAAATCCTCACCAACACTTATTACCTTTTGACTTGTTTTCAAAAGATTTATGTATTTTATGTATATGAATGCTATAGTTTTAAATTATTTTTTAAAGATTTATTTATTTATTATGTATACAGTGTTCTGTCTGCATGTATGCTTGCACACCAGAAGAGGGCACCAGATCTCATTGCAGATGGTTGTGAGCCACCAAGTGGTTGCTGGGAATTGAACTCAGGATCTTTGGAAGTGTAGCCCGTGCTCTTAACCGCTGAGCCATCTCTCCAGACCACCTTTTGACTTTTTGATGATAGCCATTCCAAAAGATAGAGGTTATATTTCATTGTGATATTGGGTTTTATTTTCTTTAAAAACGTTTTTGAGAATTGTTTTATTTTATGCGTGTGAGTACATATGTGTATGTGCACCGTGTGTGTCTGGTACCCAGAGGTCAAAAGAGGGTGTTGGATCCCCTGGAACTGGAGTTATAGATGGTTGTGGGTGCTGGGAATTTAATTTGGGTCCTCAAAAAAAAAAAAAAAAAAAAAAAAAAAGCACAAATGCTTCTGAGTTACCTTTCTAACTTAAATTAATGTTTTCTGGATGATTAGTGAAGTTGAGCACATTTTCATACACTTGTTGTCCATTTGTTTGTTTTCTTAGGGAAAATATCTATTCAGGTGCATTGCCCATTTCTTAATTGGAACATAGAGCTTTTGCTATCAAGTTTTATGAGTTTCTAATATACCTGGACACTGACCCCTTATTAGATATGTTGTATTCAAGTAATTCTCTCCCTTTTCATGTTGTCTTTTAATTGTTGCTTCCTTTGCTACCCAGGCCATCTTTTTCTTAGTCACCTGATCTCACACCTTGATATACTCCTGACTCCAGCTCCATGTATCACTGTTAGCCTTCAACGTGCAAAATCTCTTGATTATTTTTTCATTGCATTTCTAAAGTACATTTTTTTCACTTCCTGATCTAGTACAGTTTATGTGGCTCCATTACAATTCCTGAAGCTGGGTAATTTATAAAGAAAGAGAATTTGTTTAGTTCAGTCTTGGAGGGCCTAGAGCATTGTTCATGAATCTCCTCAGAGTCTGGTGAGAGCCTCATTCTACTTTGGCTCATGGTAGAAAAGTTAAAGAAGAGTGGGGGACATGTGGAAGAGACTCAACCCCCTGGGACCCACATGCTAGAAGGAGAGAACAGGCTCCTGCAAGTTGTCCTCTGACTTCCACATGCCCATAGGTCCACACATAGACACACATACAATAATAAATAATTTTAAAAAGGAAAACAATGTGTATATATGATATATGTATGATTTTTCCCAAAAAGAAGTCAGCCAATTATAACTGGAGAGCTAAATTAACAATTACACAAAAGTTCATTTGTATATACATATCTATCTATACATGTATGTGAATTCTTTTTTTTCTCTCTTTTTATTATTATTAATTCAAGTTAGGGAACAGGCTTGTTTCACATGTAATTTCCCTCTCCCTCTCCCTCTCCCTTCTCTTACCCCCATTCCTTCTCCCCCAATGTGAATTCTTAATATTTATTTATTTGTATGTATGTGTGCATGAGTTATGTCCTACAGCACACACATGGAGATCAGAGGACAACTTTTAGGAGTTACTTCTCTATTCCTACCTTGTTGAGACAGGGTCTCTGGTTTCTGATACCCTGCATAGGTTAAGAGGCCCAGGAGCAAGCCTGGCGGTGGTGGCGCACACCTTTAATACCAGCACTTGGGAGGCAGAGGCATGCAGATCTCTGTGAGTTCGAGACCAGCCTGGTCAACAAGAGCTAGTTCCAGGACAGCCTCCAAAGCCCCAGAAACCCTGTCTCAAAAAACTAAAAAAAAAAAAAAAAAAAGAGGCCCAGGAACTCCAACATCCTCTTGTCTCCACCTCCCATCTTACTGTACAAGTGCTAGGATTAGAGGCATACATACACCAGGGATCGAACTTGTGTCATCACATATGAATCAACAAGTCTCTCAAATCTACATAGAATTTATTATGAATTTATTAATACTCTCAAGTTTATTCTGGAGAATAAATGTCGAGACTTTTTTTTTTTAAATATAGGAAGAACAATTAGAAATGCTTTGCCTAACGATGCCAACATGTAGTTCAAGACACCCATACACAGACAAGTTATTGACAGTGTATGAGAATCAGTGTAATAAAACATACATTCCAGAAACTCCCTTAATTTTAATATTGTTTATATTTGAGCATTCAAATTAGAAAGGAATAGAGTATTTGATGACCACTGTTGGAATAATCACCATTTGTGGGGAAAGAATCTTCTATTTGAGCAGGGCTGGAGCACGGCTCAGTCTAGAGCACTTGTGCATGGGGGCCAGGGTTTGACCTTTAGCACCACAAAATGGACCAATGAGCTTTACTTTCCTCACGTATTTCTTTTCTGTTTTCTATATTTTTTTTGGGGGGGTGGTTTTTTTGAGACAGGGTTTCTCTGTGTAGCCCTGGCTGTCTTGGAACTCACTTTGTAGATCAAGCTGGCCTTGAACTCACTCTGTTTCCTGAGTGCTGGGATAAAAGGCGTGTGCCACTACTGCCCAGCTGTATTTCTTTCTTACAGTCATTGAGAAAATAAAAATGGTCTGTGTGGGGTGCTTAGGACAATATGTGGTTAACTCAAGTTAACATTAGCTCCCACCAGCAACTGTTGGAAATTAGAATAACCATTATAATCCCTGGACTTGCAAACAAACAAAATGAAACCCAGATATTCACTACACTTGATGATGTATCTCAGTACAACTGGTCACTGAAACATCGTACAAAATGCCTACTGATTGCTACTCAAGTTACAGCTCTTTTGCCCCAAATTTAATAACGTGTCTCTATCCCACACAGGGATGTGTCCTTAAAAGCAATATACCTAACACAAATCAAGAGCTTCAAACCCCGAAGGACTCAGTTCTGTTTCTCTAAATGTCTGAGCTTAATTTCCAAAAAGGGTTTTTTAGGCCAAATGTTTCCCAGAAACCCAAGTGACAGAGTAGAGCCGGGGAATGAGAAGACGTGCAGTTATGTCTTGGCTCAATTACAAATGCAACCAGCTGCCTTGCAGTCAGTCAAATTTTGAGACATTTGTTCTCTCAAACATAAAATAGAAAGAACTGTTGGTTTTCTTATTTCAAAGACAGTTAGTTGAAGAGGCTACACACACCTTGTAGATCCGAGTGACAAAATGGAGATCTTCTGGTTCATATCATAAATCATGAATTCTTAATCTTCTTTCCATCCTTCTCCTTTTTAATCTCCACTCAACAGAATTAGTTCTTAACTTGAATGGGCAATCAAACTCAATTTGTGTGAAGGTAACAAAATGCTACCGGTTACTGGCTAGGAATTATAAAGAATGTGTGGATAATTAATTTCATGTCAACGTGGCTGGATTGGAGTCCAGGTATTTGGCCAAATTCTCTTCTGGCTTTTTTGTGTTTTGATGAGATCACCATTTAAATTGGTATAACTGTGTAAAGCAGACAGCCCTCCCTAATGTGGGGAAGCCTCAGCCAATCAGCTGAAGGCTCCGGTAGAACAAAAGGCTGCTTTCTCTCAAGCATGAGAGAGCCCTGCCTGACATCCTTCAATGAGACTGGAATAATGGCTCTCCCAGTTTTCTGACCTTCAGAACCCACGATGGGTCGGGATGTTGGGACTCACTAGCATTCACAATCTTTTGTGAGACAGTTCCTTATAACAGGTACATACACCTGTTATCATGCAGAACTCTCCAGATTGCTCTTGAAACTACAGCAGAATTTTCCCACCAGGTCATATCTAGACAGAGCCTGCATTTTCTGTTATTTGTGTCTGAATGGCAAATACATGGAGAGTTCCAATGGACAGTTTTCTAGTGACTTCTTTTCCTCTTCTGACCTGCAGCCTTGGGGGTTGTTTTGTGATGATGATGATTACTGTTACTGTTGAGACAGGGCCGTGTCTTGTAACCCAGGCTGGCCTGAAACTTGCAGTTTTACCTGAGCTTCCTGAGTTGTAGATTTGTAACATCCTGCTTAGCTCTATTTAGTGGTGAAGAATTTACATAGAAGAGGAATCTTCTGGTACCTAGTAATCCTAGAGGGGTGGGGTGGGAAAAGGTACTGAGGTTTGTTTCCTTGGGCAATTGGCTCACCGGATTTTACAGAATTTCATCTTCTAATCATGTCCTTAGATTGTGTCAAATGAAGGCCACTGCATACAAAAGGATGGCAGGTAAGAAAAGCCTCATGGGCTGGGCATAGAGGCACATGCCTTGAATTCTAGTGCTCAGGAGGCAAAGGTAGAGGCTGTCAGATCTCTTGGAGTTTGAGTCCAGCCTGGTCTACTTAGTGAGTTCTAGGCCAGCTAGAGCTACAAAGAAAAAAAGAAAAGAAAACCCTCAGATAGAGTGGGGCAGTGCCCCAAAGAAGCAAGACAGACCACGTAACGGATGAAGTTAATTTGGAGACAATGCACACACCCATAATTTTAGCATTCAGGAAGCTGAGGCAAGAGGATTGCTTGGAGTTTGAGGCCAATTTGGGCTGTATATAGTGAGTTCTAAGCCAAATTGTGCTACAGATTGAGACTCTGACTCAAATAACAGCAAAACAGGGAGGGAAATTTAAGGATGAGGGATCCAATTGCACCTTGCCAGTCACTTATGGAAGCCTTGTGGAACAATCCTGGATACTTAGTAAAGATAAAGAACAAATCTTCACTCAGATGCTGATGACCCCAATTGGCTGTCCTGTGACTTATTCTCCCTTGTTTATTTAGTCACCTGCCCTCCTGTTCAAAGAACAAAGCCAGGGCAGCCCTGTTCTCAGCCATTCATTGGGGTTTTCAGAATACACTGTAGAGAATTCTTGTGTTTTCTTATTGGCCAAAGATTAGCTGAGTGGTTGAAGGGGGGCTTTATTCTAAATAATGTATCTCTATAAATAGAAAGTCTTTATTTTAAACAATGTATCTTGTCTTCATCATCCCCACTCACCTCTACTCCTCCCATGTATCCCCAATACATCCCCCTCTCTACTTCTTATGTCTTCTTTCTCTCTCTTTTTCCTTTGAAAACCCAGTGAGTTCAATTACTACTGCCTGATTGATGTAGTTAGCTTGATCTTGTGAAGGTAGCTTCAGTGAGTTCAAGGGTGCACTGCCTTGGTCCTGTCCAGAAGATGGCATTTCACAGCACTCTTCTCAATCCTCCAGCTCTTGTATTCTTTCTGATCCTTCTTCTTTGATATTCACTGAGCCTTTCATCAGGGCAGGTGGTAGTAGTGGCTGATACAGATGTCCTATTTGGGGCTGAGCCCTCAATAATCACTTATCTCAGGAGTTTGGCAGTTATAGGTCTGCATTAACTGTTAACCACTGCAGAGACAAGCTTCTCTGATCCATGTTAAAGGCAACAGTAATCTATGTTTCTGAACAAAAATACTCAGAAGGCAGCTTGGCAGCATGTCTATTTAGTGAGATAACTGTAGTAGGTTCCCCATTAGGGACTATGGTCTTCCCAGCCACGGACTTTTGACTAAGTTTGCAGTATCAAGCATGAAATTCCTCCTGTGGAACAGGCTTCAAATCCAAGCCCAAAGTAGTTGGTTACTCTCATAACCTTTGCACCATTATTACATCAGTGGCTATATCTTGATTGGCATTCCAGAATTGTGGCATGTAGGGTTTGCTGGTGAACAATACTGCTGATGGCTTTTCTCCCTCATCTGTCTGCATAGCATTATCTGGCACTATGAAAGCTATTTACTATGAAAACTATCCACTGTGAAAGCTATCATGTCAATTTCAGCTTGATTTCTCTATGTCCTGCAACTAAAGTATGTTGTATTTTCAGCAACAGAGTCTTATTATAAAGTTCTTGTGGACAACCAAGAGCAATGGCAATAGTCTCTGTTGTTTTAGGGGCTCCTGGGGTTCCCTGACAAATGAGTTACAGGGAAGTATTACACACCCAGAACTGAGATTTTCATTTAATCACTTGTGTATACTGGTGGCACACACCTTTAATCCCAGCACTCGGGAGGCAGAGGCAGGCGGATCTCTGTGAGTTCGAGGCCAGCCTAGTCTCCAGAGCGAGTGCCAGGATAGGCTCCAAAGCTACACAGAGAAACCCTGTCTCGAAAAACAAAAAAACAAACAAACAAAACAAAAATATATAAATATAAATATATAAATATATATATATAATATATATATATATATATATATATACAGTGTTTTGTCTTCATGTATGACTGTGCATCACACTTATGCAGTGCCTTGCAGAGACCAACAAAGGCATCAGATCCCCTTGGACTAAGTTACAGATGTTTGTGACCCACCATGTGTACTCTGGGAACCAAACCTGGTTTCTTTGCAAGAGCTCTTGACCATGAAGCCACCTTTTCAGCCCCTCTACTCAATGGTTTAAAAGCCTTGCTGCAAAGGATCCATTTGAGTTCCCGGTACCCATATGGTGACTCACAACCATCTCTAACTCCAGTTTAGGTTCAGAGAACTGATCCCCTCTTCTGAACTCCCAGAGTACCAGACATGCACATTGCACACACACACATATATGCAAGCAGGTAAAACACTGACGCACATAAAAAAATAAAACCTAAAAAATCATATTTTAATTAGCTTACAAAGTGTTCGATTTCCATATACTATTAGCTTTGCTACTCTTACCCCTTCCTCTCCTGTCTCCAAACTGCTATCCCTGCTTAAATCTTTAATCCCCAGTATTCCCTCCTCCTATTTTCATACATGTTCTAATATCCATTGCCTCATGGGCCCTGTCTAGCTTCCTGAACTCTACAAATTAAGCACACAAATCTAAAAATTCAAAGCTAGTATTTGCATGAGGTGAACATGGTCGTTTGTCATTCTAGGCCTGGGTTGTCTCATTTAATATAGTATTTTACAGTTCAATCCATTCTCTTGCAAATTTCACTTTTCTTTATAGCTGCTATTTTGTCAAATATTTAAGTAGCAACATTGGCTTGTTTACTGGGACCATTTGCTTGGAATACCATTTTTCCACCCTTTCACCCAAATGTAATATAGCGAGGTGTGTTTCTTGGAGGCTTCTGTTTTTTTTATCCAATCTACTAGTCTATGCCTTTTGAGGAAGTGATAATATTCACAATTATCACTGAAGGTTGTGTGCTGATTCCTGGTATATTGTTGATTTGGTTGTAGTGTCTGTTCCTTCCTTTTCTTCTATTGCTTATTATTATTCTAGTATGACTTATTCTTTCCTGTGGCCTCATCGTGGATGGATTTGTTTTTCTTCTTGAAGGATTCTTTCAACTATTTTGTGCAGAGCTGGCTTAGTAATCACAAATTCCTTTAGTCTATTTTTATACTGGAAAGTTTTTATTGTCCTTTAATTCTGACAGATAACATAGTATTCTGGGTTGGTAGCTGCTATCTTTCAGAACTTGGAATACATCACTCCAAGCAACTTCTTGCTTTTAGTGTTTCAGATGAATAATTTCATGTTATCCAGAAGGACCTGCCTTTACATGTGAGTTGATGTTTCTTTATGCTTTCAGCATGCTTTCTTTGTTCTGTATATTTAGTGTTTTAATTATGATCTGACAAGAGGAGATTCTTTTCTGGTCTTGTCTTGTGTGTTGCCTCATGTATCTGGATTGACATCTAAATCCGGGAAGTTTTCTATTATTATTCTTTTTTGGGGGGGGGTTCGAGTCAGGGTTTCACTACAGTAGCCCTAAACTGGTAGATGTCTAATGCCTTTCCCCTGCACCCCAGAATCTGATGTTGAAATGTTAAATCCAATACAGGAAGATTCTGAAAGAAAATGGAGTTTGGTTGAAAGGCTATCTGATCTTACTTTCCTTCAGTCTGAGTTCATGGTGTTTTTCTACATCAACTAGAAAAATAAATCTAAAAATACTGGTGAGAACTAATTTTATAATGCTTTTATTATTCGTTTTAAAGATGGGATCTTATACTATGTTGCCCAAGCTGTCCATGCATGTTAATCCTCCTGCCTCAGCCAGCTAGGTACTAGAATTCTAGGCATATGCACCACAAGTGTCTTTGAGAATTATTTTATTTGTACTTTTTTTTTTTTTTTTTTTTTTTTTTTTTTTTTTTTGGTTTCTCTGTGGTATTGGAGGCTGTCCTGGAACTAGCTCTTGTAAACCAGGCTGGTCTCGAACTGCCTGCCTTTGCCTCCCTCGTGCTGGGGTTAAAGTTGTGTGCCACCACCGCCCAGCCTTATTTGTATTTTTGTTATTTTACTTATTTACTTTGCATGTGTGAGAGCAAGAGTGTGCCATGGTGAGTGTGTGTAAGTCACAGGACAAGCCTGTGTGAGCCAGTTCTCCCAACACGTGGGCTCCAGGGACTGAACTCAGGTTTTCTGGCTGGGTGGAAAATACCTTTATGCACTAAGCCACCTTGCTAGCCCTGAGGATTATTTTCAAACGCAAATGCTAAAGCAAGGATGTGCATCAGTAGCAATGTGCTTGCCCTGAGTTTAATCCCCAACACCACAAACACAAACAAACACACAGGTACTAATTTTTAATCTTTCCCATAAACTCATGCCACAGTTGGGGGATGAGGTGATCACTGGAAGCTCTAACTGCACTACATGGGCCAACAGTAAGTCAGAGACAACATCCAAGAGCAACCAAAATGCACATGGGTCCCAGGCAGCCTTTCCCAAGTCCCAATGGGCCTCCTTTCTGAGCAGCTGGCAAGTAGTAGTTCAGATGTTCTTAACAGGGTTTTTATGTTGGTGGGCAACCAACAGCAAGAGGTGGAAAGACTCAGAGGCCTGGCTGGAAAACAGAACTAGCAGCATGTCCAGCCAGAGGAGGACTTGGCTTGGAGATTGATGTAGTTCCCTTGGGTAGACAAAGATATTATATCTTCTCTGGAATTGTTCATCATCTTTTCAACGAGGACTCTTTTAAAAAAAGAAAACAAGAAAAGTAAGCCTGAGAAGGTAGATAGAGAAAAAGGAGATGCAGCCGGCATTGTCTTATCACCAGGCAGAACTCCAGAAGGACACTAGGTTTAAGTACCCCTTTGTCCTCAATTATCTTAGGGACGCTGGCATTCCAGTGGCTTAATCTGTACTTGTTTGCTCAGGAATCAGAAAAGAGGGTCACAGTCTGTGTGCCTGTCCCCAGAGCACTAAGAGCCACTCACCTCATGGCCTCATTAATATTTCTGTTCTCCTTGACTGATGTTTCCGTCCAGCCTATGAAACCGTTCTCTTTACTGAACCGGTCAATCTGGTCCCGGCTCACTGCCCAAGGGGACAGATCACTCTTACAAAGAAAATACATAAGTCAATACCATAATCTTCATAGGAATCTGTACATTTAAACCATTTTTAAACAGTGACTGAGACCACCAACATCTAAAATCTGCAGTCAAGAGTCTTCCTTTAAAACAAAGGAATGTTGAGTTGACTTAGCAGCTAGAGCACTGGCCCCTCTTCTAGAGAACCCAGGTTCAATTCCCAGCACCCACATGCCAGCTCACAATGTTCTGTAACTCCAGATCCAAGGAGCCTGACACCCTCTTCTGGCCTCCTTGGACACCAGGAACACACTTGGTGTATAAACATACATGCAGGCAAAACATACTCCACACAAAATATAAGAGAGAAAAAACAAACAAACAGAAAGTAATTTTCTCAATATCTCTTCAAAAGAAATATCTCTGCCAATTTGAAAGGGATAAACAGGCATGCTAGTGGCCAGGCATAGTGGCAATAATTATATTATTTGGGCAACAGAAACATAACTGTTAGTTTTAGGTCTTCCTTGGCTATACAGATTCTAGCTTAAAAAAAACAAACAAACAAACAAAAAAAGAAACAGGGTGTGCATGTTCAGAAACGCAGAGTCTTTTAAATACCTTTACTCTAGCCACTGATAGATGCCAGGGGCCATTTACTTAAACTGGCCACACACCTTGTTGGCCAAGAGCAGGCAGGGCACTGGATCTCCACTGGGTAATGTGAGCTTGCTGTCCAGATCCTGTTTCCATCTTTGGCTGTTGCTGAAAGTAGTGGCATTGGTGACGTCGAACATAATAACACAGGCAGAAGCATCTCGATAGTATAGTCTTGTCATAGAGGTGAACCGCTCCTGCCCTGGAGAGAAGAGAAGGCTCTCAAAAGGTGAGTCTGGACTGATCACCCTCTCCGAATTCCCTCTACTCTCCCTTCACTGTAGGCCAGGGCATCTTTGTATACAGTAGAGAGGGCTCCTTACTTCTCCCTTCTGACTATCCCACTAAGGGATTATTAAGCTCAATCACTTCTACTGCAGATTCTGTATCCAAACTGCAGTGTCCACATCCCTGTCTGCTATTTACTGTGTGACTTTATGAAAATCAGGCTGAGCACCTCAGATCTGTCCTGTGTCTAGTATGATGAAAAGCTTTCATGACAAGGTTAGTGAACCAGTCAATTTGAAATACTTTGAAGAACAGCATATAATAAGGATTCGCCATAGTCATTGTCTTATTTTCTGGGGATCTTATTTCTCACTAAAGTCAGCTGAAGATCTAGAGCCCACCCTCCTACTAGGGACCATCCACCTATGGGTGGCCACCTACGCAGCATCTCCACCCACACAGAGATGGCATCATATCTCTTTGTCTTTGGGACAGTACACCTCCAAAATCACCTCAAAAGCTCAGAGCAGCTCAAACTTGCAGCTTCAGGGGAAAAAAAAAGATACTGATTTTGCCATCCCTTTTCCACACTACCCACCCCAGGCAGCTTGCTGGTTAAATAATTTCTTCCCTTGTTCCCATCTCGTCTTTCCTTTTTACCTGCAATATCCCACAGTTGAAGGCGCACCATCTCTGAGTCAGACCACTGGAGAACCTTCAGAGCAAAGTCCACTGAAAATAGATGTTTATTATACTTTAATAAAACCTGCCTTTAAAACAAATCGAGGGATGGGCCAGTGAGAAGGTTCTGTGGGTAAGCCAAAGGTACTTTTTGCTAAGCTTCTCAACCCAAGTTCAGTACCCATAACCTAAACCCTACAAACTATCCTCTGACTTCGACAAGGATATCATTATGCATACATACATATACACAAAATAAAAAAAAATTAAAACAGGGATAAGCCCAGGGCAGCGGTTGCGGGGGAGGGGGCACGCCTTTAATCCCAGCACTCGGGAGGCAGAGGCAGGCAGATCTCTGAGTTTGAGACCAGCCTGGTCTACAATAGGGAGTTCCAGGACAGCCTCCAAAGCCACAGAGAAACCCTGTCTCAAAAAAACAAAAAAACAAAAACAAAAACAAAAACAAAACCCAAAAAACAAAAATAAAAAACCAGGGATAAGCTCAGATTAAATACACAATGACAACCCCTGGATCTTGAAACTCCGATTAAGTTTAAGCCTTCAAAGATGGAAATGAGTCAATAAGAGAACAACATATAATTCATAGCCATTTAGTGTTTTTCCCTCTGTCATCAGATCAAATTATTTGACACTCATTATCTCCATGACTAGGAACAGGCAAGTGGGAATGATTATGGAAATAATTCCTATTTGAGGGTTAAATGACTTTTGGGAGTTTTTAGGGGGTTTTCTCAAGGGAAAGATTGCTGGGGGAAATGAAGGAAATGAAGTTAAAGTGTGGTCAGCTTTGTATCTTCCACATTCATCTTCACTTTTGGCGTCTAATCAAATAGTGTGATGAGAAAACACAACAAAACTCTCTATATCCTCCATAAGTGTTCAGTAATTACGTGAGGCAGGAAAGGGATAATTGAAATGGTTCCAGAGGATGACGTTTAAGAGCTGTGCTGGAATCTGCCATGGGGTCTGGAGATGCTAAAACTCCATGAACTTAGGCTGGACAACTAACTATTCCAGGGGAACATCCCAAAGTTGTGTAGTGCAGGTTAGCACAAATCTGAGGTCTTCCTGCCCCCACCTCCTGAGTGTGGAATTAAAGGTACAGGAAACCGTACTGTGCAGGAAAAGCTATATGTCAAGGAGAGAAACAGTAATTTCAGTTTGGAAACATATTCTTCTACATCTGTGACAGAAGTAAAAACTAGGGAGAATTTATAACAAACACTGGGAAACAAACAAATCCAAACTTGCCAGAATCAATTATATTCATGCTGTAGGAAAACTAAGAATTAATTCACAGAACACTTTTAACCCAAATCCTTGAAACAGTGACTCATATTTAGGAGTGATGAGCAAAGTAGTCAGGAACACAGTCTTTGAAATGCTAAGGAAGCCCTTAGTTTTGCCAGATTCTTTTGAAAAACCGATGTTTTATAGTGTGTGTCTGTACATGCTCATGCCACAGTGCTCCCATAGAGGTCAGAGGACAACTGTTGGGAGTCTCTTCTCTGTCCATCTTGTGGGGTTGGGGACCCCAGTTCAGGCTTGCCATAAAGCACCGTTACCCAGTGTGCCATCTCTCCCATCCTTTGCCAAATACTCTTTAAAGTTTTCATTTCAAAGTAAATAGTTAATTTAAAACAACTTTCATATGAACACCGGCACATGCTTTCAAAATCTATGTTGGTACGAGTTTTTTTTTTTAACGTTTTGTTTGTTTGTTTGTTTGTTTGGTATCAGTGCTCTGTCTGCATGTATGCCTACATGCCAGAAGAGGGTAACAGATCTTATTACAGATGGTTGTGAGCCACCATGTGGTTGCTGGGAATAGAACTCAGGACCTCTGGATGAGCAGCCAGTGCTTTTAACCTCTGAATCATCCCTTCAGCTCCGG